>NC_141538.1:148652500-148952500 GCF_021556685.1 Rattus norvegicus
TGTCCTCACTGCACTCTGTTCTCTATTACCCTCTTCCCTACTTGGACATCTCCCTGCATCAGCCGCAGCCAGAGCTTGAAGGATTTAGGAGCTCATCACTCTTCCAAGGAGCTGGGAGTCCAGAAAGGAAGAGACAGGCCCAAGGTCGCAGCGCAAGGCAGCAAGGCAGGAGGAAGGGGGTCGGCAGAGTGGCTGAGTTGTACAATCTCAAGAGCCGAGCTGATGAGTCTAAATCCTGGCTGTTTTTTGACCATGTATTTGCACTATGAGTCTATCTTCAGGGCCACATGTTCAAGGGCAGGCATGGCGGCCACACTGGTGTTAACTGCCATTGTGAGGTGGGGACATCTCTACAATGGCTCCAGGCCTGATTGTCCCCAGCTGGTCCAGACCTTCCCAGGAACAAGTTCTTTCCACCTGATACCTATGTCTTTGTTGGCTGTAGAGCCCCTGCAGGCTGTTTCCAGGGACCTCTGAGGAGTCCAGGACAGCCCAAGCCTGGATGCCAGCTTTGGCTCTGTATCTGCTTCCTGGAACATATGGGACCCTGGACTGCTGAGACCAAGAGCCTCTCCTTGCCGGCCCCCTCACTCAGGAACACAGTGACCACTTGTCCTTGGGAACCAGGCCGAAGACTCCTGGAACTTCCTGGATCCTTCCAGAATCCTGGGCAGGCTGTTTCTGAACAGAGCACTCTGAGACGAGAACACAGAGATATCCCTTATATACAAGGAGAGCGGCTGGAACAAAACAGGCTACAACCCAGGGGCAGGTGAAGTGTTAGGTATTTTGCTTGTTTTTGAGACAGGGTCTCACTATGTAGCTCTGGCTGGCCTAGAACTCACTATGTAGACTTTGAACTCATCGAAATCCCCCTGCCTCTGTTTCCTGAGCGCCGGGATCAAAGGTGTGCACTACTCCACCCAAGCCAAAAGGTGCCGTTTTATAAAGCATTCGAATTACCTTTCTCGCTCACTTCTGGGTGAAAATCTACAGCAAATTGACAACTTCATACATGTATCTTGCTCATATCCAAACCTAATCCCCTCCTACATCCCCAGGACCCCCATAACTCGCCACGTCCAACTGACCGTCTTCTTCTTCCTGATGCCCCACCGAGTCCAGTTAGCAGTGCTGCCAGGCCCCAAAAGAAAATGACTCCCCATTCTCTTAGCAGCCACTAACTGTTCCTGTCTCCTCATCTCATGGTAGAGACTCACATGTCCCTCTCCCATCCCCGCTGGAACGCTGGCTGTCCCATCTCATGTGGTGAGTTTGAGGTTACAATGGCCTTGCCGTGTGCAGAAGACAGCGGCTCACAGCACTCTGCCCCACCCTCTGGCTCTTAGCTGAACTGTCTTCTGCACGGTTCTGAAAGCCTTGAGGGGAAAGAGCTGATGTAAATGTCCCACTTGGGGCTGAGCACTCAACAGTCACGTATTCTCTGTTCGCTCACCAGTTATGAGCCTGCATACTGACTGCTGCCCACCATGGTTCCTAAGCGTCTCTGACAGAGCTTAAGGAGAGCTAGTCCCAGCACAGATTTGCCTTTCTGTTTACTTCCAGTCCAGTATGAGGGCTTTTTTTTTTTTTTTTTCAGAAGAAATCTTTTCGTTTGAGAGGTTGGTGAAGGAAAGAGGAACCAGCAAGTTTCCCAAGCCTGAGACCTGGTTTCTTGACTTTTTGGCAACAGCCCTGGCCCCGAAGAAAGCCACCTTTCAGATCCAGGCAGGCTGAGCAGCCTAGAGGACAATCATCACCTGGGAACACGTGGAGCCTGAGGATGGGGCGTGAAAGGAGGACAAGAGATGAGATCAGTTGGCAGGGGAGGCTGAGAGCCGGTGTGGGAGGCGCAGACTGAGGACACAGAAGCAGGCCATCAAGACAGATGGCTCAGTGGACAAAGCCCTTTGCTGCTCCACAAGACTGACGACATGAGCTTGGTTTCCAGAACCCAGGTAACGGCAGAAGGAGAGAACTGACCCCACAAAGCTGCCCGCTATCCACATGTGTACTGGTGCACACACGCTCACATATACATCCTTGTGCACACACGTGCACAACACAATAACAGTAATTAATAATAACAACGATAATAGTGTAAAACAACTTAGTGTCTCTGTGTGTCTGTGAGTGTGTGTATCACATAGCACATGCATGGAGGTCAGAGGACAACTCCTGGGACGTGGTCCTTGTCCCAAGGATTCACTTACGTCAACAGGTTCTGCAGCCATTCTCTCTAAGGGCTGAGTCACTTGGCTGGCGCCAAAAGAAAAAGAAGCAGAAGAAGGGGAGGAGCCAGGAGCACAGGGGTTTGCTTCGCTCTGGTCAGTTCATCAGATAGCCAAACACTTGCCAGGAAGGCCCTATGTACAGCAGGGAGGAACACAGACCCAGCCAGCCGGAGAATGGCTTCCAGTGAATGGCTAAGACAGAGCCATAGACCCCCTCAAAGCAGGATAAACGCAGCAGTGTGACGTTAAGCTGAGAAACAGGTCTTAACTAAATGAGGCAGGGGCTGGGCAGAAAGAGCAAAGAGGCCTATGGTGGGACAAAGCCACCCCTGCAAAGCACGGGGCAATGGTACTGGAAAGGGAGACCTGGGAGAGCCCAGGGAAGAGGGCAGGGGCCTCTGCAAGGGGACACATGCTATGCAGCTAGTGAGAGAGTTTTGATGAAGGTCTTTGTTCCACACTCCCCATGGGCCATTTCTCGTCTTCTGAGTCCTCAGAGGGCCAGCTTGTTGGTGATCTTGATGGCTTTTACAGAGAAATTGGCCCAAATGGGAGGTCGCCAGGTAATACAGCTGGTACATATGTAACAGATATGGGAAAGCAAGTCCCGCTCTGTGGCCCCCAAAGCTAGAGCAGTACGTTGAACTCGGTGCCCTGAAAAGCCACACCCTTGCTGGGACCCTGCAGATGACTGAGCCCTCAGAAGCTGGTGACTGTGGAGAGTTGGAATGTTTCAGGCCCAGAGCTCAAAATACCTTGGGATTGTTTCTAGTCCTTACCGTCCTTGTAACTATCAGGGAACATCCCTTGGAATGTAGTCACTCAGCTGGGCGCTACCTTCCACCAAAGAATGTTATCAGACAGCACCTGAGGCACAGAGTAAGAGTTCCTCATCTGTTGCAACACACCCCTTGAGTTTGGTAACTGCCCCGTTAGCACTTTCTTTAGTTCTGTGACTATCAAGGGTCTGTATAGGGCTAAGGAGACAGCCCAGTGGGGAAATGCGTTTGTAGTGAAAGTCTGACCGCCTCCAGTCCATCTGTAATCCCAGCACTCCTACAATAAGACAGAGGCAGGGACAAGAAATCAACCCGGAGCCATCGGTCATCGGGCCTCCTCTGCCTGGAGTACACAGCACAGCAGTAGAGAGACTAACTCAACAAGGATGAGAACCAGCTCCCCCAAAGTGTGTGTGTGCGCGCGCGCGCACGCTCACACACACACACACACACACACACACACACACACAGAGAGAGAGAGAGAGAGAGAGAGAGAGAGAGAGAGAGAGAGAGAGAGAGAAATTTAAAAAAATGAAAACCAAAGTATGCTGTTTGGGATAAGCTGAGGCCATGTTCCCAGGACCGTGGTTGGTCATATCCAGTGTAGAATAAATCCCCTCTTCTTTCTTTTAGAGCAGGCGTGTGTTGACAGTAGATAGATTCCCTTGTTAGCTTGTTCATCCAAGCCTTCACCCACTCAATCAAGGTATGAGCCCTACTCCCTGCCAGACACTCTTCTTCTTTTTATGTTTTAGTGATTTATTTTTCATTTTTTATATGCATTGGTGTTTTGCCTGCATGTGTGTCTGTGTGAGGGTGTCCGATTGCCAGGAGCTTGAGTTGCATACAGAGCTGTCATGTAGGTGCTGGAAATTGAACCTGGGTCCTGGGCCCTCTGGAAGAGCAGCAAGGGCTCTTAGCTGCTGAGCCATCTCTCCAGCTCCTAAACATTCTTCTTAGGACAGGATTTTATTAACAAACTAGAAAAGGGAGGGAGGGAAAAGAGAGCGGGGGAGAGGAGGGGGAAGGGGGAGAGGAGGGAGAGAGAGAGACAGAGACAGATACAGAGAAAGACAGACAGACAGAGAGAGCAGGCCAATGAGTTTGGGTTTTATTCTGTGAGCCGCCAAGAGATGGGCTGTTTCCTAGAAGAGCAGTGTGGCTCCTCTCTGAGCTGGGTCCCCCTGAACAGGGAAAGCCACTGTTCTCTTTTCTGAGCACCTGCCACGGGCAGCGGTTTCTCAGAAGCACACTGCTGCTCAGTACACCTAGGCCTTTATCATCGCTTCTCTAGAACTCCTGAGGAACAAGGAAACGGATTTCCCAGTGGCAAAGGAACACTCGTGCGCATGTGCACCCGCACTCAGGAGGCTCTGGTTGCTGCACTCCCTTTTACCTTGGACCCCTGCGGAGCTCAGCACAAGTAACAATGGTAAAGGGGCTATTTAAACAATGAGAAATGCAAATATGAGGGAATTTATTCACAGTATCTAAAGTCAGCGATATGGCCTCCGTGAAAAAACGCTATACATCCTTTCCTTCTGACTCAGTGTCTTAAAATAACATGGGGGCCTGGAAGGGAGAAATGAAGGAAATTCCTATTCATTGAATATTGATGGGCTGGGATTTCTATTTATTTATGTTCATCCCCACCTCCTCCAAAGTAAGAATCAAGGTCAGGGCCTCACACAGACTAGGCAAATGTTCTGTCAGTGAGCTATACTCCTAGGCCCGTTAATTTTTTTTTTCTTTTTGCTTTTTTTTCGGAGCTGGGGACTGAACCCAGGGCCTTGCGCTTGCTAGGCAAGCGCTCTACCACTGAGCTAAATCCCCAACCCCTAGGCCCCTTAATTTTGTCTTAACGCCATGCTCTGAGAATCTGAAGGCCTTCCTTTATGAAGGGAAAGGAAACTCGGAGGTCAAGGGGCTTGCCGCAGTGTTCTACACAGTAAGGACAGACCATAGTAAGGGATGGTAGTTCCACACAGTAAGGGGCCTACCAAGCAGTTCTCTTTCCAAAGTGAGCACACTATTCACTAAGAGGGGTTGTAGAGCAGTGGAGGAAGCTCAGACTCACTGATGCCGGGGTAGGCAGAAACAGAACACTCTATTCCACCATTGCCAGGATAACTCCTATTGTATGGAGTAGGAATAGGCAGAAGAAACATGTCTCCATGTCTCAGGGTTGGTGGAGGCCCGGCTCAGCCTCTTTGGCCTCTACCTCTAGGCTCTCCCCCAAGCTAGTGGACACTCCCACGAAGAGGCATCAAGATGGCAGAGAAGGTCCTGGAAACAGCCAGAGATGAATATGCTTCCTCTTCCCCCTCCACAAGGAGCCACAGATCAGCCCACCCCATGGCTCCCTCCTGGTTACTCACCTCTCCTCTTCATCTTCCCAGCCTGTGGTTGCCATGGAAGCAAAGAATCACTATATCACTATAGGGGGAAGATTGGAGAGATGCTGCTCTTGACAGGCCCTGATGCCTGCCAGATGTAATAGCCACACCTGCATCTACTGAGAGCAAGAAGGGTGAGAAAAGAGATGAGGCTCAACTCTAGCCTCTAACGTAGCAGGGTGAGGGAATATATTCCCTCAGAGAATGAAGTGTGAACCATACATACTTAGAAGGGAGAATGAGCTGAAGCCAGTGGTACAAGTCTGGGAAACTGAGGCAAAACCTCCCTGGGCTATAGAGTAAGTTCAAGGCCAGCCTGGGCAACTTAGTGAGATCCCATTCAAATTGTAAAAACAAAACAAAACAAAACAAACAAACAAACAAAAAAACCATAACTGAGGGCTGGGGATATACCCTCATGGAAAGCACTTGCTTAGCATAGTACTGGGGGTAAACACATACACACACACACACACACACACACACACACACACACACACACACACACACACAGAGAGAGAGAGAGAGAGAGAGAGAGAGAGAGAGAGAGAGAGAGAGAGAAACAAGTAGTGGTCTGGTGAGATGGCCCAGTGGATAAATGTGTTTGCTATGAGCACGTAACTGAGTTCTATTCTACTCTCCCAGAACCCAGAGTAAAAGGAAAGAACAAGGCTGAAAGTTGTCCTCTGCCCTCCACATACACAACATTTCACACACATCCCTGAAGCTCACACACAGCTGTCATGCACACAAACAACAAAACAACAACAAACATCAATAAACCTAGCAGAAAAAAAGTGGGTGTGGCTAAGGAATCAACCCTAGTGGCCCAGGCCAGAGCTTTGCATAGGTCTACAGCTCAACTTCTCAACTCAAGATCCTGTGCTGCTCAACCCAGGCAGGGCTCAGCACAAGGAACACAAAGTGTCCTACCCGCTCTGAAGCCCAAGACCTGGCAGCCCTTCGTGGCAGTAGGGGTAAACATCAGCCAGGTGTGACAGGTGTCTTCTGTCACTTTCTACCACTTTTTTTTTTCTTTTTTTCGGAGCTGGGGACCGAACCCAGGGCCTTTCGCTAGGCAAGCGCTCTACCGCTGAGCTAAATCCCCAACCCCTCTACCACTTTCTTTAGACAGGGTCTCATTAGCAGCCCTGGCTGGTGGCCTGGAATCCACAGATATATCCTCCTACCGCCACAGGGCTAGAATGAAAGGGGTTAAAGGTTTCGTTCTTTTCTTTGCCCACTTTATTTTTCAAACAGAGTTTCTCACTGAACCTGGGAGCCCACCATTTCTGCTACATTGGCTTACCAGCAAGCACCCTTACCCAGAATGCACATGGCTTTGGGTCCCATCCAGTACTGGGGTTTCAACATGAACAACCATGCCCGGTTTTTATGTGGGTGCTGAAATTTTCATGTTTGCTCAGTAACCACCTTACCCACCGAGCTATCTTATCTCCTTTCAGTGGCTCTTCTTCAAAGCAAACAGGCCAGGTGATGGTGCATGCCTGCCTTTAATCCCAGCACTTGGGAGACAGAGACAGGTAGGCCTCTGGTTTCGAGACTAGCCTGGTCAACAGAGTGAGTTCCAGGACAGCCAGGGCTACACAGAGAAACCCTGTCTTAGGGGGGTGGGGGGAAAGGAGGAGGAGGAGAAGGAAGAAAAGGAAGAGGAGGAAGAGAAGGAGAAGGTAGGTCCAGGCATGGTGGTACATGACTTTGATCCCAGCACTCAGGAGGCAGAGGCTGGTAGATCTCTGAGTTCAAGGCTACCCTTGTCCACATAGTGAATTCCAGGACAGGCAGGGCTACCTAGCCATTTCTGTCAAAGAAAGAAAGAAACAAAGGAAAGAAGAAACAAACAAAAAAAGAAACAATGAAACAAAGAAAAAGAAAAAAGCAAACCAGAGTCTTAAATGTATTTTCTCTAATGATTTCCAAATATCCCCCATTTCAAAGATGAAACTGATTCCGAGGGGCTTAAGTGAACTGCTCAAGACCACAGGGCATGGCTAGCACAGCTGAGATCTGGACTAGAACACGGGTCTTTTTGCCAACAGCTGCCTGCCAACCCCAGCTCCCGCACTATGTTCCAGAGTCCATGTAGGCAGACTGCTCTGGTCCCGGGCCTCAGACTTCTCAGTCTTTGAGAGAGGAGGCTCCTTGCCTCAGCTTGTGACCTTGAATCAGAAACCATCCCATGTCCTTCCTCCTTTAGCACCTGCTCCATTGCTGAGGTCACCAGGGCTCCCGGCCCAGCCCTGAGGCCTGTCCCTGTAGTTTTGGCAGAATTGGGCCTCTTAGCCTTTTGGCACCTGGAATCTCCAAAGGGATCAAGACAGAGGTGAGAGGACTTTTCCTTATTGGCTTCCCTCCCCTGAACAGCCCATGTTTCTGGGAAGAAAAAAACACCGACAAACAGAGGCCCAGGAAAGAGGCCTTGCCACATTGCAGGTGTATTGGTCAGGCTCCAGGGCTCTGGTCCTGCACATCCTTCTAGAGGCCGAAGTTCTGTGCACTCCACTTCCTTCTGTGTAGAGAGTCTGCACACTCAGGCCTTCATTGATGTCCCCCCCCCCCCCCAAATCAGAACAGGCTCCTTCTAGAGTCCCTAACAGCATGACACTCCTAGAGGAAATATTTTAGCCTGAACCTTGCTCCATGTGGTCTTCTCCTAAGCAGGGCCAGCACAGACCAGGAACTTACTTTGAGAGAGGATCCTCCTTATGTAGCTCAGGCTGGCCCCAAACTCAAGATTCTCTTGCCTTCCAGGTGCCTTAATAACTAGTGACTGACGCCAGGCCAGCGGCACACAGCTGTAATCCAGGAGACAGAGGCAGGAAGATCTTTAGTTCAAGGTCAAGCCCGGCTACACATTGAGATGCCGACTTGGTAATAATTAAACAGAAACTGCTGAACTAAGGAACGGGCTCCACTGAGCTTCCTTTACTCACCTATGAAAAGGAGAAGATACCACCTACCAATGGAAAAGTTCAGTGGGTCCATGTCCTGAAAGCCGGCTACAACCATCCATGAAGTGGGTCTTATTTAATAAAGTGCTTTAAGGTGTCAAACAGTCTAGTGGCAGAAGTCAGAGATAAAACTGACTCCAGAAAAGGGTCGCGGCTTTCCGGCAGTTAAGGTGGCCGAGGCCAGAAGAACTATCTGAATAGACAAACTTTCTACGCGGAGTGAAGAACGACCCTGGCGCTAGCTCAGAGGTCAGAAAAGCCTGGAGCGCTTTCAGGCAGCGGTGGGGAGTGGGACTGCGGAGAGAGGCGCAGGCAGGAGACATTCCGCAGGGAGGGGCAAGCACGTGTGGGGCTAGCATGAGGGAAGCAAGGTCATGTTCTCCCAGAGCAGGTGAGGCGCTGGGCAGCTCAGCCTCGGCGGTGTCCAAGGCAACTCTTCTCCACTTGTCTGGATGAAGCAAGAAGGCTCAAGGGCCACTAGACCACGTTCTCTGTCCGGGCTCCAAATCTTTTCTACTTATGGTGACCGCGTCATTCCCATTCGAGCCTCCGCGCCTCTTCTACAAGAAGAGGACATAGGGCCGTTGAAATGGGTCATTAGGTAAAGGCATTTGCTGCCAAGCCTGACGACCCCAGTTTGATACGTGGGACCCACACGGTGGAAGGAGAGAAATGACTCCCGCGAGTTGCAACGCCCCAGTTTCCCCCTCCCCAATAAGCGCGCCTACACGTCCACGCACACTGTAATAAAACCACAGTGAAACAAGGCGCCAGAAGGATCAGGCGGCGTTTCCCCAGCGTGACGCCAGCTCAAGAGCGAGTTTCCTTTCAGTATGGCGGTGGGATGGATGCTCTATTTGGGTTGCGGGGAGCGCCGGGCAATCGGGCAGGGATGGGTTAGAGGGCACCGGCGGGACCGCGGGCGCCGCTGACGTAGGCGCCCGGAGGGCTGTGGGGGATGGGCGCTAGCCCCTTGAGGGAGTGCAAGCCCGGGCTTCCTATTTCGGGAGCAAGGGGTGTGGGCCACTTTCATCATGTGATGCGAGGGCTATTTAAAGAGACTCTCCAGCCGGGAGCCGCGATTCTCACTGCCTGCACGCCTCCTCTCTCATTGCACCATGGCGGACGCCTTTGTCGGTACCTGGAAGCTAGTGGACAGCAAGAATTTTGATGACTACATGAAGTCACTCGGTGAGCGAACGACTGGCGCAGGATCCAAGGGTCAGGAGGGCCCGCGAGGAGATCTTAGCGCTGAGCTCCTGCTGGAGGGCCCCGTGTGCCTCCTGCAACCTCCCTGCCAGTCCAGGCTGGGAATACTGGGGCGCTGAGGGTGGTCTGGGCTGGAGCAACTCCACCCGACCCTACCCCATCCCGGCCTCCTGGGAGGAGGTTGTCCCGGTCCAAGCTTGGTGAGCCTCCGTAGCTCGAGGGGTTGGCGGAAAGGCAGCCGTGGCTGCAGAGGTCCGGGCTGGGAAGCTTTCTAGGAAGCGATGTAGGCGATCTGGAGGTGAGGGGGCAGTGAAAGCAGGAGGGAGGTTGGCAGCAAGAGCATGGTGGTCTAGAAATTGAATCCCGAAAGGGAACAGCAGATGGAGAGTACTGTAGGAAGAAATACCTAGAGGCCTGGAGGTAAACTAAAGAAAATCAGTGAATTCGATCTGGGAAGAGGTGAAGACTCACGCGGGTCAGTCAGCAACAGTCCTCCCCCTCCACGTTAGAGTACAGAAGAGGCCTCTCTCTGGAAGATGCCCTCGTTCTCACCAGCCTGACCTTCAGTGAGTGCGGCCACCCCTGGGTTCGGCCAGAGACTGCTGCTAGGGCAGGGCAAGAGGACACCACTGTACACGTAGGCTTTCCGCCTGCACCATTCTCCCATCCGATCAGCACCCGGGATAAGGTGAAGAAAGCTGCTATCTGAGATACAGACAGGGTGCCAGAAGGGGGAGTGTGGTTTGGGGGAGAATAACGCTCCAAAGAACATTTGTAAGACCTGGGAAAACTGTGTGTGTTGGTGATGACACACGCCTTTAAGACCAGTGCTTTAGGGGGCAGAGGCAGGCAAATCTCTGAGTTCCGGGCCTGGTCTATACAGAGAGCATTCCAGGACAGCCAGGACTTCACAGAGAAAGCTTATCTTGAAGAAAAAGGAAGGAGGGAGGGGGGGGAGGAAGGGGGGGTTCCATGATTTGCTTAGTAGGAAAACACCCCAGTATGCACAAGCTCATCATGATACAAAAACCCAGGATTTTTTTTTTTTCTTTTCTTTTTTTTCAGAGCTGGGGACCGAACCCAGGGCCTTGCGCTTGCTAGGCAAGCGCTCTACCACTGAGCTAAATCCCCAACCCCAAAAACCCAGGATTTCTTCTCCAGGATACTGAAGCCTGAACTTAGAGCCTTGTGCATACCTGGCAGGCATTACAGGTTCTCATTAACTTGCCCAGGCTGGCTTTGACCTTGTAATCTGCTATCTCTCAGCCTTCCAAACAGTTGAAAACCCAGACCTACCTAGAGTTCTTCCCATCTCAACAGAGGACAGGGAGTGGGAAATGTCATATGAATACTCACCCAGGACTGGCCCCCCGCCCTTCCCTTCTTGCCTTGGGCTTAGCTAAAGACCCTTCCTGTGGAGTCCTACCAGGTTGGGGCAGGGAAAACTGGCCTGTGTCGTGTCTCAGTTAGATTCCACTCCTCCTTCTTGAGGCGGGAGGGCTGGAATATAACATGTTGGGGGTGTGTGTGCCCCTCACCTACTTCTGGCTCTTCTCTGAAACAAGTCCACAAAGGATTTGCCATTTTGGTTTTGGGGATGGAACCCAAGGCCTTTTGCACTTGCTAAGCAAGCACCATGACTGATGGGCCACAGCTCCAGCCAGTGCTCCCACCAGCATCTACCCTACCCTGAGAACAGCATGGTCCTCCAGGAAGACCACTGGTCTTGCTTTTTGTTTTGAGACAGGGTCTTAACTGCGCATTCCTGGCTCTCCTGGAGCTCCCTGTGGAGCTTCTCCTGGGGTTAGAGGCACGTGCCCACGCCCATCTAGTTGGCCGTTAAGGTAGGGAGTACTTTATTAGATTACTTGGGTTTAGTTCTGCTTCCCTGAGCTGTAGCTGCCTTCCTAGACTCGGCCCCAGGGCCCGCTGTCTTCAGGCCTTTGTTCTATAGGTACTGACAGAAACCAGGGCCTTGAGCAGGCTGAGCATGTCATCGTCCCATGCTGCACCCTTAGCTTTTGTTAGCGGACTGAAATTCTGTTTAGCCCGAACATATAGACAGGCTGAAGGCCAGTGAGGTGCAGATTCACCCTACCTTTCAGCCATGGCTTCATGAGCCGTGGCTTCAGGAGCACCCCACACCTTGTGGTCTTGGGAAAATGGCTGGTTCACTGCAGAAGTCAACCCACCCGATACCAGTAGGCAAAGCCAAGTCTCACTCCTTGCTGTAGTAGCCAAAGCCCCTGACTTATCCTATACAACCAAAGATTTTTTAGAACAGAGCAGCCCAGCCTCATTAAGTGACCGCAAGCCCAGAGGGTGGGCTTGAAGGGTAGAGTATGTTGTTCTGAGAATGACAAAGTGACTAAACACGGGCTGTTGATTTATTTAGCCTTTTTGAGACAGGGTCTCACTATAGCTCACTCTTCTGGTGCTATGCAGCCCAAGCCGGCCTTGAACTCTTGGCATTTCCCCTGCTCCCATCTTCTGAGCGAGATTCTAGGGGAGTCACCATGCTTGGCCTGTTTGACTTTGGCTGAGATGACACAGTGTCTAAGCCTCATTTGTGAATGGAAAGTAACAGAACCTATGCTTAGGGCTGTCCCGAGTATTACCTGGCCACCATGTAGAGCTTGTGCAATGTACACAGCTTCTCACAATACCATATCCCTACCTTGGGCTGCCTCGCCAGGAATGGCTTAGCATGTGCTGAGGCCAGAGGACAGGTAGTCAGGAATGGAAGATTCCAGGAAAGCTACAACCCAAAGAGTTGACCTAAGGGGTCTGTGCTTCACCTGCTTGAGGGACACTTGGGACCTCACCTAGGTCTCAGAGCCAATGATTATGTCAGGAGTTTCCCCGGGGACTTCATGTCATCCCATTGTTGCTATTCGTTCAGCCCCCTATGTCCGTAGAAGACAAAACTCCTTTGTGCTTCTAACCAGGAGGCTTTGAAGCTGTGGCATTGCCACAGAGGGCAGAGCATTGTCGTCTCGGTTTTCAGGGTGGAAACGGGAGACAGTCCTTGTCTAGGGAACTCTAGAAGGCAGTTGACTATCTCTTCTTCAGTCCCTGGTCTGAGCACTCAGGAGGCCAGAAGGCAGCAGGTACGCAGCTCTGGGGGGGACATGGTGCCCCATCTGACTTGTGACCCTGTTCACATCTACAAAACCTTCCAGGGACAGGACTGAGTGAGGGGCTGGCTGTGTGGTTCATGTCCCTTAACTTCCACTGTTGCCAACCTTCCCAGACATCCACAGTCCTCATATCTGACATCAGTCTAACAGCTGCAGAGCTAAGGAAAAGACTGAATGAGAAAATGGCCCCCCACAAAGCTGTGGGCCACTATGGACCGCCTTCCCAGTGCCTAGGCCCCAAACTTCTCTTTGGGTTTGAACAACACTTCTCTATCTTAGCTAATGGAGTCTCAACCTTCTGCCCCTGCCCTTAGGTGTGGGCTTTGCCACCAGACAGGTGGCTAGCATGACCAAGCCGACCACAATCATTGAGAAGAATGGGGATACCATCACCATAAAGACACACAGTACCTTCAAGAACACAGAGATCAGCTTTCAGCTGGGAGTAGAGTTTGACGAGGTCACAGCAGATGACAGGAAGGTCAAGGTGAGTCAGAGAAAGGGGTTTGGATAGTAAGAAGCTGGTTCTCTTAGCATCTTGGCTTTTTACCCCAAGGGGCAGGTTCATAAAGCCTGCTCAGTGCTGGGATGGCTCAGGGACTAAGTACAAACTCTGGCCTATTCTCTTCTCACCTTCCTGGGAAGGATCTGTCAGCTGTCACTGGAGTGGGCAGCAGAGCCAAGATATTCTTCCGACCTTGTGTCTCCAGCTCCAGCTGGGTGACCTTGTACACCAAGGTAGGCAGCAGCTCCGAGGACATCAGTCATGGCTGTGACCTGAAGTGCTTTAGGAGTGATGCCCAGAAGTCAGTGCCCTACACCGAGGTCATCCTGGCTCTGGCAGCAAAGGAGGCAGCTGGGAACAAAAAAACTGAGCTCTATCCTGAGATTTCCCGTTCTGTAGATCCCAGGCTAGACCACTGACCAGGACAAACTGTTTCCAGTGCCACCAGCTGACAGGCAGAGCTGTGCTCTAGAACCTGCATTTACCAATCTGAGTGCTGTGGGTGTCTGTAGTCTCCGTACTTATTTCAGGGGATCGGAGGGAGCGCCTGCCTCCAGTGTTACTCCGTTAACTCATGGTGGTTGTCTTGGCAGCTTGCTTCCTCCACATCTCCCAGCACTGGGCCAGGCACAGAACCAAGTAACGCTTTTATCTATAGGTTGTCCCTATACCGTATCCTCTGCATCACGACTCTAAAACTTATCTCTTCAGCTACTCCCTCCTCACAGTTGCCCCCAGAAAGAACAGGGAAGGTTCTAGTCTTGCAGATGCAGAGGACCAGGACCACACAGCATGCTGGCTTTGGAGATGGGGAAGGCGCCCTGCTCCATCATGTCTCCCTACCTACATCCGGGAACTTGCCATCTTTCTGCGGGACCAGATCCCACATTAAATACAACAGTGGTCCACTGGGATGTTTGGAGAACGGGGAATGAAGATTCCAGAAGGTGGAATATAGACAGAAAAGAGCCGCCATCTTTCTAGAGTCCTACCAACAAACCCTGCTTAGTTCTCCTTCTGACCTACAACTCCCAGGTTCCTAGAGAAGACAGATCTGGCACAGCTGCCCAACACAAACTAGCTGAGATAGGCTGGCAGCACTAAGGAGCAAATGGTCACTGGAGTTAGAGCTGGAGAACACTCCAAGGATACCCAGGTCCTCGTCCAAGGACCTTGCGATTGCTGCTCTTTTGCCAGTTAAGGGAGGTCACGTGATATAAAGGGAAGTCTAATTTTCCAATATATCCCAAGGCTGAGCTGCCTGCCTCCTCCATTGCCTGAGGGCCCCTCCTCTGCCGAGCGGCCAGAGCAGGAAGCCTGTGCAGCCGGGTTGGAGGTGGGCTTTCTGGATGCCGATCCCAGCACCATCACCGGTTAGGTTCCTGGTCTGTCTGGGCTTGTCTTGCCCTTCTGTTCTGGCTCTGGTCACAACTTAGGCTCTCCCTCTTTCTACAGTCGGTCGTGACACTGGACGGAGGCAAACTGGTCCATGTGCAGAAGTGGGACGGGCAGGAGACTACGCTTACACGGGAACTAAGTGATGGGAAACTCATCCTGGTAAGATGGGCAACGACAGGAACCGTGCCTTCCTCAGGCCAGGGCCTTCCTGGGGTCGGGAGGAAGTAGGACGAGAGGCGGGGATGGGGTCATGGCTGTCACAGGTCTTGGTTCAAGCCTCAGCCTAAAAGCTATCTGACTCTGGACACGTAACCTTCTTTAACGGCCACTAGGATGCGTACAGTGACTGGAGCCTGGAGGCTACTGGAAGGCCAGTGTATTCATAGCCCAAAGCCCAGCCAAGCAGGAAGGATGCAGCAGCTGCCCACAAATGGTTCCTCCTGCTTGTGTTCCCGGGAGGAGGCAGAAAGCAGGGCCAATTGATCCCAGGAGGGGAGCAGCTGCCACTCTGTCTTCCTGAGTAGGAATGCAGGCATCTGCAGGAGCAAGTGTGTGCCTGACTGGCACTGCCGGGAGCACCCCCTCCTTATTCATGCTTTGTCTACTGTTCCTGGCTTCCTGAAAACATCTATTGTCTAGAGAGGAGGTGATACAACCAGGCCTGTAGATCTGCTTTGGGATAAGTTTGAGAGCATCCTTAGAATATAGTAGCCTTGGAGGACTGCACCTGGGCCAGGAGCATGGACCACAAAGTCAGTACCACAGCCCTTGGTGGCTCCGTGGAACCTGCTGATTGTGTATTCACACGAGACTGGGGTCCCCTCTGAGTCAGAAGTCAGGTGCCTAGTTCTGGAAGGGAGGAAACAAACAGGACCATTTCACCGGGTAATAGAGTAAGAGGAGGCCATGGCTGGTCTCTACTGAGCCTGAATACTGGATGGTCAGGGAGGAAGGGAAAGTTGGTAGCTTAGTTCCTCAAGGCTCTGGCTGCTCTTATCACCAGTTTGTCTGCCTTGCACCAGACACCCCCTTAGGCAGGTGCTGAACATAAAAGAGGAACAGGAATGTACTGGATCCTGACCAATTTACCTCTTTCAAGGGTCTATTTTCCCCCCAAATCTCTAAAATGGTAATTATAACATCTACCTTAAAAGATCTGCATCAGAAAAAAAGAAAAAAAAAAGAAAAAGGAAAGCGCCTGGCGCACAGGGGTCCCCAAGTGCAGCTCAGGATGAGGGTGGGGAGTGCTCCCTCTCCTGCTCTGCCCCATCTGACCCTGTCTTTCCTTGCAGACTCTCACCCATGGCAATGTGGTGAGCACTCGGACTTACGAGAAGGAGGCGTGACCTGGCTGCCCCGTCACTGACTGCTCCTCTGCCAATGGCTACCCCTAACTCAGCACCACGTTGCCTCATGTTTCTCCCCTCTGACGTTTTATATAAATACTCTTTGGTTGGGCTTTTCCTGGAGATATGGGACACCAGCCTGGACCCAGGTCCCATTGTGTATGTGGTTTATTTTTTAAAACTGTATCCAAAGGGTGCTCCAAGGTCAATAAAGCAGAGCCAAGGCCACCCAGTTGCCTCTGCCTTTGGTCTTCTTTCCTGTGTGTCAGTGCTGAAGTGAAGGCCTGCAGGTCACCTGGGAAGCAGGGCTGATAAGGAGCTGAGTGGACAGTCTCGGGCTCAGTGCGGAGACAGCAGCACCTATGCGAGCCTTTGCACTGACCCGCCCCTGCTCAGAGGAGCTGGCTGTCACTGAGTGGCTACTTCACATCCATCCTGCACACAACAGTCCTGGATTAGCTACGTGGTATGCTGTGGTCACCCTCTCTTTGGAGTACAAGTTCAGGACATCAAGGTCCACGCGTGGACCACTATGGTGGGAGGTGACTGCTAAGAGCCACACACTCATCATGCCCAGCAAGTCCTCAGGTTACAAACACTGGTTTCCTAGTCAGCCCAGGGGAAAGAGGTCTTCACTGTGGAAGAGAGGATTTATAAGTAATCTCAAGAAAGCTGTGACCTGCTAGTGGCCTTGGCTTTGTGCCTCTGCTTGGCCTCTTTCCAGGGTCTTGGATAACATATTAAGTGTTTTCTGTGAACTGATGTGTTAAGTCTCTAAGTCACCCAGGAAGGATTATAGGAATGAAGCCTTCTGCAAAGTTTAAAACCAAACACGTTTCCAGTTATGCCAGGAATTTAAGCAGAGGCCTGAAATGGAACCAGTCAGTCACACAGTGATAGAAGCAGAGCAATGACCTTGGCTACAGATCTCTGGTTCAGCGGTCACTGCAAACACTGTCCTCCTCACAGGCCCTGGCTGAGCGAATAGAGGCCGCAGAGTCCACCCACAACCACCCCAGACAGCAGGCAGGTCAGGGTGGCTCTTCCGCCACAGCCAGGCTCACCTCCACAGTAGCACCTGTGGCTCCAGCACAGACTCCTGCAACGGAATCCAGCTCTGGCAGTGGCAGCCGGGGTGGTACTAGACCCTTCTGCTGAATGAAGAAACTGAGCTCGTGAATGCGATGGGTGCAGGGGTCACTTGCAAAGGGATCAGGAGCAACAAGGAAAAACCATTTTGGGAGCTGCCCTCTGGCTCCCCAATCTGCTTGCTGCATGAGGAAAAGCCATCCGAGACCATGGGGACAGAGTCAGTGGGGTAGGAGGCCACATTCTCACTAGTAAGTCTTTGCAGGAGCCAAGGCTGCTGCGGCCTGCTCCACCATCATTCCTTGTGCTTCTTCTTGTGTTTCTTCTTCTTCTTTTTCTTCTTTGGAGCCTTGCTGTCTTTTGCTGTGTGCCTCGCCTTCTTGCCCGTGTCACTCTCAGAGTCAGGGCTATCACAGTCAGACGACTTCCTGTCTCTATGTTTCTTCTTCTTCTTTTCCTAAGAGGGAAATGTAAAGTTTCAACACTCGTGTGTCTGTCTCTCACATCGAAACCCCAGCGGTGACCACCAGGTAAACTACAGCTGTCTGTGGTGCTGCCTGCAATTCTAGCAGTGGGGAAGAGGGGACAGGGACGTGAGGATTTCAAGGTCAGGCAGAACTGCATAAGCCCTTGCAAAAAGAAACCAGGGTAGAGTGGTGCATGCCTGCAATCGCAGTGCTACAGAGGCAGATTTGGGGGAGTGTACATCGGGAGCTCCAGACCGGCCAGACTAAAATAAAAAGGCAGCAAAATCCCAAACGCGAGGGAGAACTAAGACACACAGCACTTGTAGACTTCTATCTTATTTGAACCACAGTGAAAGTGTGCTCATGTATACAACATAGACACGCCACTATGCACGCGAGCGTGTGTGTGTGTGTGTGCGCGCGCGAGCACACACACACACACACACACACACACACACACACACACACACCTGTGCAGGTAGTGCCCTTAGACTCCCCTGAGGCTAGAGTTAGTTGTACGTGGTTGTGAGACGCCCAATGTGGGTTCTGGGAACTGAACTTGAATAGCACTTCTCCAGCCCAGTGTTTTTTTTTTTTTTTCTTGTTGTTTTTTAAAAACAAGCAACTAGTCTTTTTCATTTGTTTTTGAGACAAGGTTTCTCTGTGTGGCCTTGGCTGTCCTAGAACTCACGCTATAGACCAGGCTGGCCTAGAATTCAGAGATCTGCCTGCCTCTGCTGGGATTAAAGGTATTTGTTTAAGTACTTGTTGGGCACGGTAGATCTCAGTGAGTTCTTGGCCAGCCTGATATACATAGTGAGTTCCAAGATAACAACAGCTGTGGAAAGAGACTCTGTCTCAAAACAAGTAAGTTTAGATCAGTCCTTTTAATGGTTAAAGTATCAGGAAAAACAAGTATTTTTGGGGGAGGAGTTTTTGAAGCAGGGTCTCATGTAGTTGAGTTGATCCTCCCGCCTAGCTTCCAGAATGCTGGAACTGCATGAGTGTACTACCAAGTCAGCCGTTTGCATTCTTTGGGAGAACGTGTACCCTAGGCTTTTCTCTCTACTGCAATTGTTATATTTATAAGTGAATGTGTGTGTATGTGTGTGTGTGCGCGCACACACACACACATACACACACACACACACACACACACACTCACACACTCTGCACTCCATAGCCCACAAGTGGCAGTTAGAGGACAGCTTTCAAGGGTTGGTTCTCTCCCACCAACTCAGGTCTCAGCTTGAGCAACACCACTGGCCCCTGCGCTATCCTTTTTAGTAAAAAACATCTTCATAAGCAAGTTTACTCTGCAGAGTATGCCATGGGAGGTCCAGAACCCTGGAGGGGTGAGGAGCTGCCACAGAGGATGGGGAACAGTCCTGATCCCCTGGTGGATGCCACTGCGATTCAAACGTGACCCTTCCCCTTAAAAGTAGCCTCCACTGACGTGCTAGCAATGGAAAAATAGCCTCTCTTCCCCCTAATTGGTAATAACTATCATGAGCTGCAAGTGGTTGGTATAAAGGAGCTTCGGAGGGAGCATGATCACGTGACTTTTCCTCACAAAGAAAGGGCAAGAGCTGTGAAAAGAAGCAGAATGTGCCAGAAAGTCTGCAGAGGTAAACAAACATTTCACATCTCTTTTTTCCCACAAGGGGGGAGAGTTCCTACAGTTAGACACCCTACACACAACCATGTCACCAGCGCTAACAGCACAAACCCAGAGTTGGTAGGTTGGTTCCCAGGCTCCTGTGGGGCAACCTGGGTAGTTCTTCACACTGAATAAGCTGCCTCCTTGAATTAAGTACCTACAGTGCCTCAGCAAAGCTCCTAAGAGGAGACTACAGGAGGAGGGCGGGAGAACAGAGCAGAGAAGCTCCTGCAGGCTTTTGTAGCCAGCATCCTGCAAGCCTGTTTGCTTGGGCCATCCACCCTGAGGTGATGGGAGGGAACAGCAAGCCAGGTGTCACGTAGACCCAGGTGTCACGCAGACCCAAGCCTGAGCTCTACTCTGCAGTCTTGGCCAGTCATCTCACCTCACTGAGGTCTAGCGCTTCAGACAGAGAACAGCTAAGAATAGCACCCACAGCACACGCTCTGATGACTCAATGAAACAGTATCCACGGCCTGGAGAAGTGAGAAGCGCTTGTCCCACATTACAGAGGTTGGACTCTGCATGCAGATGACGGGAGGATGTATCTCCCAGGAGCACTGTCCTCCTCACTCTGTACACCAGGTTGGCTCAAATTCAGAGACCCGCCTGCCTCTGCCTTTTGGGCTCTAGGATCAAAGGTATGTGCACCACCACCTGACTCAAACTAAGGTCTTGACAGCTTCTCTAGTGTCTCTCACCTCAGATCTTTCAGGTACAGTCCAATCTTGATGCGGTCGTTATCAGTTCCCTCCCCTGCCATTCATCCAATCTCTCACCTGACTGTCAGCTCTGCCTTCAAATCTACATTAGATCCTGTCTCGTCCTCTCTACCACAGTCATGACAGCACACTCCAGGCATCTTTGTCAACTGGCCTGAAGACAACTGGCCTTGCTTTCTGACCTGCACGTTTTCACATAGTAGCCAGAAAAATTATCTTTTTTAAAAAAGATTTATTTAATATATATGAGTACACTGTAGCTGTCTTCAGACACACCAGAAAAGGGCATCAGATCCCATTACAGATGGTTGTGAGCCACCATGTGGTTGCTAGGATTTGAACTCAGGACCTCTGCAGGAGCAATCAGTGCTCTTAACCACTGAGCCATCTCTCCAGCCCCCGAAAAATTATCTTAAAAGGGAAGACAGAAGCAGGTGGACCTCTGTGAATTCAAGGCCAAGCTGGTCTACACAGTAAGTTCTGGGTCAGCCATCACTACACAGTGAGACTATCAGGTCATGTCCTTGCACTGCTGAAAAGCTCTATTTAGAAAATGAATTTCCTACAACCAGCAGCCAGCCCTCTGTAGTGTCTAGGCCTCCTTGTCAGCCACTCACTCTGTACTACCTATACAGCCTCCACATTCTCCTGATGAGTGCCAAGCTCACTCCCAGCACCCAGCTACTTCAATGCTGCAGATAACATTCTGATCCAAATAATCCTCTCTTATTTTATTTTATTTTTTTGAGACAAGGCCTTGCTATGCAGCCCAGATAGGCCTTGACCTTGGAGTCCCCCAGCCACAGCCTCTCATGCTGGGACTACAGCATCGCACGTGGTTTCAGATGATAGTCTCTAAGAGTACCACCCTATCTACAATGGCAATAAAGGGCGGGCTGGGCTGTGGCCCAGTGGCAGAGCACGGGCCTACCATGCACAAGGTGCTGGGACCAGTGCCACATAGTAAACATCCCAGAGCTCTTTCTCCATGGCACTTGCCCTATCTGGTGTATTAAGGTCTCACTGTGTTTGCTTACATCTCTTCCATTAGACCACAATGCGACAACAGCAGGCCATTTCCTCATTGTGCCCCTCAGTGACTGGAACAGAAGCTCACTCGTGCATGAAGCTGAAGTACAGTGTGTGTGGAGAGAATGGCGGGAGATGACATCATACTGCAGAAGTGGATTAGTGTACCTGGGTGTACGCTCAGTATCTGGTAGATACAGACAGCAAGGCCAGGTGCTTACGGTCATCCTCCACTACACAGGGAGCTGGAGGCCAGACCACGTCCCAAAGTAGGAGTGGGTAGGGGAGGCAGGAGGATGGCTCGGCAGGATGAGCACTTACTGTACAAACCTGGTGACCCGAGTTCATCCCCAGAACCCACAGAAGAGGAAGGAGAGAGCCAACTCTACGACGTTGTCCTCTGACCTCTGACCCCTGACACAGGCTGTGGCACATGCATGCCGTCAAACACACCATAACACTGAAATAATTAACGTGTTTTTTTAAAAAGCTGAAGCACCGAGGCTTCTGAGCAGACTTTGCCGGCATCTCCTGTCTTACAGGCTTAGTATTAAATATGTTCTTCTACCTGAATACGGAAGGAAGACACTGAAGTGACTTGAGAAATGGGTGAGGTTCAGCAGCCTCCACGTGGACTTTCCAGCTGTAGTCCTGAGCCACTTGACTACACTTCACTTCCTGTCCTTTGAAGGTCATGAGAGCCAGTGGCCTCCTTGGATGTGTTTCCTTTATTGCCCTGCATACCTTAGCTGATTATCTCTCTCGCCTTAAGCAACTAACTGATTGAATGAAGTGATCTTACGCCCTCTGAGAAGCCGTCCACAAATGACTACCACCTACAGCCACTCCCGTTGCCACTCCTGTTGACAGTGTGGACCAAACGTTCTTCAGATAAACTGCTCCGTTCTTTCTGCACATGGCCCCAGAACCACGAGTCCTGGAGTAGTGTACAAGCCCACACATGGACTCCTCAAGTCCATTTCTTACTGGAAAGGTAGCCCATCCCCTAAGAGAACCCAAGGTTTGGAGGGGCTGTGACAGTGACACTCAGGTGAGGCAGGATAGCAAATTCCAGGCCAGTCTGGGATACCCAGTCTCCAAGAAGAGGAGAAAAAGGAAAGAGAAAAGGAGATTGAGAGGGTAAAAGGATAGGAGGACTGCTGGAACTTGGGAGACCTGAATCCTGATTTATATGATATATAGAAATAAATCAACACGCAACACCAAGAGATAAAGGCCTCTGGTTACAAAACAAAACCCGGGGCAGGCAAGCTCAATGGGTAAAGGTTCTTGCTTCACCCCTGACGACCTACTCAATAGAAGGAGAGAACAGTCTCCAAATTGTCCTTGGACCTCCACAAGAGCAAGGCGTGATGTCATTCCTCACCAACAAAATGAATAAATAATTCATTTAAAATAAACTGACCAAGCCATTTCTATAATCTCAGCACTCAGGAGGCAGAGGCAGATAGATCTCTGTCAGGCCAACCATGGTTAGAGTGAAACCTTGTCTCAAAAAACAAACAAACAAACAAAAAAACCACACAAACAAAAACCGGCTAGAAGTGATCTTAGTGTCTTGTTATATCAAGTGTCTAAGACTATCCTGACACATGCAAGGCAGGAGCAACATCATTTTCAAGTGCCTGAAATATCCCCTCTCCAGGCACAGCTACAAAGCCAGCAGCACTCAGGCGGCCAGCAGCAGGGTCACCAGTCCAAGGCTAGCCTGGGATACACGTAGTCAGACACTGTCTCAGGAAAGAAGAAACAGAAGAGAAGAGAAGCAAGAGGGAAGGAGGGAAGAAGGAAGGGGGAAGGAAGAGGAGAACGAGGAAGATGAAGAGGAGGGAGAAGAGGAAGAAGAAGGAGAAGAGGGGGAGGGAGAGGAGGAAGAGAGGGGAAAGCTTTTGGCAGGCCCACATTCCTGACTGAATGTAAGACAGACAACAGGATAAAGCCATATAGCTTCTCTCCTAGGGGCAGAAACAGGAAATGTGGTGGTATGTGTGTGTTTTGTCAGAGAGCTCATAAGAGAGATTACATGGGGGCTGGAGAATTAGCTCATTGGTTAAGGGTACTAGCAACTCTAGTAGAGGACCTAGGTTCAATTCCCGCCACACACAGCAAGCAGCTCACAACCGACTCCCCTCTGGCATCTGCTGGCATCAGGTGTACACACAGTGCACAGACAAACATGCAGGCCCAATACCACAGACATTAAATAATAACAACCAAACCCCAAGAGACTGCAGTATGGCACTGTGTTTAAGAGTGTTGGAGCTAGGGGTTGGGGATTTAGCTCAGTGGTAGAGCGCTTGCTTAGGAAGCGCAAGGCCCTGGGTTCGGTCCCCAGCTCCGAAAAAAAGAACCAAAAAACAAAAACAAAACAAAACAAAACAAAACAAAAACCCAAAAAACAAAGAGTGTTGGAGCTAGGCGCTGTGGTGAATGACGTGGAGGCAGGAGGGCCAGTTGAAGGTCAGCTTGAACTGCATAAGGAGTTTGAACTCGGTCTGAGCTGCACGAGACCATGTCTCCTAAAACTGAGAATGAATTAGGGATGAACTTGTTATCACCTTCTATTCTGAGGGGTGGGCGTTTCCCCGGAGGGAGCACTGCCAGAGACCACAATAATCCCACTCTGCAAACCAAAGAACTGCAGTTGGTTCAAACTTACACAGCCAGCCACAGCGCCCAAGGACCTCAACCGAGGCTTGAAAGACTCAACCCAAAGTCTCAGGTACTAGGGAGAGCCCAGGTCAGGGACATGGAGAGAATACAAGTCAGTGACTTTCATGCTACGGGGCTAAGTCGTCCATCAGTATAATGCACCCTTTCCCTTACCTACACAATGGCAAATCCAATTGGGAGGGTGCTCCTGAGTGAAAAGATCATGTCAGAGCCTTCACTCCGAGAGCTTGCAAGCTCGACACAAAAGGACCACTTAACAAATTTCAAAAGCTGAGTATGGGGGCTCAGCTGCAATCCCAGCACTTAGCACGCTGAGGCCAGGGAACCACTGAAAGCTTAAAGCCAGCCGGGCTGCAGAGTGAAAATCAATCTTTTCTTTTAAAAGATGTATCTATTTATTCTACATATGTGAGCACACTGTCACTGTCTTCAGACACACCAGAAGAGGGCACCAGAGCTCACTACAGGTGGTTGTGAGCCACCATGTGGTTGCTGGGAATTGAACTCAGGACCTCTGGAAGAGCAGTCAGTGCTCTTAACCCCTGAGCCATCTCTCCAGCCTGAAAATCAATCTTAAAAAACACCAAAAAAGCTGGGTGTGGAGGTGCACACCCGTGATCCCAGCACTTAGGAGGGATCTCTGGTGAGTTTGAGGACAGCCTGGTCTACAAATGAGTTCCAAAGCAAACTAGGACTACACAGTGAGAGAACCCGCTCTCCCTACCTCTGAACAGGAACCACACAGAACAAAACAAAACAGAACTCAATAACCAATCACAGAAACATCCTGCAAGTTACGGAAACAACTATTGGCGGACCGAACTATAGCACAGTTCTTTACATCTCTGCACGGAACATCACCCATCACAGCCACCGTCTGTACACAACACAACCTGCTTATGACTCACTAAGCTCTAAGCAGTAAAAGGACAACTCCAGGGACAGAAGCTCCCGCAAACTCATGGGAGCAGGCAAGGGCATCCGGGAAGACGGTTTGATAAAATCTATCTAGAATCTTAACCGTCCTTATCTACCTACCTACCTACCTACCTACCTACCTACCTACCTACCTACCTACCTATCTATCTATCTATTTTATTTAGTGTGAGTTGTTTTGCCTACATGTGGGCAGCCTGGTGCCCATGAAGGTTAGAAGGAGGCATCGAACCCCCTGGAACTGGAGTTGTGAATGGTTGTGAACCACCATGTGGGTGCTGGGAATTGAACCCAGGTCCTCTGTAATAGCAACAAGTGCTCTTAACCACAGAGCCATCTCTCCAACCCCAAAAGCCCTCAAGTCTTCAATATCTTTCTGTTGCTGTTGTTTTCTTTTGTTCCCTTTAGTTTCCCTTTGAGACAAGGTCTCTCTATGTAGACTGGCTGTTCTCTAACTCATGGCCCACCAGGCTTTTTTTCTAAAACAGAGAGATAGTCTGCAGCCCCAAAATGCCTGGAGCTCACTCTGCATCCTATGCTGCCCCGCCCTGTGGCCATCCACTCTCCTCTGCCTCCTGAGTGCTGAGATTACCCGTGTGAGCAATCAGCCTGGCTCCCTTGACTCAGCAAATTTTTTTTTTAAAGCTTTATTCTTGCTGTTTTTCTAAAGACTGTGTTTAATGTATCTATGTATGTCTGTGAGTTAGGGCAGAGGCCAGAGCTGTCAGACTCCTCTGGGGTCAGAGATACAGGCGGTTGGAGCAGACAGAGGACACGAGAGCTGGAAACTGAACTTGGGTGCTCTGGGTCCAAGCTCTTATCCAATGACTCATCTCTCCAGACCCCTCCCTCTTCTGAGAAGATCAATTTATTTCTATTTCATGTATGGGTCTCTGCTTGCACGTACATGCATGCAGTGCCCTTGGAGGCCAGAAGAGGGTGTCGGATCCCCTACAACTGGAGTTCCGGGTGGTCGTTAGCCACCATGGGTACTGGCAGCTGAAGCCATGTGCTCTGCAGGGCAGCCAGTGCCCTGCACTACTGAGCCTCAACTCAGTAAGCTTAACCCAGGAACATACGTGAGGAGGCATAGCCTGGAGGTGAAGATAAGTATCTAATAACAATGAAATAAATTAATGACTATATCTAAGCACAGAGGCGTAATTAGGAAGAGGATCAAGAGTTTAGGGCATCCTTGGCTATCTAGCAAGTTGGAGCCAGTCTGAGCTACAAGAGAACCTGTCTCACAAATAACCCAATCAATCAATCAATCAATCAATCAATGCTCATAGTCATAGCATAAAACTTTATGTGGCTTTTTTGTTTGCTTGTCTTTTTGTTTTAATTTTTAAAGAAAGATAGAGTTATTTGTTTGTTTATCTATCTATTTATTTATTTAATATATGTGAGTACCCCGTAGCTGTCTTCAGACACAGCAGAAGAGGGCATCAGATCCCATTACAGATGGTTGTGAGCCACCATGTGGTTGCTGGGATTTGAACTCAGGACCTCTGGAAGAGCAGTCAGTGCTCTTAACCGCTGAGCCATCTCTCCAGACCCCTTGTTTTGCTTTTTAAGACAAGATAGCCTTGGCTGGCCTGGAACTCTTGGGATCTCTTTTACATGGCTTTTTTTTTTTTCTTTTTTCTTTTTTTCGGAGCTGGGGACCACCCAGGGCCTTGCATTTGCTAGGCAAGCACTCTACCACTGAGCTAAATTCCCAACCCCTATTACATAGCTTTTAACATCAAGCTCTTAAAGACCACTTAAGAGTACTTAACAAGGGGCTGGAGGGGTTGGGGATTTAGCTCAGTGGTAGAGCGCTTGCCTAGGAAGCGCAAGGCCCTGGGTTCGGTCCCCAGCTCCGAAAAAAAGAACCAAAAAAAAAAAAAAAAAAAACAAAACAAAAAAAAAAAAAAAAAAAACAAGGGGCTGGAGAGATGGCTGAGTGGTTAAGAGCATTGACTGCTCTTCCAGAGGTCCTGAGTTCAATTCCCAGCACCCACATGGAGACTCACAAATATCAGCAATGGGATATAACCCCCTCTTCTGGTGTCCATGAAGACAGAGCACTCATATACAAAAATAAATAAATCTTAAAACCATAAGAAAAGTGAAAAAGTACAAACCAAACTACACCTACAGTGACTGTGCTTTTGTACTCTATGCATTTGTATAACCATCTACTTACGCCATAGGCCAGGAGAAAGATCAGAATGTGCCAAAACTGCCAATACAATTCTCTCTGAAAAAATTATGAGGGCTTGCTTTCACACTTTTCTCTACTTCTAAATGCTTACGAAAAGCATTAGAGACCTACAAAACTGAGACACACAGCAGCAAGCCAGCCCTTACCTTCTTTCTCTTCCTGGAAGAATTCTTTGTGGGATCAGGTTTCTCAAGGCCTTCTGCCTTTGCTTCCTCTTTTTCCTCTTCCTCTTCAGGGACCAGAGAATACTTGGTTCCGCCTGGCTGCATGAAGCAGTCCTTTGCAAAGTGGCCTGTGGAAAAGAACACAGGTCAGAGAGGGAAGAGGCACTCCCCTCTGAAGGCGATGCTTCCTGGGGGCTCAAACATTGCTTGCTGAGTTTATCTGGGGCAGTGTTTCTGCCACCTCAAGGTGGCAATGCTCACTCAACCGGAGCCAGGCGAGCAGCTGGAGTTAAGAGCTGTGAGAGTCTCGGGTGCAGCTTTGGAAGTGGCAGAAGGTACAAGCAAGCAGAGCAAGGCGGCTTATGCTGCCCTCCCTCTCCCTTAGCAATGGGGCTTATTAATGTTTAAAGATCTATTTTGAAACTCGTTCCTGACAATGAAGGGCTGCTCCAGAGAGCAGAATGCTTAAGAGAGGGAACAGAGCAGCAGGGCAAATCCTAAAGGAAGAGAGCTGGCGATACGTGGACACTCACATCCAAGCCAGCACAGAGACAGGCACAGACACCTAGGGTGCCTAAGAATTCACAGACCACAACCCAGCCTCAGGTACCGAGACCTAGAGTTAAGCAGCTCAGGGTCACACAGCAGCAAAGCCAACAGTTAGCTCAGGCTGGATGTCTCCCTGCCTTGGGCTGCTTTTGATGCACCAAAGCCAACCACCTTCAACCTGACCTTTGCTGGGTCAAATTCTACTTCTTCTTGTTCTTCTTGCTCTGTGGAGCAACAGGTGGATACAAGTAAGGTGCTCCACTGAGCTGTGGGATTAAGGAGGGTCCCTTTTTTGTTGTCTTTGAAGAAGAGCTGGGGTTTTTTTTTTTAATTATGCATGTATATACATGCATACACATGTGTGGGTATGTGCATACGGGCGCAGGTGCCCAAGGAGACCAGAAGCGGGCATCTGAGTCCCTGGAGCTACAGGAAGGTCTACACAGCTCATTTCAAGAGGAGGAAAGAAGTTCATGAGGAACTACAGAGCTAAGGGTAATGTTTGTACCCTGAGCCCACAAGTTAGATGGGGTCTGGAAAGGGGACACGGCAGCTTTCTAAATATCAGGAATGCCGCCACCATCTCCTCAAGGGGATGGCTTCCCTCACTGCTACATTCTCCTCCTCTTTTCATTAATAAAAGTAGGGGCTTATAAAACCCCACAAACGCAGGGCTGGAGAGATGGCTCAGCAGTTAAGAGCTCTGGCTACTCTTCCAGGGGACCCAGATTCTATTCCCAGCACCAACATGGCAGCTCACAACTGTCTGTAACTTCAGGTGCAGCAGATCCAATATCCTCACACAGACATGCATGCATGTAAAAACAGCAATGCACATTTAAAAAAGACCCTCATAAGGGGTTGGGGATTTAGCTCAGTGGTAGAGCGTTTGCCTAGCAAGCGCAAGGCCCTGGGTTCGGTCCCCAACTCCGAAAAAAAAGGAAAAAAAAAAAAAGACCCTCATCAATTCAACCAGAACACAGATCTGCTGCCATCACTGCCAAAAATGGACAAAGCAACTCTGACCCTCTTCTCTCCATGGCTCCTTTCTCCCTCTCTTCCCTCACCACTCCCCCATGTTCCTGGCCGGCCTCTTCTTTTCTCTCTCTCTCCACTCTTTCTTTGCCTCTACTCCCTTCTCAACTCCCCTTCCCATGCCCCTAAATAAACTCTATTCCACACTAAAAATGAATAAATTAGTAAAACTGAACAAAGCATGACAGATGGAAACTCGGGATGGGAGGTGACAAATTGAGGTCACTTTGCAAACGAGAAGATGGCAATCTCTCTCATTATAGCTCCAAGAGGGGAAGTCACGCTGAAAAGCTTTTAATATTTGAGTAAGACTAGAAGAAACCTAAGGAAATAGAGCCAAAAGCAAGTGGCAATCCTCTATCTCTGTTACAAAAAGGGCACTCACTCTCTTAAGAATTCTGAACTTAATTCTGAGCTAAAGAGGAGGAAGAAAGGGTCTAATTTAGATCCGTAGGGAATCTCAAGGCACTTCATTCTACAGAAGAGCAACCATGCTTGGAGACAAGTGTGTCGGAGGACCCTGTGAGTGAGTGCAGCCAGCAGCTGCCTGAAGAAGGCACGAGCTACACTAACCCAGTCTCCTTCAGCCAGCAGAGCGTCCTCAAGGAGAGGAGAGAGAAAGGTTGGCTTCCCTACCTTTGCAGCCACACTTCTTGCAGGTCGTGTTCAGGACGGCCTCAAGGGTGATCTTCTGCCCAGTGTAGTCCTGGAAGGATCGCCTGCGCCTCTCTTCTTGCCTGTAA
The DNA here is from genome assembly GCF_021556685.1 of Rattus norvegicus. NCBI lineage: Eukaryota > Metazoa > Chordata > Mammalia > Rodentia > Muridae > Rattus > Rattus norvegicus. The sequence goes on from NC_141538.1 coordinate 148,681,777, forward strand.
TGAAAGACATCCTGACCACTGGTGCTTTGCAGAGAAGTGGTCAGATAGATTACAGCGCGCTACTGTGCGCTGGTTTTGTTTTGTTTTTGAACAAGAAAAAGGAAAAGAGAAGTGTTGGACAGAACGAGACAATGGAACAGCTCCCTCTTTTACTTTTCTCATTTAGAATGAGGCTTTGAATGAACATTATGAATGAGACCAGCTTTCCTTGCAATAATACACAGGGAAGATATTTGAAAGTATAATTGCCAGGCAGTGGTGGCGCGCACCTTTAATCCTAGCACTCTGGAGGGAGAGGCAGGTGAATCTCTAAATTCAAGGCCAGCCTGGGCTACAGGGTGAGTTCCAGGACAGCCAGGAACACAGAGAAACCCTGTCTCCAGAAAAAAGAAAGGAAAGAGAGAAAGACACAAGACACAAGACACAAAAAGAGAGAGAGAGAATAATTTCTCACCATGGGAAAACACCCTACAGACCCTATCAGATCACTCGAGGATTTAAAAGACCTTTACAGGATTTCTACAAACCAAGGCTGAGCTCCTGGGAGACCTTGGTTTTGGGGCTTTCAGTTGGTTTCTCCACTCCTTTTCCAGCTCCCTCTTCATTTTCCCTAGGACCTGGTAAAGAGCTAATTCTACCTTTCATAGGAGCCGAGTGCCTCTCCTTAGACAGATCCGCTCTGTAATGCCCCTCCCCCCGCCTCCACAATGCAAGTTCCAAGGCTCCCTTCCCTCTTCCAAGGCCTCTCCCCCAGCTCCTGGGCCACTGTTGCCACAGTTACAGTTGTTTACATTCCTATCACACTGTTAGTGAGCATGAGCTCCTATAGAAAAGGCACACACACTTACAGTAAGCATACAGCTCGTCTAGTTTCTAGTATGAACTTTCCCTCCCATATAGCCAACACCGGGACTGATAACAGCAGAAATCTCATGCTTGTTCCTAGTTCGGCGTATTCCCAGAGTGACCACCATTCTAGCTTCCAAAAGCATAAAATCACTTTTCCTTTTACAGTAGCTGGCGGTGCATCGGTTATGTGATACAGCCCTATAATCCCGGACTGGGGAGGTTAAGGAGGAGTTTCATAAGGTCAAGACCAGCCTGAGCAATTTAGCAAGGAGCCATCTTAAAATAAAAGTACTAAAGTACCTGGGATGTTATGTTAACTTGGGGTTAAGAATAGATATCTAACACACAAAAATCCCCAGTTTCAAACCAAAAGGTACATACACACACAGAGACACACAGAGACACACAGACACACACATACACACACAGATACACACACTCATAGATACACACACACATACACACACACAGACACACACACAGAGACAGACAGACACACAGACACACACACACACAGATACACACACTCATAGATACACACACACATACACACACACAGACACACACACAGAGACAGACAGACACACAGTTACACACACACTCATAGACACACACACACACACACACACACACACACACGCGATACTTCCTGTATAATTTTGTTGTTTGTGAAACTCATCTGCATCGCTGTCTATAGTTGTGAGTCATTATTCTCATTGGTATATGATATTATTTTGCTGATGGCAAAGACAGGCTGACTTTGACCTCACAGAATCCCATGTACCTCTGCTAGAACTGAAGGCACATGCCACCATGTCAGAGCAAAATACGGTTACTAAACATTTTTAAGTGTGGATATGACTACAGAATTACTGACCCACCCCATCTAACACCCATCAATGAACTGCTGGAGTGCATGAAGGCACTGATTCTACAGATCCAAAACTACAGGTTCTCCATGACACAGGGCGCCAACAGCACATCCGAGAGGAGTCCCAGGGATCCAGTGTTGACAAGGCAGCAGAAGCCAGAGGCCTCCAATGAGGCCAAACAATCACTACAAAGAACACTGCAAGGAAGAAGTGTGGGCAAAGGGTGACACACTACAGCTTCCAGAACAAGGTTTCTTTTTTCCTTTCTGTTGCGGAGGAAATTGCAAGAGTGGAGGGTGGGTACAAGGGGCTAGGGCAGACCAGTGGGACTGGGGTGCATGATGTGAAATTCACAAAGAACCAAGAAAAAGTGAAAAAGCTAAATTTCATGGGGCTAGAGAGATGGCTCAGAGGATAAGAGCATGTGCTGTTCTTCCAAAGGACTGAGGTTCGAATCCCAACACCCAAACAACTCACAGCCATCTCTAACTTTAATTCCAAGGGATCAGACACCCTCTACTGGACTTCGAGGGCACTACACACACGTGGTGCATACATACATGCAGACAAAACACCTACACTGATCTAAAAAAAGAAAAGAAAACCGAAAAAGAACTAGATCTCCCTTGTTTGTACACCGGAAACACTGGGCTTGAGCTGGGCTTCCTCCATGCAAGGCAAATGCGGCACCGCCCCCCAGCCTCCTCTTCGCTTTGCATTTTGAGACAAGGTGCTCACTAAGCTGCTGCCCCATCAAACCTAGTTCTGAAATTTTACTTAATTTTCATTAATTTACATTTAAACGGCCCCATGTTTATTCGTAGCTACCCAAGTGGATACTGCAGACAAGCATATAATTTAAGTTCTGAAAATGTCTGCACGAATGTCTGGCCTTTGCCCTAGAAGAATCTAAGTGCACAAAGAGTCAATTTTCTGGTATGAATTAAAGAACTGGGCCCTTTCACACCACAGTAGTCTGAATAACAAAAGCCAAGACAGGCATCTGAGAACACAGGGCTTCAGGTGTCCTTGTTTGAAGAGGCCTGGGCTGCAGCCGGATGAAGAACATCCTCCTTCTAATCCCACTCTGGGATTTAACACGCTACATGTCCAATCAGACCTCCCACGGCACAAGTGTCATGGGCCAGCTCACCCCCCATCCCCCTGCCACTGTGCCAGTTAGACAGCATCACAGCTCACCTCACCAGTACCTGAGACACAGAGGCAGGAGGATCTCTGAGTTCAAAGCTAGCCTGCTCTACAAAGCGAGTTCTAGGACAGCCAGGGCTATACAGAAACACACTATCTCTAAAAAAATAAATAAATAAAATAAAATAAAATAAAATAAAAATCTGCTCAAGATCATACAGTAGTCTGAGAAGAACTAAGTCTGGATTGATGTCTAATTCTAGCGTCTGCGACCCTTCCATTCCAGGCTGCTTTCCTGGATGTGCCCACAGTATATACAAGCTTAGCCCCTTGGCTCCTACTAGAAAATCTCTTTACAGAGACACAGTCTGCAAACAGAAAGCCTTTTCCTTCTTATCCTTCTTTCTGTCCTCTTACTTGTTCTATGGTTTACCATTGTAAGGTTAGCTTTGAGAAATCCACAACTTTTTTAAGTGAGTCTGCAGAGCACGGGATTCTTCCGAGAAAAGGTAAGTTTGTTACAATGTAATCAGCAAATGCCAGGCTTTCCCATTTCTGAGCTGAGCTATGAAAGATTACCACTGTAACTGAAGTGTTTTACAAATACGCAGACCCACGAGCACATCATTATTTAGCAACTAAACTACAAAACTATGGAAGGCTAAGTCCCATGCAGTGGCTAGAGGTACCCTGTGCTGAGCAGGATCTGTACTTTAACCCTGGTCCTGCACAAGAGTATCTGACCGCACTATTTGCTACACAGTCACGGATTACTTATCTCCAGCTACACAGTAGGAATATGAAGTGACACAGAAGGCCACACTTACCTTACAGGCTACTGTGTGCATCACAGGCTTGAGGTCCACCTGCCTTATGTCCAGTACACACACCTTTCCCATGAGCACTACCTCCCTACTTTTCAGATAAAATTCCTTCACAGCTGAAGCAATTTCTCTCAGGATGAGAAATATGAGGGCTTCAAATTGTTCTCTGCAGTGAAGATCTCATTCAAATTATATTCATTACTCTTTCTGTTTGTGTTCCCAAGCCAGGATCTCACTGTGTAGCTCAGGCTAGCCTTTAACTACATATCCTCTTGCCTTAGTCCACCAAATACTCAGATTATAGGAATGTGTCACCATCTCTGGTTATTTCTTAATCAATAATATCACTGCCAGAGAGGAAGAACAAGATGCTTAACACCAAAATCAACAAATAATAATGTGGTTTACTTAAAGATAAATGTGTGATTTCGTTAACTTGCTTGAAACACTAGAAAGTTACTAAGCCCCTCAAGGGTTGGGAGTAGATGTACAGCTTTACAGCACTGGGTCTCTCCGTCCACCTTTGTGTGGGGTTCAGAGACTGAACTCAGATTGGCAGGTTTCCTCAGCAAAGGCCTTTCCCTGGTGAGCCTCCCCCAGCGAGGGCTCTCAAGGATTAGGCAGATTCTGGCTAGAAATTCAATAAAGAACCAGACACATTGGCTTTTAATGCCAGCAGCTGGGAGGCAGAGGCAGGTCCATCTGGGTCTACACAGTAAGTTTCACAACAGCCAATGCGAATGTTAAGAGACCCTGTCTTGGGGCTGGAGAGATGGCTCAGCGGTTAAGAGCACCCAACTACTCGTCCTGAGTTCAATTCCCAGCAACCACATGGTGGCTCATAACCGTCTGTAAAGAGATCCGATGCCCTCTTCTGGTGTGTCTGAAGACAGCTGCAGTGTACTTATATATAATAAATGAATAAATCTTTAAAAGAGAGAGACCCTGTCTTAATGACAACAACGGCAACAATAACAAATCACTGAAGGGACAAGGTAATGTCAGTGTCCCTGGAATCGGAATATTCCCTCCAGGGTACACAGAGAGACACTCTCCAAAAACACACACCTTTTCCCATGAAACAAAACACAAGCATTTGCCATACAGGTCTGAGGAGCTGAGGTCTACCCCTGAGACCTGAACGGGAGCAGGAAAAGAACTGTTTCCACAAGTTGTCCCCACATATGGTGCCTCCAATAAAGAAATGAATGGTTTTTTATTTTTTATTTTTAAATGAAATACAGGATTTGAGTCAGATAGCAAGCTTCCTGGATCTCCAGACTCCACCCTTAGATCAAGGGACAACCTTCCACTCTGAAGTAGAAGGCGCTATGTTCAAAGATGTGGGAACCTAATACCACCGTCTCTACCTTTCCTCAGAGCCAATGTAGAAGCCTCTCAGGAGAGGCAGTGGCCGCACCTCATGAGCTGTTGACAGACAGGGTGGAGACAAGAAAGAGGAGACAGAGAACAAAACTGCTGAAAAGACACCCCGATGCCAGATCCCTGTGTGAGCCGCTCCTCTCCAGCTCCACACAGCAGGCTGCGTGGGTGGCATCCAGAAATCCAGCATGTGGGAATGGAAGGTAAGACACTGAGATGTGAGGCCACCCAGGCTATACAGAGAGGCCCTGCCTAAAAACTCTCAAGGAACACGGTCCCACCTATAAAGCCTGAGGACATCTGCCCTGCAGCGGCAGCAGCCCAGCCTATTCTAGCTTACTGCCGTCTGGACTTGTGGGTTTCAGCTCTCCAACCCTTTACCTACTCAATGATAACGTTGTTGGGGTCGAGGTCTTTCCCAGTTCCTTGGTTGACAACTTTCATGGACAGAGACACTTTTATTCTATCATTTTTCATCTGAAAAAGACAAAAAAAGAGTCACCAAAATCTCTGTGTGTGTGTGTGTGTGTGTGTGTGTGTGTGTGTGTGTGTGTGTGTGTGTGTGTGTGTGTGTAAGGGAGTATTCATGTCAGTGCATGTGTGTTCAGAAGCCAAAGGCTACCCTGGATCATTCCTCTGGAACCCCTACATTGTTCTTTGAGAACTAGAAGCCCTCCTCTGCCCCCCCATTCAGCCAGGGACCAGCAAGTCCCTGGGGTCCTCTCTGCACCTTCTCAGCACTGGGGTTACAGGAGCACACCACTACACCTAGCCTTCAACTCAGGTGGTGGTGTAAGTGAACTCAGGTCTTCATGCTTGCACGGCAAGCATATACCAGCCGATCTATGTTCCCAAGCCTCCAAAGCCCTTGAATACCTGACCACTGATCTGTAACACCTCAGAGTCCAACTTGTAAATATCAGAGCAAACACTAACCTTAAATTGACTAAGAACAGGGGTTGGGGTCGGGTGGGGGGTATATAAGAAGTAAAAAGGGCAGATGTAATTAATGGCTGAAGAGATATAGGAAATGATCTTCATCCATTCCTATCCTGGAGGTAAAACAGAGGACAGGGGCCAGCGAGATGGCTCAGTGGGTGAAGGTGTGTGCTGCCAAGCCTGACAACATGAGTTCAATCCCCGAGTTCACAGGGTGCAGGGAGAAAAGAGACTCCAGCAAGCTGTACTCTGGTCTCCAAACACAGTGTGACCTGCATGTGGGGCTAGGCAGACAGACAGAAGACATACACACTTTCCTGCCTCAGCCTCCTGGATGCTGAAGTAACCATACCATACTCAGCCCTGGCTCTGTCTTAGAGCTTCAGACCCTAACACGTCAAAGCTGTCAACTGTTTTCAGCTTCCTGGTAGTGTCCCTGGCTTTCTGCCTGCCGTTCCCTGGTTAACCTCAGAAAGCACGCATTCTCGTGCCTGCGCTGCCCATCCACTGTGTGTCCCAAACTCTAGGAGAAATGTGTGTCCTTTTCCCTCAGGCCCAAGATGAAGTGCATGTGGCAAGTGCTGTCTGAAGCTATGCTAAAGAGTAAATCTCCTTTCGCTCTTTTCTGAGCCTCAGGAGGAGAGTTCTATGAACACACACTCCCGCACCACATTTCTATACTTTGCATTATTTCTCCCAAGTCTGCAGGACAGACAACTAGAAGATTCGAACTCAAGACAAATGACTGGGACAAGATTTACAAATAAGGACGTTAGCCAACATGAACATTCACATGCTCACAATCACAGAGTCCCAGTAAAACCTCACCTCGAGGGGCTGGAGAGATGGCTCAGTGGTTAAGAGCACTGACTGCCCTTCCAAAGGTCCTGAGTTCAATTCCCAGCAACCACATGGTGGCTCACAACCATCTGTAATGGAATCTGATGCCCTTTTCCGGTGTCTCTGTGGACAGCTACAGTGTACTTATATATAATAAATAAATAAATCTTTTTTTTTCCCCCGGAGCTGAGGAGTGAGCCCAGGGCCCTGTGCTTGCTAGGCAAGTGCTCTACCACTGAGCTAAATCCCCAACCCCAATAAATCTTTAAAAAACCAAATACCTCACCACCAGCACTCACACACCATCATGGAGTCCCAGTAAAACCTCACCACAAGCACTCACACGCTCACCATCATGGAGTCCCAGTAAAACCTCAGCTTGTTATAAACCTTTCAGACCACATGAAGGTACAGAAAACTTTACCTCTCGGCCAATAAGCTTCACCCACACTTTGTCTCCAACATCTACTATCTCAGAAGGCTTATCCACTCGACAAGACGACATGTGAGTTCGATGGACCAGACCTGAGATGAGAAAGAAAAACACACATTTATACTCTGAGTGCATGGGTAGGAAAGATAGGAGCTAGGGAATACAGGAACATCCTGATGAACATTTTATATAGATTAACACTACAAGCTAAAACAATTTAAGATCACCCTTTAACCTAGTCAACCAACCAACCAACACTTTAAATTTTACTTTATGTGTATAGGTGTTTTGCCTGCAAACATGGTTGTACATCATGTGTGTGGCTACTGCCCAAAGAGGCCAGAAGAGGGTGCTAGACCTCTTGGAACTGGCATTACAGACAGCTGCAAGCTGCCATGTGGGTGCTGGGAATCAAATCTTGGCCCTCTGGAAGCATAGTGAGTGTTCTAAACCACTAAGCTGTCTCTTCAGCCCCAATAAACGCTGGTTCAACAACTCCCTGGCTAGAGAAGAGTTCAGCAGTAGAATGTGCTTAGTTTGTACTAGGCTGGGGGCTCGATTCCTAGCACCAAGGGATAGGAGGAAAAGTAAAAATACGTAATAAAATGACAGCAACCACAAGAATATTGAATTGAGTTTTGTTTTCTGCCCAGGATTGAAACAGAGCCCTGTAAATGCTAGATGGGCATTCTACCACTGAGCTTATACCCCCAACCCCTGAAAAGATTTCTTCTTAACTGTGTGGATATGTGTCTACATGCCAGGAGTGTCTGTGTATCTGTCTTTAAAGAGGCCAGAGGGGGACATCAGAGCCCCAGGAGCTGGAGTTACAGGCAGTGGTGAGCAGCCAACATGGGAGCTGGGAAACAAACTCTGGTCCTCTGCAGGGCAGCAACTGCGCTCAACTGCTGAGCCATCTCTCCAGCCGCACTCATACAGTGTAGATAGAAATACAGTTGGTGGGGTTGGGGATTTAGCTCAGTGGTAGAGCGCTTGCCTAGGAAGCACAAGGTCCCCAGCTCCGAAAAAAAGAACCAAAAAAAAAAAAAAAAAAAAGAAATACAGTTGGTAAAATTCTTTAAAAGCCAAGGCTTCCTTCTGTGGTGTCAATCCTTTATCCTTCTATCCACATGCCAGGCAAATGCTTCTACCTCTGGCCAAGGCATTCATACCTTTGCTAGAAGATTATCTGGAATTGTTCCCAAAGAGAAAACATCAAAAGAGGTAAAACACCCATGGGCAAAAGCATTGGAGGTATTAATATCTATGAATGCTAAAAATGTAAGAACTGTAGCCTGCTGCTGCTGCTGGTGATGGTGGTAGTGACAGCAGCAGCATGCGCCTTTTATCCCAGTACCTAGGAGGGAGAGCAAAGTGGATTCTCTGAGTTCCAGGCCAGCCCATCTACAAAGGGAGATTAGGATTACACAGAGAAACCCTGACTAGAAAATAAAAAAAAACAAAAACAAAAAACTAAGAATTGGGTATATAAAAATGGCTTGGCAGTAAGAGCATTTATTTCCTGGAGAGATGGTTCAGTGGTCGAGAGCACTGGCTGCTCTTCCAGACCCTGGTTCAACTGCCAGCACCCACATGGCAGCTCACAATTGTCTCCAGCTCCAGTGCCAGGGGATCCAACACCCTCGAACAGACATGCATGAGAAACGCATTCTGTGCATCCATGCAATGCACAAAAAGTACAATTAAAAGAGAGAGCACGTGATCTTGCAAAGGTGGGTTTGAGTCCCAGTACCCACACGCTGGCTCACAAACACTAACTCCAGTTCCTAGGAGACCCATGCTTTCTCCTGACTTCTGAAGGCACCAGATATGTACATGTTCTCCATACATGCAGGCAAAAGACTTACTTGAATAAAATAAAACAATAAATAAATATAAGAAAAATTGTACACAGTGGTTAATACATGTTAGTCCAATACTTGAAAATTTAAGATAGGAGGATCACAAATTTGAGGCTAGCCTGGTCTACATAATGAATCCAAGACAGCCTGGGTTAGAGACTGAAACCCAATTTCAAAATGAAGTGAACAACACATTCCAAATTCACTTAATAGCTAATAATTGGGAAACATTTTGGCAAACAATGGTAAATCTGTCAAGTAGAAAAGAAGGCAACCATTTAAATTAGTTACAGAAAATAATTACAGTTGATGTTAAGTGAAAAAAAAATACAAAAAGTACTTTTTAAAAACCGGTCTCACTATGTAGCCTTGGCTACAGGTCTCAGCTACAGGTCTGTGCCACATACCTGGCAAAGTACTTTCAACAGTAAACTGACAAAGTGTTTACAAGACAATAACCAATACTGGTGAGAATAGAAAAATAAGGAACATTATTAAGTTAGAACTAACTTTCAGAAGTTATTTAACAATAACTATCAAAACCGAGGAGTCTGGGGCAGGGAGAGAAGGTAGCACAGGCATACACTTGCCTAAATGTATGTCCTGAGTTTGATCTCCAGCACCACAAAAATAAAGTTTAAATCTTAAAAAAAGTATTAACTGTGGCTGGGCATAGAGGTACACAGCTCTTGGGAGGTAGAAGCAAGTGGATCTCTGTCGGTTCAAGGTCTACATAGTGAGTTCCAGGTCTGCCTAGGTTATAGAGAGAGACTTGTCTCAAAACATGAAGCACACTGGGCAGTGGCACTCAGGAGGCAGAAGCAGGCAGAGCTCTGAGTTCAAGGCCAGCCTGGTCTACAGAGTGAGTTCCAGGACAGTCAGGGCTACACAGAAAAACCCTGTCTTGAAAAACCAGAACAACAATAGCAGCAATGATAACAACCCCACAACACAAAAACAACTAACACGCTCTTAACCACCAAGCCCCTTAAATAATTTTAAAATACCCCCTTCCTGACTGTTGAAGGTGAATTCCTTCAGAGAACAACCTTCTTTCTATATCCCAAGGAAATCCCCTGCAGTGGGCACAGGACAGAGTCTAGTCAATCAAGGAACTCCACCCTCCTGACCACAGACATTGGCTGTTTGGTGGAGACACAAGGAACCACTTAGCCAATCAATCATCCATCTCAAAAACACAGCTACCAACTACAAACTGCTGTAAACACACAGCCTGACCAGTAGGTGTCAGGAGTCTGCCAGGGAAAAGGAAAGAGCAGATGAAGTCTAGAGGCATAAACTGGGCTAAATCATCTAATCCAAGCTCGTGGGAGAGAGGTCAGAGCTTGAGGCTATGAATGGACAGCCCTTCTTTAAAAGCAAAACAAAACACAAACACCTGATACATCTGGTACTAACGGAGGAAGAAACTAGAAGTCCTTGGCAATATCAGTCAAAAACACATGTCTGCCCCTTCGCACCAGTCCTGGCTATCGATCTCGCCATAACTACTTCTAGGAATCCAGCCTAAGAAAATAACCAGGCTGCATTGTGCTGTGCACTCAGGCTGACCTTTGACCATGCAGACTCATGTACTTGCCTTAGTCGCCTGAGTGGCTGGGGCAGCTACTGATCCAGGCTGCCATGCTGGCACAACGCATCATGCCAGGAGAATCTAGAAGCAAACTAACACCCAATGCGAGCAATTACATCAGCCCTGGGCTGTCGCCAGAAGAGCCAGCCAAACATGCCAGTGATTTATTTCATAGTAAAAATGTGTGCAGAACTGTGTATATCCAGCATTTTCCACGACAAAATAAAAGTACAATCCAAAGTTACATAGCGTAGTGCTCGCTTCGGCAGCACATATACTAAAATTGGAATGATACAGAGAAGATTAGCAAAGTTACACAGCGTGACTATAAATGCCTAAAGGTGAATCTTTAAAATGCTAGTTACTCGCGCTTGCCTAGGAAGCGTAAGGCCCTGGGTTCGGTCCCCAGCTCCGAAAAAAAGACCAAAAAAAAAAAAAAAAAAAAATGCTAGTTACTCAAAAAATGCTAACAGGGGATATAGCGTCTGTGCTGGGCAGATTTCTGTCAACTTAACACCAGCTAGAGTCATCTGGGAAGAGGGCACCTCAACAAGAAAATGTCCCTAACACACTGACTTAAGGAACCGGGCAGGTGGTCCTGGATGCTGTAAGAGAGTGGGCTGAGCGAGCGGTAAGCAGCACTCCTCCATGGCCTCTGCTTCAGTTTCTGCTCCAGGTTCCCTCGGCTGATAGAATGTGATCTGAGAGATGTAGGCTGAAGTAAACCCTTTCCTGGCAGGGTGGTAGCACATGTACTTGGAAGGAAGAGTCAGGTGGATCTTGGAGTTCGAGGCCAGCCTAGACTACATAGTGAGTTCCAGGACAGCCAGGGCTACACAGAGAAACCCTGTCTCAAACAAACAAACAAACAAACAAACAAACCCACTCAAAACCCCATTTCCTCCCTAAGTGCTTTTGCTTTGTTAAAGCAATTTACAGACACCTACTCTGTTACTCATTTTCAGATATTTTATAATGAAGAATATTTGGAGATTTATTTCTAGAGAAGATGAAAATAAGTAACTGCTTTAAAGCATAAGCCAGAAATTATGTCTAAAATAAACCGCCTTCTCTAGTCAATTGAGAGGTTTCTTAGCTTTGTTTTTGAGACAGGTTCTCACTGTGTAAGCCAAGCTGGCCTCAAAGTTGTGAGGCCTGACTGAGACTCTCAGTCTGACACTTGTGGACCAGCACTATCTCATCTGGCTGCCAGAGTCTTTTCCTCTCTAACTAACTTGCATGCACACACGCAAGTGTCTGTATATGCTTGAAATTCAACACATTTATCCCTTGTATTAGAAGCTCCTGTTTTCTTCATCTGTGGCCAATGGGTCTCTTACATCTAAGACAGATCAATCAGTAGATTGACACTTCTTCTCCAAAAAGCCTCCTGTGTAAGTATATAGATAAGATGGTTTTAATTAGGCCACATATAATTTCCAAACTGAGCATAATTCATGCATCCAGGGTTTTTAATCGCCAACCATGATGACGTATTGAGCAGTCTTGCCTAACTGTAAAGTCTGAGGAGCAAATTCAGATGCCCTGAAGTAAAGGGAAGCCTCACAGTGGGACTTTTTTGACTACAATAGTCCTCTGACAATTGAAACTCCTTCCATTCCTCTATCATTAATGTATAATGTAAGGGAAATTAATGTGCCTAGGACATCCAACAGAACATTGTATTCCCTCCCTAGAACTAAAAGCCTACTTACTGAAAGCCACAAGGAAATATTAGCAATTAAACAGCAAGGCCTTCTCTCACCAAGCATGCAGCGTTTCTTTCTTTTTTGTTTTGTTTGTTTGAGGCAGGGTTTCTCTGTGTAGCCCTGGCTGTCCTGGAACTCACTCTGTAGCCCAGAATGACCTTGACCTCAGCGATCCACCTGCCTCCGCCTCCCACATGCTGGGGCAAAGGAGTGTGCCCAGTAGCTCATCACTCTACTCTGGCAGATTCTCCAAGTGCAGACAGCAGACACAGAAACATTTTACTTCCCTCCCAGACTGAATCCTGAGGCGAGTACTGTTTCACTGAGCTTTACTCTCAGCTTCTGTGTCTAGATTCCTGACATGAAGCTATAAATGCCCAAAGGGCATATCAAATCTATCGTCATGTTCAATAAATCCAACATGACACTTAACAGAATGAGTCCCAACTGAATGTCTGTCAGCACAAGAAGAAAATAACACAACCCTGACACTTGAGAGAGAGAGAGAGAGAGAGAGAGAGAGAGAGAGAGAGAGAGAAGCATGAGCGCCTAGAATGTTCCCCATTGTTTTAGGCTCAGCATTAATCTCTTTCACTGTTTCCACTGGTAAGAGAACATAAGGCAAACTTGCCAATCCACAGATACGTTTGGCAAAAGGAACACTCTGCCTTATCTCTGGGCTACGTTCCCTCTCTAGCCTGTCCGGAGTCGTCTCCAGTGAATAGCATGTGATAATAATACTGGCAGAGAAGTTAATGCTTCCGTGCCCTTATAGTCAAACATTCACTAAGAGGATACTACAGGTAAAAGTGGATCGGAGGATGAATGAAAGACAGTCAATCAAATAACCAGGTCCTAAAATATGCAAATCATCCCCATTTTACAGGTGAGGAAACTAAAGACTCAAAAATCAAGTGATTTTCTCAAGTCAAGAAGCTAGTAAATGACTGAGCTGGGAATTGAATTCATGTGTTTATGTAACAAGACTCATGGCTTGTATATCTCAGGCACTGTCCTAGGCCTGAGTCATCCGAGCAGCTTAGGTGAATTCAAGGCAGTCTTCATTACCTTCCTTACACACTGCTTAACTTCCTTCTGTTATGTAGTCGGATAGGGCTCCACTGTTACTATGACAGCTGCAAGCAATATAGCTATTTTACATTTAATGGTTAAAACAAAAACCAGCAGCTACAGCACTGGACTGCAGACATGGTAACATATGAAACATAAAGATACATTGGGCTGGGTAGACTGGCATTTACCCATAATCCTGTCATCTAGGAACCTAATGCAGAAGGATTATTGTAAGTGCTAGCCCAAGATATAGTGTGAGAACTTGCCTCAAAAGATTAAAAATGGCAGCAAGCTGGCTCAGCAGCTAACTGATTGCAAGCCTGAGGACCCGGTTCAATCCCTGGAACCAACACACAAAAAGCCAACTGCAGTGGCTCATGTCTATAATTCCAGCACTATCAGGGGAGTTGCCTGGAAGCTCACAGGCAGCCAGCCTGGAGTATACAACCAGGCAGAAATAAGAGGCAGCATCACTAATGTGGAAAAAGAGAACTGACTCTCGAAAACTGTCCTCTGACATCCACATGTGCACTGTGACACCCATGTATGCCAACGATAATAATAAAACCTGAAAATACGTGTGTGTGTGTGTGTGTGTGTGTGTGTGTGTGTGTGTGTGTACTGTTTTGGTCTTTGTCCTTGTTTCCAGCAAAGAATCCATAAAACATGATTATCTGAGTAACAGGACTATGTTTTACTAGTTTTAAGAAGCCCCCTTTGATCATACCCGAGTTTATGCCAGCAAGGTGACATAGTCTCTGGCTGTGGTGGTCACAGGAAGAATCCAATAATGAGAGGCCAGGAACACTCAGTGCCATCCATCCAACTCCCAGAGCCAGGAATGTAGGAGGAGTGGGGAGCAAGTGGCCTTCAGAACAGTCCCTGCACGTATCTGTCACACAACAGTCCCTGCACGTATCTGTCTACACAACAGTCCCTGCACATATCTGAGTACACAGCAGTCCCTGAACGCATCCATGCAGCTCATGCGTTGGCACAGAGTATGGCACTGCTGGAGAGAGCAGACTTCACAAGTGCCTTCGCCCCACTCCACTAACCTCCGCTGTTTGTTTGTTCCTGAACTGCACTTACTGTAAACCAGCAAGGGTGAACGAACGCTCTGATGAGTTATGTGAACTTTTACTATGGTGTTTTGTTTGTTTGTGACAGGGGCTTGCAGAATAGCTTTGGCTGGAACTCAGACCTGTCTGCCTCTGCCTCCTCCTAAGGGCTGGGAGTGAAGGAGTGCTTCACTTACCCTGCTCATTTTTTAAACAGAGTTCCATGTAGCCCAGGTTAGGTTGGCCTCCAATTCATTATGTAGCAAGGCTGGCCTGATTTCTGATCTCTCTGCCTTTATTTCCCATGTGCTGGAATTATAGGTGAACACAATACCTGATCTACATTAATTACCAAACTTAAGTAGGGGGTCATGGACACCTCCAAGTTAGACTGGCTGGTCCTCTTTAGGGGTACCTGAGAGATGGCAATCTCGTGGGACAGAATCCCTTTAACAATTGGACCTGATATCAAGTCAAGGTTGATATGTCAGAACAGAACTGAGAGTTGTTGAATATCTTGTTGGTATCCAAAAAAGTGAAAAATCTGGTTTGTGTGACACAACTACTGAGAACAAATCTCTAACATTACAACCAGCACACTGAGTTCTATTGAGCAACACCGCAGAGGCGAGGTTAGGGCCACGGAGAGGGTTCAGTGGGTAAGGCAATTGCCACCATCCTGACGGCCTGAGGTCAAACCCAGAGCCCACACGGTAGAGGGAGAGTACCTCCAAGTTATGATCTGACTCCCACACAAGTGTATGGCATGTCCTCAAGGCCCCCCCATTCACACACACAAAACGAGTGAATGTTTAAAAAAAAAAAAAAAAGAAAGACTAGTTTTGACCTGAATATCAGGAAGGTATCTTTAACTTGATAGCGGTTAAAGGATTCTACGAACGGACTCTGAGAAAGTAATTCAAATTAGCACCTCCCTAAAAGACAGACGCTACGTTCTGACCAGACCAGTTAACTCATGCTCGCATCCTCCAAGGCCACACCTAATGATGTCCCTCTTTGGAGAAGCTAGACACGCTGTAGCGAAGTCGTCTGCCCAGTTATCCAGCATACCTACATAGGACGTTAGGATCAGAGCTCAGATGCCCGCCTAATTATCTGGCTTCCTGAGCTCTCGCTGCGCGTCTGACACAGCTGTCAGCCCGACAGATGCACTTGTCAGCTGTCAGCCACTATCACAGGTATGGTCTGACAGGGAACAGCCACGAGTGAGGTGAAAACTGACTGCTGAAAGGTAGCAGGCTTTTCCTCTCCACACTGTCCCCAAAGTGTCACATAAATGCCCACACGAAATTGGCACCAGCAGCCGTGGCGAGCACACTAACGAGAAAATCTGTCTTTAGGCAGGAAGAGGCATGAGTCCTGAGGTTGGGATGAGCTCCACCTTCCCAGTCCCAGCCGACATAAAACCCGGAACTTAACTACAGACTGCTGCCTGCCAGCCTGAAGACCACAGGCAAGCCACTAAACGCAAGGATGAAATGTGCCACACAGTTGTCACCGAGGCTAATGGAGCCACAGATCTGCAGCTTTCTGACAGAAAAAAACTATGAAAGACTCCAAAGGCTGAAAAATCCCTCTCCTCTGTACTTCCTCTCGCAAGCCAACTCCCCACAGGAGGCCTGTGGGAGGAATGTGTTCAATAGTTTCTGAAAGGACAGTCATTTAAAACACAGAGACGGTGCACTCTTTAAAGGGGTGAAAGGGGAAGGGAGGGAATGCCCACGAATGCTCTGCGACTGGTTTTAAATTCTTATTATTTTAGATTCTTCCCACGTCAGTAAACTGAGATCTGCCTTGCTTCATGTTTGCTTTTTTTTGTGGTTGATTTTTGAGTTTTTGGGACAGAGCCTCTCACTACAGCTTTGGAGGGCCAGGAACTTACTGAGATCCCCCTGCCTGTGTTTCCTGAATGCTAAGATTAAAAGTGTATGCTACCATGCCAACCTTTTAGTTTTTACTGGTTTGCTTTTATTATGTTTTTACTAATTGTATGGGTGTGACGGGGACACACGTGGAGGTCTGAGAACTTGCAAGAGTCAATTCTCTCCTTCTACCACATGGGGGCAGCACTTTGAACTCAGGTCCTCTGACTCTCCATGACAGGTATCTTTACCTACTGAGCCTGCTCCTGTTTCTGTGGCCTGGTCTCATGGCAGGAGCTGGTCTCACACTCAAGTGCGATACTCCCATAATAGACCCCGGAGAGCTGGAAAAATTAAAGGCATAAGTGGGGCTGGGGATTTAGCTCAGTGGTAGAGCGCTTACCTAGGAAGCGCAAGGCCCTGGGTTCGGTCCCCAGCTCCGAAAAAAAAAAAAAAAAAAAAAAAAAAGAACCAAAAAGGCATAAGCTATGACGTGCAGTTTTTAATCACGTGGTCCTCACTAGCTCCAAGTTCAGTCCTCCTGCATTCATCTCTCCTAGGCTACCATGGGATGCTCCATGGTACGCGGCAAGATTCATTTTTCATTTCTTCATTCTATTGTCTCCGAGATCAGCCTACTTTTGTGTTTCCAGGTGTGTGTGTGTGTGTGTGTGTGTAAGTGCACATGTGCATGCAGGAGCCACAGTAGGACATCAGATGTCTTCCTCTGGCACCCTCTGCTGTCGTGTGTGCCCTTAGTCAGTGTCTCTCACTGAACATGATGGGCAGGGCAGCCAGTGAGCTCTCAGGATCCACTGTCTCTGCCTTCCAGTGCTGGGGTTACAACAATGGATGCCGGGCCTGGCTGTTTATGTGAGTGCTGGGGAGTGAACACAATTCCTCGTGTTCTCAGAGCCATCTCCTTAGCTCCTTTGTTGTTGTGATTTTAACTTTTGAGACAGAGCCTCACTCTGTAGTCTTTGGTTGCTCTCGAACTTGTGGCATCCCTCCTTCCTCTGCTTCCTGGGTGCTGAGTTACAAGCTTGAGCCACCACATACGGCTAAAATGCTTCTCCAGTCTCTTCTAAAAACAAACATCAATCTGGTGCTCAGTTAACAGAGGCTGGTAAGCCTAAGATCAAGGCATGCACGCAATGCGCACACGCGCACACACGCACACACACACACACACACACACACACACGCACACACACACACGCACGCGCGCACGCACACACACACACACACACACACACACACACAAAACTCTTTATCCCTATCGCTCCACTGAGAACAGAGTAAGATAAACAAGCAACTATCTGAAAAATGTAGGCCCTAGAGCGAGGACGTGGGGCCGTAGAATGAGTGGAAGTGCTGAATTCCCCGTTAAGGGCTCCCACCTTGCTTCCGACAGCCTGGGATTTTGATAAAAGCTCCATAGTCTGTCACCATAGCAACCTATAAAGACAAAATAAAAAATCAATGTTGCACAACTGAGAATCAAGCTTTCCTCTTTATTGTTTTTGACAGAGGATCTCAGGTAATGCAGGCAGGCAGGCCTCCAATTCACTTTATAGAAGGCATGGCCGACCATGAGGTGAAACTGTATTCTTTCCAGAGCCACCATGAAGAAAGGGTTATAACCCTAACATTCAATTCTCCTGAGGTATACAAAGGAATAAGCTATGGGAAAGTAAGGATAAAACAGTTTCAAACAAAACAAACAAACAAAACAACAACAAAACAATACAATTAAGAGATCACAACAAGTCAGAACCAGAAGGGCTTTAAGAAAGCTACTAAAGGGGCTGGAGAGATGGCTCAGGGTTAAGAGCACTTGTTCATACAGAGGACTCAGGTTCAGTTCCCGGCACCCACAGGGCGGCTGGCAGCCATCTGCATTTCCAGTCCCTCTGCAGGCCTGTAAGGGCACTGCATGCCTGTGGTGCATAGCCACACACACAAAGGGAAGCACACATACGCATGACATAAAGATAAGTATTTTTAAAAGGTAAGAAAAGATGCTAGAAAAGACATTAAAACGAGCTGGTCCAGCCAGGCACAGTGTGCATAGCCTGAGGGGATGGGGACAGGGAAAAAGGGTTGGAGGAGCAGGAAGACTGCCGTGAGCTCATGTGTATTGGCAGAGTGGAATTCCGTCTCAAAACAACAAAGACATAAGCTGATTCATCCTCTCAGTTTTTAAATGAAATAACTGAAGGCCAGAGATGCCAAACACTTACCCAAGTCCACAAAGCAATTTGTTCCTTGTGAAAATGGTCCTAGATGGAGAACTATCTCCCATTTTTTAAAGAAAAATTATATTTATTTTATGAATCAGTGTTTGCCTGCATTAGTGCATGCACCCTATGCACGTGCTTGCTGCCTAGAAAGATCAGAAAGGACACTGGATCGCCATGAACTGGAGTTACAGATGGTCACAGGCCACCATGTGTTGTCCTCTGTAAGAGCAGCAAATACTCTTAACCACTGGGCCATCTTTCCAGCCCCAAGTCTTCCCATTTTTAACAAAAATAAAAACAAATGTCTCAGCTAAAGCACTTTGACATTGCTCTGGGATTCTGACAGACAGACAGGTGAGCAGGCTCATACTGGCACTACTAAGGATCACGGTTATCTGAGAAACTCAACAACACCATCTGGAAGTTAGGGCCCAAACCACCTTGCTGTCGTAAATTAAGACAAAATAACTTCTCAATCCTGAGACTCCAGGGCCACATTATCATCTTTAGAGGTAATAACAGACCTTAATTTTGCCTCGCCCAAAGGGAGAGGGTAATGAGCTTCAGAGGAAAAGCGTGCAAGTCTTCAGTGAGGAAAGGTGTTCTTGCCTCCTTCCTGCACCAGGTGTCTCCCCTGTGTCGCCTAGGGTGCCGTCAGAGTTGAAATGAACAGGATGGCACCTGCCACGGATGAGCACACTGTCTTCCTGGGGTCCCAAGAATAATCACTCAAATGACTCAGGAGGGCGGGTGAGGGGAGAAATTCAGCCATTATCTCAACAGAAACTCAGGCCTTGGGTAAAATGACTTTCCTTCTTTAGATAAGAGTCTGTGTTGGTCCTGAAACGTGTTCTCTTCACAATGTAAATGATGAAACCCAGGCTCAGGACTCCTGGTTCAGCGTTGGAGAGTAGCGCATCCAGGCACAGAGCATTCTTTAATTTGACTCCAGTGACATTTCTACCAATACTGGTCGCCCTCTGGCATCTCCTTTGTCTGTGGTGAATCTCAGACAAACCCTAGTTCCCACTGCTGTCCTTGCACCCCCGCCATGTTTAACAGACACTGGCGGCAGATCTCAGAGGATGAGAAGAAAATGGATACTGACTTTGCACCTGCTCAGTCACTAAACACTGCCACCATCCCTGCTAAGGACAACTCACACTACCAGCCGGAGGGACAGTTGTACGCCATCATTTCTATACCAGCTATGTATACCAGGTACCAAGTCAGTGAGAATGAAATAAAAACAACTTATGAAACAGATGCCTACTGGGAGGAGGGGGCACCCACCTGTCATCTCAGCACTAAGGAGGCAAAGGCAAGGGCATCTAATCTCTGAGTTGGAGGCCAGCCTGGTCTACAGAGCTAGCTCTAGAACACTCAGAGAAATCCTGTCTCAAAAAGGAGAAAGAAAGAAAAAAATGCCTAACCTGTTTTTAAAAGAATATGGATTTCTGAGATAAATCATTCCAAGGCATTGGTGAAGTAAAACTGCCACTGTGGCTATCACTGTAGCAGAAGCATCCAGACACCCTGACCTGGCCTCCCTCTCCACTGCCGCTCTCTTAAAACGTTCTCTCGCATGGCTCCTGGTTCCTTCATACATACATTTCAGCGTGACCCTGCAATCAGTCCCAGCTAGATTGGAGAGAACAGACTTGGCAGATTTAGAACATAGCCTGGTCATTCATTAACCACTGGGGGATTACCGAGCTTCTGAGAAGAGCCTTCTCACCTTCTAAAAGGAGTTACTTTTATGAAGAAATTCATAACACTCTGTGTGTGTGTGTGTGTGTGTGTGTGTGTGTGTGTGTGTGTGTGTGTGTGTCTCACGCACTGGGGCACACGTACTCGGTTGCACACGCACGCACACTAGCACACTTCGGAAGTTTTTTTTTTTAATTTTGCTTGTTTTCAAGTATGTTTTTTGATGGGGTCATACTTTGTAGCTCTGGCTGGCCTAAAATTTATTATGTACACCAGGCTGATCTTGCACTCAGAGATTAGGCTGCCTCTACTTCCCAAATGCTCGATAAACACCTGGCTATTGTTTTCAATCTTAATGTAAACTGGTCCTTCATGTAAATATTAGCTGATGAGCTCATTCTGTAGACCAGGCTGAACTCAGACTTACAGATCTACCTGCCTCTGCCTCCCGGGACTGTTCTTTTAATTGGTTTGTTCAAGACAGGCTGTCGCTCTGTAGCCCAGGCTAGCCTACACAAATAAGATCCCCTTGCCTCCACTTGTCAAGTACAGAGAGCAGACTGGGAAGCATCCACTAACCAGCATGCACCAGTGTGTCTGAGAACCGTGCACCATGTGCTGCCGAGAAAGCATCATGACTACGGAGTTCTTCAGCACTCTGGAGCTAGCGGGAAGGGAATCACGAGTTCCAAGCTGGCCTGGACACACAACTAGACTTGTAGACCGTCTTGTCTGTTGTCAACACAGCCCAAGCTCATCCAGGAAGAAGGAACGTCAACTGAGAAGACGCCTTCACCAGAGGCCTGTGGGGGCGTTTTCCTGATTAATGACTTATGTGGAGTGCCCATCCCATTGTGGGCAGAGTCATGCCTGGGCAGGCAGTCCTGAGTTGTAAGAAAAAAGCAGGTTAAACAAGCCCAGGGGAACAAGGCAAAAGCAGTCTTCTTCCCCGGCCTCTACATCAGTTCCTATTTCCAGGCTTCTACCACTGAGCTAAATCCCCAACCCCTGCCCTGACTTCTTACATAGACTGTGATGTGGAAGTAAAGTAAACCCTTTCCTCCCCAAGTTGCTTTTGGTTATGGTGTTTTATCAAAGCAACAGAAATCCTAAGGAAGATAGAGATCAACCTTGATTACCTTGTAGAGACCTTGTCTAGAACACAAAGAAAAAATTAAAGGCTGGATGTGTCAATGACACACACCTTTAATCCCAGCACCCAGGAGACAGAAGTAGGTGGATCTCTTGAGTTTGAGACCAATTTGGTCTAAATAGTGAGTTCTAGGCCAGCCAGGACTACAAAGTGAGACCCTACCTCAATAAATTTTTTTGAAAGGCTGTGAAGTTCTACCTCCCCTCCAACCACCCTTCTTAATGATGATCCATAAAAACATACATTAGGCCAACACTCACGCTCATAATTCCCAACATGTAGAAGGCTGACACTGGAGTACTGCTGTGACTTGAGACCAAGGCTTGACTGCAAAGTAAGTTTGGGACCAGACTAGGCTACAGAGTGAGGCCCGGCCTCAAAATTAAACAGAACCAGGGCTGTCAAGTGGCTTAGCAGGCACAGAGCTTGCCGCCAAGCCCGACAGCCTGAGCGGAACTCCTGATCCTCCACACTGCTAGGATTACAGGCTCACAGCAGCACACCCTGGCTTTTGTGGTGTTGGGAATGGAACCCAAGTGCATGCTGGGTAAGCACTCTACCAACTGAGCCACATTTCTGGGCATAACCTGTTTTGGAATGATAATCTGGGTGCAGTCATGAGCAGATTGGAGAGGGGCTACAATGGAAGCAGGCAACTCCAGTCAGAGCCAAGCAAGAGACGCAGAGTTTGGACTACAGGGCAGCAGAGGCATGGATCACCTCGCAGACTGGAGGTTTAATTAGGACTCATGAAGGAGGGAGAGAGCAAAGACCAACAGTGAGTCGAAGGATGAAATCAAGTACAATGACCACATTTCTAGCTTTGGCACCAAATAGATAACGATTCCATCTGCTAAATTGAAAAAAGACTGGTAAAGGGACCCGCTTTGTGAAAACAAAAAGTTTAAACTCTAAGGCAGAGATGCTCTGAGGTGTAAGTACCCAGAAGTCTGTAGCTCAGAGAAGGTCTGCATGTCCCAGGCCCCAGAGCATTTCCCATCAAAGATAGTTTCAAATGGGATAACCCGGATGCTTTCCTCCCTCGAATGCTTCCATACTCTAAAGGGGAAGTTTCAAATTGTAAAACATACCTCTCCTTGAAAAATAGTATACAGTGCAGGCAAGTTTTCCATGGTCTCAGGCCTTCCTGAATTCATCCTTAATAGTCTACGGCTCCTCCATTTCTCTTCCGCTAAAGCTAATTCAAACGTCCTTTCGGAAAGAAACAACAATTAGAGAGACATCGGTATTAAAGAAGGAGGAGGGGCTGGGGATATGGTTCGGTCACAGAGAGCCTACTGTATAAACGTGGGTTCAGATACATACAAATCCAGGCTCAGTGGCATGGGTCTGTAACCACAGTGGTACGAGGTAGAGACAGATGGATCCCAAGTCAGTGATCTACGGACCAGATAGCCTAGCCAAATTCCTGAGCTCTAGGCTTAGTGGATGGACTTAGTGGATTTGAAAAGGTAAAGAGGTCAGTCCTGGTGATTGCACCTTTAATCACCGCACTCGGAAGGCATAGGAGGCAGACCTCTGGGATTTGGAGGTCAGCCCCATGACAGCCAAAGATACACAGTGAAACCCAGTCTCAAACAAACGACCACAAAAGGCGAGGTGAGGAGTGATCAGGAAGATACTGAACATCCACCTCTGGCCTCCATGCATCCCCACCTGTGCACACACACCCACGCACACACACATGAACACACATATAACACATACAAATGAGGAATAATGAAGAGGGTTGGTTATGGAGTCCAATGGCAGAGTTGTCTAGCACTCAGCATGAAACCCTAAGTTCATCCTCAGAAACACAAAGAAAGAAATGTGCAGACAGGCCATGGATAACCTCCAAAAAGGAGTAACATCAGGCTACACAATGGACTCTCATCCCATCTCAGCATTCTTATTGTGGGACATCTGGGAACCTGGATGTCACTTCTTCTGATCTGTTACTTACCCAGTCACTAGGCTACAGAACTTTCAGTCTACACAGGTTAGTTCATCTGGATGCTGTTGGTGCTTTTCATTTCACTTACATTTATTTGTGTATATGGTATATGGGCATGCCTGTATATTGGTGCACATGGCGGGCACTCCATCTCATTCCCTTGACACAGGATCTCTTCACTGACCTGGATCTAGTCGGGCAGTCAACAAGCCCCAGTGAACCCTGTTTCCTCTGCTACAGCACTGGATTCATACGCACAAGTAGCCATAGCTTTCTGTGTGGACTCTGGGGTTTTGAACTCAGGCCCTCACCCCTGCACAGCAAGTACCCTTACCATCTTCCTCGCCTTGTTTTTTGGGGTTCTTTTGAGACAAGAGTTTTCCTATGTAGCTTAGATTATCTTTGAACTTGCGAGGGTCTTCCTGCATCTGCCTCCTCAGTGCTGGAATGACAGCATGTGCACCATGCTTGGCTTTATTCAGATCAGTTTTGTTCGTTTATGATAAGGGATGTCAAATCTAGAACCCAGTACATGCTGTACAAGACTTGGCGACTGAACTGCATGGCCACCGTCACTGTTTTGAGATGTGGTCTCACTGTATGGCCCAGGCCGGTTCTAGACCCCTGCTGAACTGAGATGAAGCAATCTTCCTGCCTTACCCGCCTAAATCACTACTCCAGTGACATCATCCCTGCGTGGTACTCCTTCTTTTTATCACTACTGCTGTTACTCATTTGTCATGGGATGACTTTGGAAAGAAAGGGCATGTGTGCCTAGATCTCAAAAACATCAGAAAGAAGGGTCTCAGGCCAGCTGAGCCACAATCTAGCCAAGGTTATATAGTAAGACCTTGTCAAAAAAAAAAAAAAAAGTCACACATGTAAGAATGGTAAGAAAACAACATTTACCAAGTATTTACTATGTCCAGGTACTATGCTGTTCAGATACATGTAATACATCTCGAAACATAGCTTCCATTCTATGTACATTACTAATAAACAGCTTCTGGGAATCAGATCACCTAGCAATGAAGCTGGGTGTAGTGACCTCTGCCTGTATTGCCAATGATCCCAGCACTTGGGAAATTAAAACAGGAAATGATCATAAGTTTGAGGCTAGCCTGGGCTACACAGAAAGCCTGAGGCCTATGACTGGGGATATAGGTCAGTAATAGAATGCCTAGCATGCACGAATACTCAGGTGGGGTGAAAAGAAGAGAAAGTTTGAAGACAGCCTGAAATACATAGTCACACACACACACACACACACGTCTTAGCAACAGCAGAATTTGATCCCAGAGTCTAACGCTCTTGGCTAAGCCTGAAAAACATCAAAAACAGAAGTCTTAGCTGGGTAGTGGTGCTGTACCCTTGATCCTAGCACTGGGGAGACAGAGGCAGGCAGATCTGAGTTCAAGGCCAGCCTGGTCTACAGAGCAAGTTCCAGGACAGCCAGAGCTGCCCAAGACAAACCCTATCTTGAACCCCTCCCTCTAAAAAAAAGGAGGCTGAGGCAGGTAGATCTCTGAGTTGGAAACCTGCTTAGTCTACATAGTGAGTTCCTGCCAATCAAAGTTATACAGTAAAAAAGGAAATTTTATTTCTCTCTCTGTGTATGTGTGTGTGTGTGTGTGTTTGTGTGTTCGCACTTGAGCATGTGCAACACTAAAGGTAGAAGAGAGCATCAGAAGATCCCCTGGAACTGGAGTTAAGTTTGGTTGTGACTACCCAATGTGGGTGCTGGGAACTGAACCCTGGTCCTTTGCAAGAGCAACAAGAGGTCTTAATGGCTGAGTGTTTCTCCAGCTTTTCTATGTGCTTTCAATTTTAAATGTATACTTTTGGGGCTGGTGAGAAGGCTCAGTCAGAAAGGCTTGCCTTGTAATTATGAAAACTTGTTTCCATCCCCAGCACCCAAGTATAAAAACTGGGCCCAGATGTGCAGCTTGTAATCCCAGCTGAGGAGGCAGTGACGCCAGCATCCCTGGGGGGGTAGGTAGCCAATAGATAGATCTAGTGGACTCAGGGAGCATCAGGTTTAGTGATACTGTCTCAATAAATAAGGTGGAGGGCAACTGAAAAAGATACTCAGTATCAATCTCTCATCTCCATTCATGTGCATGCATGCACACCTACACACAGGAACATGTACACACTAAAGGAAGTACACAGGACAGAGGCTGATCTGCCCATTCTAGAGAAATGACTGAATGCCCCTCTCCTACTTCCCAGCTAAGCACTTTCACCTCCAGACTTTCCCTCCTTCTGCCCAGCATCCCTTGCCTCACATCACAGAACGGGTGTTATTAATTGGAACTTCGTGAGTCTATTAAGAGGCCTTTACTAGTCGCTACCACATTTAAAAAGTTAATTAGCCAAGTATAGAATCTATAATAGCACTGGGACACTCAAAATGAGGGCAGACATCCTAGTTCCTCTCCACACACATTAGTCATGGAAAGAGCAATACGCTTAAGTGGTTCCTTGCCGAATTAGGCTGTGAGAGAATGAGAAAGACTGGAGAGAGCACTGCTCTTCCAGTGGAGCCAAGTTCTGTTCCCAGCACCCACGTGGTGGCTCACAACAGTATGTAACTCCACTCCCAGGGGATCTGATGCCTTCCTCTGGCCTCCTCTGGCACCAGGCTTATACATGGTGCACATACATACATTCAGGAAAAGCATTTATGCACATAAAATAATGATTCTAAAAAAATCTAAATAAAATTAGGAAGAGCTATATCTTAAGACACCCCCCCCCCCATCAAATCTCTCTCTTGAGACAGATTCTCTGTATGTAGCTCTGGCTGTCCTGACTCTCTATGTAGAACAGACTAGTCTTGAACTCACAGATATCCACCTGCCTTTGCTTCCTGAGTGCTGGGATTAAAGGCATGTACCACTCACTCTACCCTGCCTAAAGCTTTTTTTGTTTGCTCCTCCCACAGAACAGAAGCCTTAACCAGTTTTTAAACTTTTATTTGATGGGAAAGGTCTTCTTGCAGTGCTAAGAACTGAACCCAGAAGTCCCAGCCCCAGCCCCTGGCTTTGTGAGCTAGAATCTCACTACGCAAGGGCTAGAAAGAGATGTCTCATTAGTTGAGAGTACTTGTCATTCTTTGTGGTGGTTTGTATATTCTTGTCCCTGTGAGTGACACTATTAGGAGGTGTGGCCTTGCTGGGATAGGTGTGGCCTTGCTGGAGGAAGTGTGTCACTGTGGGGGTGGGCTTCGACACTGCTATTCAATCTTCTAGAAGATGAAGGTATAGAACTCTCAGCTCCTCCTGCACCAATGGATTAAACCTCTAAGCCTGTAAGGCAGCCCCGACTAAATGTTGTCCTTATAAGAGTTTCCTTGGTCATAGTGTCTGTTCACAGTAATAAAACCCTAGTGAAGACACAATTGCAAAGGACTTGGGGTTAGAGTTTCTAGCACCTCCATGGAAGTTCACATGCTAGCATTAGGCATTCATGAGGAACAAATATATACATGCACTTGGGAGGCAGAAATAGGTAGATCTCTGAGTTCAAGGCCAGCCTGGTCTACATAGTGAGTTCCAGGACAGCCAGAAGTACATATTTAGACCCTGTTTTGGGCGGTGGGGGGAGGGGGATGAAACAAGGTGTCATGCTAGCAGCCTGGTGTGAGTTGAAAGATCCCAATGTTGCCCAGCCTAGCCTTGGTTTTGTAGCAATCCTCCAGTCTCTCGGCCTCCAATGTTGGGACTAAGCACATAATCCTCTCTTAGGCATCATCCAATCCATCATCACCAAATCCTATCCAATTTACTTCCCTGCTATCCCAAGAAACTGTTAAACCTGTCTTCAGTCCCACCTCACCTTGATTCTCACTGACATTGCTGATCAGAACTACTGTTCATGCTCCCAAAATGGTCTATTTGTTCCCAGTAAACCTCCCCTTATCTCTCCAGTTTCATCACACCATTAAGTCTGAGGGATCAAGCCATCTTCTGCACCACATTCTGGAGAAGAGAGAAAACTTTGACTGGCTTCCTATTGATTTTAAAGTAAAAGCTTCAACTTCCTGCAAATCTTCATGACCTCCGGGTTCATCCCATACCATAGTCACTTCAATCACTCTCTCTCAGCACACCCGCTCAGACCCACTGTGTCTCAGTCATCTTCCCAACTGATAGGGCATTGCACATGCTGTTCTGTGCAGAACGTTCTCCCTTTCTCTCGTCCCATAATTAGAACTGTCCCATCAGATAGGAACAGCTCAGCCATCTTTTCTTTTGAAAAGCCTTCAAGCTTCTATTAGTAACTCATAGCATGAGGCATCGCTCGTTCAGGTAGTCTTCCGATCAACTGGTGAGATTTGCTTAACACGTTTCCCACACCCTGAGGTAGGGGACCATGTTTCTTCAGAATGACCTCCAACGCACTGCATCATAAATACCATTTGGACCACTTTCTTTTTTTTTTTTGGGGGGGGGGGTTCTTTTTTTCGGAACTGGGGACCGAATCCAGGGCCTTGCGCTTCCTAGGCAAGCGCTCTACCACTGAGCTAAATCCCCAACCCCATGGACCACTTTCGAGAAGGCCTGGTACGTAAGCACGACTATTTGACTTCTCAATAAAGTTGTGCTTTGGGGAGCCATCTGATACTTTCCTTATCGCTGGCTGTCTCGGGGACATAAATAAGTCCTTAGAAAAGACGGCTAAAGCAGTGACAAAACTAAGTCCGCCGCCTCAGCCAAGCCAGGCACTGAAGCCTGGAGGCCGGGAGTCGGGCCTGGGAAGGCCAGCACAGAGTGGGATCCAGAATCGGCATCCTGCAGAGCAGCTGTCAATGAATAGCGGCCTGAGAGTTCGAGTCCTGCATCCAGAGATCCCAAAGCTCTGCTCCAGCCTACCAAAGGACTTCTCTTTCCGGGGACTCTTTCCGAGGACATCCCCTGCCACACCCCGCTGCCAAAGCTGGTAGCTGAAAATGGTAGGCTCAGGCCTGACTCGTAACTTCCAAATTGTAACAACCACCCGCCTGATTCCCCACACACTCACTCCGCGTCCGCTCCTAACAGGACAGCCGCTTCATCCCTAGGAACACTGAATCTGCTCCGCTCGTTCTCACCCACAATGCACGGCGCGCCTGAGGGGGCGGAGGAGAACGTCAGTTCTGCGACCCAATCCAGAGTGGAGTTCTCGTGACGTCATCAAGAAGAGACCAATCGCAAGAGTGTATTCAGAGGGCGTTGCAGAAGGAAATGTTAGAAATCGATTGGTTGCTCTCTTCCGGAAGTTCTGGAGGAAGAACTCAGTTGAAACCAATTGCGCAACGCCTGCTGCAGGCGGCGCGGTTACTGGCGGCGCCGAGGGTAGTGGTTGCCGCCATGATCGAGCAGCAGAAACGCAAGGGCCCAGAGCTACCCCTGGTTCCCGTCAAGCGGCCGCGACATGAGTTGCTGTTGGGAGCCGCAGGATCCGGCCCCGGAGCCGGGCAACAGCAGGCGACTCCGGGGGCATTGCTGCAGACGGTAAGTGAGGAGGCATCCCCCCTTCGGCCCCCAACCCCTCTTCCTACGGATGGTATCAGCTCTGCAGGAACGGAAAAGCAGTGAGCCTGAAGTTAAAATAGGCCTCTGTAAAGGTGCCTTGTGTTCTGTGTGTGCTCCATACGTGTTTCCCTGTTAGACGCCTGTTTTTAGCCCTTCCGGGGCATTGAATCATTTAAAACTTTGGCCTCAAAGTCAAGACCCAAGCTTCCGCATCCTAAATCTTCAGGGATTTAGCATAAAAGAAACATTCAGGAAAGTTGGCAGAGTGAACGAATGAATGAATGAGAGGAGAAGCAATGCAAATGAATGATAGTGGCTCGCTTTGCTACCTGGTACAGCTTTTTCTTTCTCTGCATTTATAATAGTAATTAACATTAGTTGGTTCTTGGATGTTTTGCGTGTGAAATTTCCGTTAATCTTGATAACAGCCTGGAAGCAGCTGTTATTTTGCAAAATGGGGAAAGCAAGCTTTTTTGAATCAGAACCCATGCTTTTAACTACATGTCTTGTAAAATAGTAATCACACCCGCCACACGTTCAGATGAGGAAATAGGTGTACTCCTGCCCCAACTCTTTAACCAAATCCTTTTGCGGTGGTCTTTAAAATATACAAATAAAGTGAGCAAGGCGTGTGGGACTGTAGTTCCAGCTTTCCAGAAGACCGACAAGAAAATTTTAAGGGAAGGAATTGGAAGCCAACCTGTACAACATAGAAAGACACTCCCACCCCACCCCCCAAAAAAGCTGGATACACACATTTATAATCATCACTTGAGAAACTGGGGCTGGAAGATCCAGGACTTCAAGCATCTAAGCTATTATTATGGCAAAATCCTGTTGAAAGGAAAGAGAACTGTGTAACCTTGATCCTTGCCTTCTAAAAAAAAAAAGGAAATTCTCTGTAATAATTCCCCTCTTTACCTTGTTCATCTACTAGTTTTCTGGCATGTCACTTGGCTCCAGACACACACACACACACACACACACACACACACACATATATGTTCTTACTTTTTCTGTGGTGCATTGGCTGGGATGTTCTTGTAAATGCCCACATGGTCAACTATTGACTCTTTCAAATCTTTGCTCAGATACTAGCTTTTCAGTGGGGCTCTTCTGACAACTGTATTTTAGGTTGAAGTGTCCTGCACTCTGGAACCCATATTGTTTCTTCCCATGGCACACAACAGGGGGTGTTTTACTTGGGTTTGCTTGTCTGCCTTTCTCACACTTTGTACTAGAATGCAAGGTCTATTGTTTTACCAAGTGCTGTCTTCTCCAGCGCCTAGATATGTTAGGTGTGTGTGCGCTGGGGTTGGGGCTCAGAGGCCAGAAAAGAATGTTGGATTCTGGACTGGAGAGATGGCTCAGCGGTTAAGAGAACCCAACTGCTCTTCCAGAGGTCCTGAGTTCAATTCCCAGCAACCACATGGTGGCCCACAACCATCTGTAAAGAGAACCGATACCCTCTTCTGGTGTATCTGAAGACAGCTACAGTGTACTTATATATAATAAATGAATAAGTAAATCTTAAAAAAAAAAAAAAAAAAAAGAATGTTGGATTCTCAGAACCTGGTGTTACAGCTCTTGAAAGTTGCCCATTGAAGATGCTGAGAACTGAATGTGGGTCCTTTAGGAGAGCATCTCTGAGCCATCTCTCTAGCCAACAGGTAACATTTTTGTGACTAAATATACTGGATGAGTATGACCATGGGACATTATCTGCATTTATGGATATTTCGTAATAAAACCCATTACTTGGTGTAGTTAGTACATGATAATAAAAATAAGTAAGTATACTGGGATCTACTAAAGAGACTTCAGGATTATTGGTAATACACTGGTTCTTATTTGACAAGGTTGCCTAGGTTTAGTGTGCAAGACCACACAATCAAATCTACTTTGCTAAGCCTGACACAGTGATACACACTTGTCATACCAGCACTTAGGAGGACTGAAAATTTTTAAGACCAGCCTGGGCTACATATTAAGACCCCCGCTCGGGGTTGGGGATTTAGCTCAGCGGTAGAGCGCTTGCCTAGCGAGCACAAGGCCCTGGGTTCGGTCCCCAGCTCCAAAAAAAAAGAAAAAAGAAAAAAAAAAAGACCCCCCCCACCCCGCTCATGCCCCAAAATCTATTTTGCATAATAAACTGTACCCCACTGGGTTTTTCAAAGGCTAACTGGATGGACTAGAGACAGAAAAATGGAGAACGACCAGAGCTTCATTTCTTTGGGGAAAAAGAAAGGTATGAGCAATGATGTAAGAGAAGGAAGTTCAGGTAGTGATGGGGCTTTGACAGAGTGCCCTGGACCCAGTGGAATAAGGGGTAGGGGGGCTGCCTCACTCAAAATAGTGTGAGTGATGAAAGACAGACTCTGGGGAGGCAATACTTAACAGACACAAAATAAGGTGAGTGCTTCTATAGAAGACATCTTTCTCTGTTAAGACCCTGAGGCATAAAGGAGTTCAATGTGACCAAGCAGTCAAAAGTTGGCTGTGGAACAAAAACAGCCTTAGGAAGGAGAGAGCACATAGGGCATACGCTGGACTGTCCACGGGATTATCCAGAGGCAGGAGGAGTTCTGTGAGCAGAGGTGCTGTGCCCTGAGCAGATGAGATGCACTGCCCCCAGCGTTCCATTCCTCACACTTGTCTTTGGTTTAGGGACCGCCAAGGTGTTCGTCCCTTCAAGCCCCCATCATGCTGCTCTCAGGACACGAAGGGGAAGTGTATTGCTGCAAGTTTCACCCCAATGGATCTACCCTGGCTTCTGCAGGATTTGACCGACTCATACGTAAGGCACAGTGTTTGAACTGGAGTTACTAACTGCTCTCTGCTAATATGATCTCTTTCATTTTGAGTGCCATCCATAGGAGGCATCAGACATCAGTCTAATTTGGCATCTGTCTAATTTGGGAGGTTAAGCCAGCTACAGTTAGCTAAAGCTGCGTGGTAAAATGCTGAGCACACGTTCTGGTACAACCTCGGGTGCATGTGGTAAATAAGAAGAAGGAACCGTTGTGCTAATTGGAAAGTGGGTTGCTTTGGTTGGAGTTAAATAATCTTCTTGGCTCTCTTTCTCCTCTCCCCATCTCCTTCCCCCTCCCCTCTTCCATTCTCCTACTGTCCTACTGGCTCATGTCGCCAGACTGACCTTAAACTGGCTATGTAGTGAGAATGACTTTGGAATGTCTAATCCTCCTGCCACTGCCTCCCAAGTGTTAGAATTACAGGCTCGTGCTACCAAGAGCAGCTGAATTTTTTCTTCCCCTGGAGACAACTCTTGAACTGATTTAGTAAGAGCATCAGTTTGGCTTTAATGGTTACTGAGCATTAAGAAGAAAGAGAGAACTGTTCTACTTGTAAAAACATGGGGCCTTAATCCATACCTAGGACCCTCATATATGAGGGAGAAAGATCAGAATCTTCAGGAGGAACTAACTTAAATCATTTGCTACCTGATTCTCAACCCTCATTAAGAATACCCATACTTTAAAAAATAAGTACAGGGGTTGGGGATTTAGCTCAGTGGTAGAGCGCTTACCTAGGAAGCACAAGGCCCTGGGTTCGGTCCCCAGCTCCGAAAAAAAAGAACCAAAAAAAAAAAAAAAAAATAAGTACAGTTTGAATGGGTGGCTCAGCAGTTGCTAGCTGGACGTGCTAACACCTTTAATCTCAGGATTCTGGAGGCAAAGGTTGGTTGGTCTCTGAGTTCAAGGCCAGTCTGATCTAGAGAGGGAGTTCCAGAACAGCCGGGGCTATACAGAAAAACCCCTGTCTCAAAAAAAAAAAAAAAAAAAAAACAGAAAAAAACAAAAGCAAACAATGGGCTGGAGAGATGGCTCAGCGGTTATGAGCTCTGGCTGCTGACCTGAGTTCAATTCCCAGCACCCACATGGCAGCTCACAACCATCTGTAACTCCTCCAGGGGATCCGACTCCCTCACACAGGCTTATGTGTAGTCAAATCACCAGTGTACATAAAATAAAAGAACAACAACAAAAAAGACCACTTGCTGCTCTTCCAAAGGACCTGAGTTCAGTTCCCAGCACCTGACATCACAACTATCTATAATACAGTTCCAGGGAATCCAATGCTCTCCTCTGACCTGAGGGTATGTGAGAGTGTGAAAACACACACACACACACACACATATACACACACACACACAGCTTTAAAGAATCAATAGAACTAAAGAGAAGGTGGTTCATAGGTACTATAGCTTAATGTTCCTCTGTTCAGACTCTAGATTCAAAGCATATAAGTAAAGGTACCAACTTTTTTTTTCATGTATAGGAGTACACTGTAGATGTCCTCAGACACACCAGAAGAGGGCATCAGATCCCATTACAGATGGTTGTGAGCCACCATGTGGTTGCTGGGAACTGAACTCAGGACCTCTGGAAGAGCAGTCAGTGCTCTTAACCACTGAGCCATCTCTCCAGCCCAAGGTACCAGCTTTTTAAAAATGAAAGCTGAGGGTCTGGAATGATGCCTCAGCAGGTGAGTGCAGATACTGCTCTTGTAGAGGGCCCAGGTTCAGTTCCCATTAGCTACATGGTGGCTCACGTCCATCTGTAATCCCGGTTCCAGGGAATCAACTCCCTCTTTTGGCCTTCATAGTTACCAGGCATGAATGTGCTATACATATACATATATTCATGTATATATGTGTGCGTGTGTGTATATGTATGTATATATGTGTGTGTATATACATATATATCTGTATATACATACATACTCGCAAGCAAGATACTCAAAATAAGAATAAATCTTGTCTCATAAAGCTGAGAGAAAACAGCACAGTCAGTTAGGACCTGAGTTCAATTTTGAGAACTCATATAAAGCCGGGTAAGGTGGCATGTGCTTGTGTCTCGGCTCTGGGGAGGTGGACAGGCAGAACTCTGGGGCCCGTCAGCTGGCCAGCCTAGTCTACTTGGTGAGTTCCTGACCTCGAGAGATCTATCTCAAAAAAGAAGGTGGATGGTGCCCAACGAACACCACCAAAAGTTGTCCTCTGACTTCTGTTCAAGTGCACTCATTTCCTTTCACACCTTCATGCAAGCACACACACACAGGTGTAGTGTCAGGAAAGCCGATCTGAATGTTGTTCCATGGGTGTGTAATTTCAAAAAGACTTTCTGGTCATTTTCCAAGTGACAGTTCTGTGGCTGACAGTGGCTTTTCGTGTCTCCCAACAGTACTGTGGAGCGTCTATGGAGACTGTGACAACTATGCTACGTTGAAGGGACACAGCGGAGCAGTAATGGAGCTGCACTACAACACAGACGGCAGGTGAGGGGGAGGGCTGCACGTGAGTGACAGCTGCTGCCCACATTAATGCTCAGCAAACTTTACCCATGGGTCAGCCCTGAGTTCTGTCTCTTCAGAGACGTTAGCAGGTATGTGTTAGCGGGGACATAGTGTTATAATCCTGTAATGTCAGACTGAGAAAGCTGCAGCAGGAGAATCACAGTTTTAAGGCCCATGTGAGCAATGTAATGTACAATTCAGAGCACATCATCATTTTCTCCTAGTCTGCCAGAACTCAGCTAGTTTGTTATACGAGACATAAAGCAATGTGATTTAAAACTAGCTCTTTATGCTCTTATTGCCTGGTATAGTGGCACATGTCAGCTCTCAGGAGACAAAGGCAGGTAGATCTCTGAGTTCAAGACCAGCTTGGCCTCCATAGTTTCAGGGCAGCCAGAGCTACATTTTTATCTATTGTGTATGTGCATGATGTTTCTCTGAAAGAGTGTGTATAGAGGTCAGACAGATTTGTGGAGCTTGTTTTGTTTACCTTTATGTGGGTTCTAGGAGTCAAACTGACAAATGCCTACATCTGTTAAAAGATTCAGAGGGCTGAAATTAGCTATTTTTATCATGAAAATAATAACCTATGTTTTTAAAAAGCAAAAATTAGGGGTTGGGAATTTAGCTCAGTAGTAGAGCGCTTGCTGCAAGCGCAAGGCCCTGGGTTTGGTCCCCAGCTCCGAAAAAAAAAAAAAAGAAAAAATTAAAATTAACAAATAGATAAGGAAATTCTCCACATTTTACCTGTTTATATTATACATTTTTCTGAAGTCCTTTTCTACCAAAACTGTTGAGTTTTAACATACTCATTAGGGATGTGGGGGGGAGGGCACATGGTATAGAACAGCCGTGGAGATTAGTAGCCAATTTGGGGCGTTGGTTCTTATTTTCTACAATATGGGGCACAGAGATGAGGCTTGGAAATGGATACCTTGATCTCTGAGCCATCTGAGCCCGGCAACAATCTCTTTACCCATCTAGTTCTCAAGGCAGCTTGCCATCATGCCAGACATACATATACCAATTCCATGGTGGCCCAGTGTGTCCAGCCACCACACACTCTCTTGAACTCAATTAAATCACCACATGAAAGAACACACAACACAGTAACCTCTGATCCAATTGATAAGATATAATTTGCTCATCTAGATAGACATACAGAGCTCTGTACACATCCATCCCTTAAAAGTAATCATAACAACCTGTAAATGTACAGAGAGGAACCTTAACATCCGCCTCCATGTTCTCTCGGCTGCTCTCTTCTCTCCCTCCAGTCTCCTCCTCCTCTAAAACTTTTCTCCCACCCATCCTTCCTTCTCGTCCAATGACAGGCCTCGTTCTAACTTGTAGCTGCCTTCATCTGCATAATGACATCATCCTACACATAATCTTTCTTTTCTTTCTTTTTAATTTTTATTTTCACTTGTTCATAGCTCTATATTCTAAGATAGACGTTATGCTAATAGCATATAGATGGCATTTTGGAGGTAGAGTGTGTCTGCACTCATACGTGCATTTAAGGACAAAGGAACATCAGCTCTCCTGTTTTATTTCTGTACATTAGTCTCCTGAGACAAGTTTTCTCACTGAGTCTAGAGCGAAGTTGGTGGGCAGCAAGTCCCAGCGATCCTCTCCTGCCTCTGCCCGGTCAGAGCTAGGTTTACAGGTATGCATGGCCATGCCCAGTGTTTCATGTGGAGACTTGAATGAACTCTGGTTCTCATCCCAGCTAAACCATCTCCACAGCCCTTGTGTTTCCCTCTGAATCATTTACTCGGGCCGACCTCGGATTTGCAATCCTCCTGCCTCAGCTCCTGAGTAACTGGGACTGCAAGTATATGGCACTGCACCTGGCCTGTTTCTCATTTCTGATCTCAACCTTCACAGTGCTACATTATTATACTGTAAATTAAGAGTGCATTATAAGGGACTGAGAGGCAGTTCAGAGGTTAAGAGCACTTGCTGCTCTTGCAGAAGACCTAGATTCAGTTCCCAGCGCTCACATTCTTGATAACAACCCTCAGTAACTTAAGTTTCAGAGCATCCGAAGCCCTCTTCAGGCCTATAGACACTGCACACACATGGCACACACTTACAGGCAACATACCTGTTGTCATAAAATAGAAATAATGTTTTTTTCTTCAGCACTATAATGAGTATTGCTGCATGTACTCCATGCCCAGCTCTTGGGTGTTGATGGGACAGGAGCATCTTGAGTTCAAGATCTGCCTGGACCACATAGAGCATTGTGAGATCAACTTTAACTTAGAAACATTCTCAGAAACAGAACAAAGGATTGGAATTACTCACCTATTAAATGTAGGATTACCACAGTCAGCCTCCTCCTGACCACAGCAGGCGGTGCTTAAATACTTCATGTAAGAGGACATTGTATCCATGTGTATCACAGAGAAGGAAAAGATCAGCTGATGAAACCACGGTCTTGTTTGTGAGGTCA
Source organism: Rattus norvegicus (assembly GCF_021556685.1). Lineage (NCBI taxonomy): Eukaryota > Metazoa > Chordata > Mammalia > Rodentia > Muridae > Rattus > Rattus norvegicus. The sequence continues at coordinate 148,718,608 of NC_141538.1, forward strand.
ACCTGATGCAGAATCTAGACGGTGATAGGATGCCAAAGGCAGGGCGAGGCACCCTGTGTTCATGTGTTCACAGCGCAGCAGGCACTTGGACACCTTCTGGAGAGAAAGGGGGAGGACTTTTTGAGAATTATTTTATGCACTTAGGTGTTTGCCCTACATGTATTTCTGTATACCACATGCATGCAGTACTTGTGGAGACCAAAAGAGAGCATCAGTTCCCTGGAACTAGAGTTACTGGGTCATTATGTGGGTTCTGGGAAACAAACTCAGGTCCTCTGGAATTGCAGCCAGCGCTCTTGACCACTGAGTCATGGTCATCCCTCCAGTCCCTGTTTGTCTTATTTTGTGTTCTCTTTCTAGCATGCTCTTCTCAGCATCAACAGATAAAACTGTGGCAGTGTGGGATAGTGAAACAGGAGAGAGAGTTAAAAGGCTAAAAGGGCATACTTCCTTTGTGAACTCCTGTTATCCAGCCAGGCGGGGGCCCCAGCTTGTCTGCACAGGCAGCGACGATGGCACAGTTAAGGTAGGTGTTATCTCTCTGTGTCGCTGTTTAAGACAGTCTCTATCCTACCTTCCTGCCAGTGTTCCAAAGGACACTCAAAAATTTCCTAATTAAAATAATACTCTATAGAATTCTATAGAATATATTGCTATGGAATCAGTGGGCTGCGTGGATTTGACTCATGGCTCAGCTGTGAACTGTGTGACTAGTTTGTTGGGATTTTTGTTTGTTTTGGGGTTTTGTTATTACTTGTTTGTGGTTTCTTTTAGAGACAGGGTTTGTCTGTGTATTCTGTGTACGTAGAGAGACTGTCCTGGAGCTCGCTCTGTAGACCAGGCTGGCCTCGTGCATCACCACTGCCTTGTGGACTTGTGCCTTGTCAACCCTTTGAACTCTAATAGTAATAGATGTGTCTTACAAGGTTGTTGTGAAATTACAGATGTCTAAAAAAGGTCAGCAAATGATCTCAGTCACCTAGGCTGGGAACTGCAGATCATTTAGTGGGATGATTCCCAAACTGTGTGTTAGGATCACCTGAAGAGCCTATTGAAAATACCCAGAGTAGAGCTGGTGTGCTGGCCAACCTCAGCTGGGAAGTGAGAGTCTCAAAAGACAAATGATAACACTAACTCACCCAGCCTGGTGGTTAAAGTCAGAAGGGTCATCCTGAGATACCCAACCAGACTGTCTCAAGAAAAAGAACTAAATAAGGAAGTAGCATGTAAGTAAAAACTAATCAGAACCTGATTCAGTGAGTCTCGAATGGTCATGGAAATCTTTAAAATGCTACTCCACTGAGAATTTAGAACCCACTGGTCCTCTCTAGCATGCTCACTTTACCAACAGAGAAAGTGAAGCCTAGAAATAGGAAGGGGGAAAGCATGGTGCTTCATAATACCAACTGCATCATGGGTTTGTTTCACTGCGACACTTTCATACATGTAGCTCCTGATACCGTGTTCACACCTACATACATGCATGCACACACGCTACTACTTCATACATATATATCCTGATACCATGTTTCTCTCTCTCTCTCTCTCTCTCTCTCTCTCTCTCTCTCTCTCTCTCTCTCCTGGTCCCCCTTCTCTGGCTGCCACATCCTGGCTTCTTACTTTTTAATTTTTTTTTAAGAGACATTTGTTTTATGTGTATGGATACTCTGTCTGCGTGTCTCTGTGTGTATAGCATACATACCTAGTCCTTCCTAAGAACAGTAAATATGGGGCTTGAGAGATGGCTTACCAGTCAGGAGCGCTTGATGTTCTTGCCCAGGACCTAGATTTGATTCCGACGTGGTGCCTCACAGCCCTCTGTGACTCCAGTTCTAGGAGATCAAGTGCCTTCTTCTGACCTCTGCTGGCACTTGAGACTGAATCTCAATAAGTTGTCCAGTTCAGCCCTAATCACCTGTAGCCCAGGCTAGTCCTGAACTACAGCATTTTAAGTAGTTGAGACCATGGGCCTTTCTTAGTTTAGAGTTTCTGTTGCTGAGATGAGACAGGCATGACCAAAAGCAGCCCTTTGTCCTCGTGTTTCTGCGTATAAGTTTCTGTGTGTGTGTCTATGTGTGCCATGTCCATGCCTTATATCCACAGAGATCAGAAGGCATTGGATCCCCTGCAACTGGATTACAGATGGTTGTGAACCACCTTGTGGTGCAGGGGCTCGAACCCAGGTCCTCTTCAATAGCAAAAAGTGCTCTTAACTGCTGAGCCATCTTCTCAGCCCCATCAAAGTAATATTTTGTAATATGGATAACATGTAATATCACTTAAAGATGAGTACTTTTTGCATAGTTCTTTATTTTGAATTTATTTGAAGGCATCAATCAAACTTTTTTTATGGGACTGCGTTCTTGTGATAGGGTCTACTATATTGTAAGGAGGTCAGCTCAGCCTAGATGAGAGGAGGATCCTTAAGGACAACCAAAGTGGGAAGGCACCAAGGGAGGCAAAGAGTTGAAGAGAAAGTGGGAAATTGGCTACATACACAAAGCCAGATCAAATGTGTAAAACTATTTAGAATCGCAGGAAGATAACTCACTCTCAAAAAGTAGGAGAGAAAATCAAACAAGTCTTGTGGTACTGTGCTCAGATATAATCAGTATGAACTCCCATTTTCTTTTCAGAAGTTGATAACATAAATTGAGAAATTCTTATTTGAAAATAAACATTCTTAGATAAGAGGCAATACTCACTCCAGAGGGATCAGAATGTGAACTCTCAGTATTTTGGGGAGTGAATCCAATATATATACGGCTGGGGAAATGGTGCAGGTGGTGTGGATCTTGCTTGCCACACAAAAAGCCCTGGGTTTGATCCCCAGCACCACGTGCATTAGGCATGGTGCACACTGTAACCCCAGCACAGGAGCAATGGACACATGAAGATCCAGATTTTAAAGTCACCATCAGCTACTTGGCAACTTGAGGCCAGCCTGGGATGCACTGGACATTTTTTGAGAAAACAAAAAGGATGTAAATCTGTGTGTGCAGGCATCTATGTTCTGAGGTAAACACATACTGCCCAGCTTTAGAAGAAGCCTTAGGAGCAACAAGACTAACTTGATCTCCTGACTATCACCCCGGGCCTCAAGCATTTGAGAATGTGCTCTGCTCTGAACCACTGAGTCTCAGCGTCATGGCTTGGTCTTTTTTGTTTAGTTTTTGTTTTTGTTTTGCAAGACAGGGTTTCTCTATATTGCTCTGGCTAATCTAGAACTTGTTCTGTAGACCAGACTGGCCTTAAACTCACAGAAATCTGCCTCTGCCTTCTGAGTGCTGGGATTAAAGGTGACCAAGAGTACTACCACACCTGGCCCTGTTTGCTTGTTTTTTTTGTTATTTATGTCCTGGTCTTTAAATACCATTTGCCAATAAACAAAACTTGGGCTCTTAGCTTAGACCTAGTCAGGGAAAGTGCTTTAAGATGAGCGTAGGGCCTGGAGAGATGACTCGGATGTTAAAGACTCGCCTCACAGCTGAAAATATAAGAGGAGCCTAGAGCACCTTGTAAAACAGTTCTAGGCGAGTAATGCAGCTGAATGTCATTAACAATGAGGCAGATCCGTGAGCCGTTTGCTGATACACGATAAAGATGTGTTACCATTTCTGTGATATTCCCACCAAAGATAAGTCTTCTGTCTCACCGAGGCAACACCAAAGAAATCCAAGTACAGAGAGAAAGATCTCTGTGGTCTTCAGAAGTGCTGGGGCCACAGAACTCAAGGGAAATCTAAGAGAGAAAAAAGCCATGACAAATTTAACACATAATTACAAACTGAACTTTAATGTCTTTGCGGGGCAGGGGGATAATAGTTCAGCTTGAATGGCGTTTGAGAATTATGGTAAATTTAATTTCTTCATTTTGATGGCATATTGAGGTTAAGTAAGAACCATCTTTGGGACAAGCCCTAGGGTGCATTCAGGAGGATAGGGCATTAAGTCAGCAATTTGCTTTAAAATGATTTTAGGGGAAAAAGAAAAAAATTTACAACGTTTTAGTATGTTTGTGATTATTTCAAAAATTTTTTAATTATCTTAATCAAACTTTAAGTGGCTACCATACCTTTTAGGTTAAAGACAGATTGGTGCCAGGCGTTGGGCTACATTCCTATAATCCCAGAAACAGGAGGCTGAGGCAAGAAAATGGTGAGTTTCAGACTAGCCTGGGCTATATAGGGAATCCTGCCTCAAAGAAAGGGGGAAGGGGGAATGAGGGATAAATACTATTTTGATCTGAGTAAAAATTATTCATTGAGACAAAGATTGAAGAAAGGTTTGTCACCTATGTGGGAACTGGATTCTCAAAGCCTTGATTTTGATGCTAAGGAGTGTGGACTTTCCTGGAGGATCTTTTTGAGATAAACTTAAATTCACCTTGGAATCTTGTATAGTAACAAGCAAGACTGGGGCTAACTCCGTGCCTTCCACACATGGGCCTGGGTTCAATGCCTAGCATTTAAATGAAGTAAATCAAAATTAAAATGACTTTGATACCCAAACATTTCATTTTCTCCCACAAAACTCCAGCCCTGTTAAAGAAGTCAATCCTGTTGCTGTCCTATATATGACCCCTGGTAACTGCTGTGGAGTCTGGTCTGCCTGCCCTAGATCTTTCCTACAACTGAAATGAGACAAGCTACAATCTTAGTGTTGGGGGAAGATCTCAAATTTGAGGCCAGCCTTGGCTGTTTTTCTGTACAGTGTGATCTATGATAGCTGTACAAAATGACCCATGATACCTGTGCCTTTGGATTCTAATGAGTGAGTTTATTAAGTACAGAACAAGCAAACATAAAAGAACAAACAGTAAGTAGCAAAAATCCTAGAATCAGTTCATAATGGCCATCAGAGACCTGAGGTGGCCTGCCTGAGAAAGAGACGGAGGAAACTGTCAAATCCAAGCTCACTCGAACGCCCAGCAGAAAAGGACTGGGGAAATTGAGGCACTCTGCTGGAGTTTACACTGAGGGTTCTCCCATGGCTGAGCTCCTGGCTTCTGGTTCCCCTAAGGGCATTTTTAAATCATGGGATAGTCAGTGGTGACTCCTGTTGGCATTGGCTACCTTCTCAGTGTTCTCAAGGGCACAGGGTCAGGCCCCTTGCTGCCTGCTATCTCTCCATCTCCCCATTACACAGCCATCTTGACCCAGGATGGGGATTTAGAGAAGACAACAGAAGATTCCTCTGCCCCCGGAGCACCTACCTCAAGCACACTGCGGTGTACCACTTTAATTTACATGATAGCCACATGGTGCAACAGACTCATTTTTTCACGGCTGAGGAAACATGTTTTTTGTGCAGGCATGGGGACCACAGCTCAGATACCTACCTCCATGTGCGAAAGATGCCAGCTCTGTGGCTACTATAATCCCAGTGCACTGGCAGTGGAGACGGAATCCACGGAACAGGCTGGCTTTACAGACTAGCTGAAATGACAAGCCTTAGGCTTAGAAGCCACCTCTGTGTAAGGTGGAGGGGCACCCGGTGTCAGTGTACACCTTGTGCTTATGCATCACAGATGCACACTATAAACATGTATGCAAAGGTTGATCACAGCTGAATGTGGTCCTCCACTCTGTGACCATGCTGCTTGGGAGGGGGAGCAGAAAGATAAGGAATTCTTGGCTTGGGGTGGGGGTAGTTTTTTTGAGGCAGGGTCCTACCATGTACAGAAACCTCACCTCAGAACCATTGTTCCTCCTATCTAAGTCTCTTGGGTGCTAGGATGAGAGGTGTCTGGTGAGACTGAGTCTGTGCTGTGTGGCCAGGCTAACCCCTGAGTTCAAATGACTGTAACCCACAGTTCAAATAGTGCACTACAGTGCCTAGCACTATGTGTTGTAGTTGATCAGTTGGTTGGTTTCAAGACACACTTACTGTGTGGGTTCAGACTGGCTTGAAATTGGAAGCGCTCTGCCTGCCTCAGGCTCCGCACTGCTGGGTTATAGGCATGCAGCACTCCTGGGTGTGTTTGTTTTTCCGACCTAGGGCTTCTCTGTATCACTGGTTATTGTAGAACTCGTTCCGTAGATCAGGCTGGCCCGAGATCCATCTGCCTCAGCCCACCCAACCCCTCAGTGCTGGGATTAAAGACATGCACCCCTACTGCCCAGCCCAGTCTGTTTATTACAGTAGCTATCCTGCTGGGCTAGCCTGGGTTACAGGATGAGTTCCAGGTTAACTAAAGCTCCAAAGTGAGACCTTGTCCTAAAAAACAAAAGTAAAAATAAGATCATGATCATAGTATCTTTTTTGTTAAGGTTCTGTTTGTTGCTTTTGGTTTTTGTTTGTCTTGATTTTTTTTGAGGCAGGGTCTCTGTATCCCCAGCAGTCCTGGAACTCACTATGTAGACCAGGCTGGCCTCAACACAGTCCTGCCTGCCTCTGCAGTGTACACCATGCAGGAGTAACTTTTTATTTGCATTTCTTTTATAAACTATGGTGTTGAGCTTTTCATGTTTTTTTGGCGTTGGTTGGGTTTTTGTGCTGCCTAGTTTTCTGTCAGCTTGACATGGCTAGAGTCATTTGGAAAGGGGGACTTGGTTGGGCAAATGTCCTTGTGAAGTCTGCTGTAGGTAGGCTGTGGGTATTTCCTTGATTGAGGATGAGTCCTTGCCTCCAGGTTCCTGCGCTGCTTGAGATCCTGCCCTGATCTTCCTTACTGATGGGAACGTAAACTGATGTGAACCCCTGCAGGCTGCTTAGGCCATGGTGTTTTATCACAGCAATAGAAACCCTGACTAAGGTGTTCTTTTGTTTTGAGGCAGGGCCTCAGGTAGGCCACACAGAACCTAGCTTGCACTGTGATGACTTCTCTCCTGCCACCACCTCCTCAGGATGTGCGGGTGTGCATGCCGTGCTCACCTTCACACAGGTGAAGGCCACCGTCAACTTCCAGGGTTTTCCTCTCTCCACTTACTCTTTAAGACAGGCGCTCACTGAACCTGGAGCGCATCTGCTGAGCAGGGGTGACTGACTGCAGGCCCCATGATCCGGCTCCGGCTCCCCGTGCTGGGCACTGCCATGCCAGCTTGTGCATGGATGTTGGAGGTCAATCTGAACCCTTTGCTCGTGTATCTAGCAAACACTTTCAACTGAGCCATCTCTCTAGCCTTTTAACTTTTTTACCTGTTTGTTTATGTTTATTGGGGTAGGTGGGGCATGCATACCATGATGTGCATGTGGAGGCCAGAGGACAGCTAGGAGTCAGCTCTCTCCTACTGTTTGGGTCCCAAGGATCAAGCGCAGGTCAGCAGGCTTGCCAACCAGCAGCTTTACCCGCTGAGTAGTTATAGCCCTCTTGGGGTTTTTGATCTTACTCTAGCTGACCTAGAACTTACTACATGTTCTCATTGGTCCAAATCCCATATCCTGTTCATTCCATATTTACTGGTACTGGAGATACATGCCACAGCTTGGCTCAGAGTCTTTTGTGTGAATAAACCGTATGCGCCATTTGTTAATCTGCTGTTTGTATTATGAGCGTAATGTATGCATATGTGTGTCTCAAAATTAAGGTGGAGACCAGTAGAGAACTTGGGTAACATGCATCCATACACACATGTCCATTCAGACACATATATGCACAAGCACGTACACACTTGCACTTTGTCTCCAAGCTTTGGGAGGTTTGGGGAGGGTGAATTTTTGGTTTGGTTTGTTGGTTTTTTCTTTTTAATTCAGGTGTTTAAACAAGCTACTTGTGGCCTAGAGAGTCTCAAGCTCTTGAACTTAAGCAGTTGGCATGGCTCAGCCTTTCAGAAACTGAGGACATAGGTGCACCGTCGTTATTCACGCTTTAACAAAGGGATCTGGGCTGGCTGTGGCATGTGTCTTTGGAACTAGCTACTTGGAAGACTGAGGCAATAGGAATCCTTGAGGCCAGGAGTTTGGGGCCCTGTGCAGAGTAAGACCTTGTCTTTAGAGAGACAGAGAGTCTGAAACTGTTATTAAGATGTCTTATGGGGTTGGGGACTTAGCTCAGTGGTAGAGCGCGCTTGCCTAGCAAGTGCAAGGCCCTGGGTTCGGTCCCCAGCTCCGAAAAAAAGAACCCAAAAAAAAAAAAAAAAGATGTCTTATTCCACTGGCCTTCCATTGTGTGAGAAACTGATCTCACTTTGTGAGCCACTCTTGTTTCATAATGAAAGCACTGGAGATGTAGTGAGGTCAAGACAGTGCGGTTACAGCCTTGCTAAGTCAGGCTCAGCAGGCATGCTGATTGAGTGCAGAGAACAGTCTATGAACTTAGCAGAACGCACGATGGTCCTTTCTTGAGCAAGCTCTTCCTTGAGCAGCATCTAGGTCTTCCTCGTCCCTGACACTTGTTTATATATATTTGTCTTTATGTTTTACATACTGGCTTTGTTTGTTTAAGATTTATTTTTATTATATGTGTATAGTTGTCTGCATATCTGTCTGTGCACCCCTTGCATGCCTGATGCCTTTGAAGGCCACAAGAGGAAGTCAGATCCTTTGGAACTGGCTGCCACAGGGTGCTAGGAATCATATCTCGGTCCTCTGGAAGAGCAGCCAGTGTTCATAATCACCGAGCCATCTCTCCAGCCCATATTCTGTTTATTTGAAAGTTTATCGGGCATGTGGCCTTGTAGCCAAGCTTGGCTATTTAGTAGCTTGCTCCAGCTTGGGTGGGGAGGAGGTAGCTCGATGGACTTTGCTTTTAGGGGGGGGGAAGAGCTGAGCTGCCAAGCATTAGCAAGGGTCTGGCGTTTCCTGCTCATGTGAAGCTGAGTGGAGGATGTGCTGGGACGTGTTACTGATGGTGCCTATTTTCTGCTTCAGCTTTGGGACATCCGGAAGAAAGCAGCCATCCAGACATTTCAGAACACATACCAGGTGTTAGCCGTCACCTTCAATGACACGAGCGATCAGATCATCTCTGGCGGAATAGACAATGACATCAAGGTATATTTGTTTATATGTATCTTCTACCTACATTTCAGAAACTAGTCTTTTTTAAGTGTTGAGATTGCAGGAGGTTAGCACTTAATACCGACTAAAAGGAAGAAAGTGACTTAAAATTTACTTTCTTTCTGTCCTATTTAATCCTAAGTAAAAGTTATGTATAATAAATAAATGTTTCCAAGGGTCAGGTGATTAATACGAAGTGTGAAATCCTTGGGTAGAGGGGAACTATGAAAAACGTAATTTATGGCCAGGCCTGGTGGCACACTCATTCCTTTAACATCAGCACTCAGAAGGCAGAGGTAAATGGATCTCTGTGAGTTCAAAGCCAGCCTGGTCTATATGGTGAGGACAGTTGGAGTTACATAGAGAGACCCTATCTCAGAAAAAGAAAAGAATAGAAAAAAATACAGTGTATTCATTCCCTGCCTAGACATTGTTTATTCATTTTAAATTACACTTAATTTTGTATGCAAAGGGCAGGGAATAATTTGCAGTCAGTTCTCTTCTACCCTGTGGGTCCTAGGGACTGACCTCAAACTGTCAGACGTGGTGGCAGGTGCCTTACCTGCTGAGCCATGTCACCCCACTAAAGACATTGAAAATGATTGTTTTGAGCTCTCCGGTCTAATGACAGAGGGATTAGTGTGGCTCTCTTTGACACTGTGGAAAGTAAGTTTTCTAAGCTTGTCCAAGAAGAGACAACTTAAAAGACATGGGAGAAAGGCCATGGAGCATTTGACAGTACAGTAGCACTCAGCTTTCTTGGATTCTAGCCCCAGTCCCACCATTTTCTAGTGTTGTGATTATCACCTGGTCTTCAGCTCCCTTAAGCCCCAGTTTCCTCGAGTGAGCAGCTGAGGTGGCCATGACCCATTGTCTCCCCGTGGGGTCGTGGGGTTCAGCCAAGTCCTAGACTGGGTAAGTGCAAGTTGACAGGCAGTTCTCAGGCTACGCTCGCTGTCTGCCTCTGCCTGAGTATGTGAGGAGCTCAGAAACTATCTTGTCCCACCATCCCTCTCTCCTTTGCTTTTTCCCATACGCCCACACACACATCTTATGTAGCCCAGACTTGGGATCTGAGTCAAGCTTTCCATGTGGCTGAGGATGTCCTTCCCTGCTCCTCCTAGTGAGCCAGCCATGATGAAATGCTGAGAAAACAATAGATGGCTGGAGCTGCAGTTCAGTTCACAGGCTGGAATACCTCCACGGCATGCACAAAGCCCTGAATTTCATCTCAGCCTCAAATAAAATTAGAGGGATGAAGCTGCCAGTAATCCAAGCATTTGGGAGGTGGACGCTGGATCGGAGGTCACACTTCAACATCATTGTGTGGTCACCCCATGGATTATACCTTCACCACAGTATTTCACGAAGGTTGATTGTCCTGCTGCTGCTGCTGCTGCTGCTGCTGCTGCTGCTGCTGCTGCTGCTGCTGCTGGTGGGGGGGGTGGTGGTGGTGGTGGTGGTGGTGGTGGAGGAGGAGGAGGAGGAGGAGGAGGAGGAGGAGGACTAGACATCGACAGGGACAGACAAGCAAGCAGACAGAACCCAGATCTTGGATCCACAGTCATGCGTGCTTGAAGAGTTTTTGGTACTATTTAATTTCTTCCTTCCCTTTCATTCTTCTATACTTCCACATCGCTGTTCATCACCAAAGGAAGTCAGGACTGGAACTCAAGCAGGTCAGGGAGCAGGAGCTGATGCAGAGGCCATTGAAGGGATGTCACTTACTGGCTTGCTTCCCCTGGCTTGCTCAGCTTGCTCTCTTATAGAACCCAAGACCAGGGATGGTACCACCCACATGGGGCCCTCCCCGATTGATCACTAATTAAGAAAATGCCTTACAGCTAAATCTCACAGAGGCATTTCCTCAAGGGAGGCTCCTTTCTCTGTGATGACTCCAGCTTGTGTCAAGTTGACACACAAAACCAGCCAGTATAGCAGGAGGGTCTAGAATCTCTGGGCATGTGTGTGAGGGTTGAAGTCCTGAGATCACTGTAATGTGGAGTACCTACCATTCACTGGGTCTTGGACTGCGTGTAAAGAAGAAAGCTCGCTGAGCACCAGCAGTCCTTGCTCTGTGTTTCCTGACTGTAGACACAGTGTGACCAGTTGCCTCATCTCCCTCCTGCAAGAACTCCTCACTGGGAGTAGCCTCAGACCATGAGCCAGATTAACCCTCCTATAAGCTACTTTTGTCCTTTAGTTTTACCAAGCAGCAGGAAAGTAGCAAAGACGTGACCTGTCACCACTGCAGAGTCAGGGGACCTAAATTCAGTCCCTTGTGGCCATGTAAAAGGAGAGAGCTGACTCCTGCAAGCTGTCATCTCACCTCCCTAAGTGCAGGTGCACTCTCCAAAGAAATGAGTAAATAAACGAATAAATACATGTGGAAAGATACATGTGATCTAACTTGGTGTGCATTTATTTTATGTTAATGCTGGGGCTGGAGAGATGGCTCAGTGGTTAAGAGCCCTGACTCCTTTTCCAGAGGTCCTGAGTTCAATTCCCAGCAACCACATGGGGGCTCACAACCATCTGTAAAGAGATCTGATGCCCTCTTCTGGCATGCAGGTGTACACACAGGCAGAGTCCTATATACATCATTTAATCATGTTAATGCTTGCCCAGATCACATTATTCTCTATAGTGCTAGAGTAGGGAGGCTAGGGCAAGAGGATCACAAGCTTGAGATCAGCCTGGGCAACATAATAAGACCTTATCTCCAAAAGAAAACAAAAAAGCTGCTAAGTAACCAGAGATGGCTGGTGGTTAAGAGCACTGGCTGCTCTTCCAGAGGACCCGGGTTCAGTTCTCCACACCCACATGGCAGCTCACAACTGTCTATAACTCCAGTTCTGGGGGATCTGACTCCCTCACACCAATGCACATAGGTAAAACACTAATGAATATAAAATAAAAATAAACCACAGATAACCAGAGTGTAGGACAGTTTCCATCCCCCAAAAGTTTACAGTGTGGCCTTTGTTCCGTGTCCCATCCCAGTGTCTGTCAGCCATTGTGTCTGTCCTGTGCTTCCCTTTCCAGAATGTATGGGGTATGTAATATGAGTGTGTACCTGTGTGGGACTGGCTTCTTTTTAGTCAAGCTGCAAGAATTTGGTTCTATCTGCACTACAGGGACAGACAGGCAGAGCAACCTTCTTGTGTTAACGACATCTGACTATGAATAGCGTGGCTGCTGCTGCTCTGTGAACTAGAGTGTAGTGTATTTCTGAGGTCTGCCTGGTCCTTGTTAGGAGTTTCCTGTCTTCTCTGGAGACAATATATTACACCTTCTCGTAGGGCAGGTTCTCTGTAGAGGATAAGTCCTAGCCATTGAATGTTGATATTTGCATGTTCTGCTCCAAAATTTGAACTTATCTTAAATATGAGGAACATACAAATATAGTCCAAGAATATTGCTTTTAAATTTAGCTCTGTATTCTAGAATATCCTTCCTGTGTTTCTGGAAAGCATCCTGGTTCTCATAATCATGCAGTCTTCATCTTTCTGAGCTAAGATTTCTGGTTTGGCATTCGCAGTAAATCTGTAGCTCTGGCTGGCCTTGAACCCTGCCTCTGCTTCCTAAGGCTGAGGTTAAAGGTGTGAGCCACGGCACCCGGCTTATTTTGTCTGGACGGCAGATTTTCAAACTCGCCTCCTTCCACCTGCACCTTCTGGGTGCTGGCGTTGGAGGCGTATATTTAAACACTCACAGTGCACGTGTGGGTGCTTGTGTGAGTATATACATCCTTAGGAAGCAGAAGAGTGTCTGACCCCTGGGAGCTAAGTTAACTTGTAGCTGTAGTACCCTGCAGTGTATGTCCTGGAAATGCATCGGGATGCTCTGGAGCATCGCGTGCTCCTAACCGCTGAGCCACCCTCCAGCCCCACTATTCAGACTTTACATCGTACATGCATTACCCAACTCCTTTCTGAAAAAAAGTGTCTTGCTTTAGGGGATGTCAGATAACTTTATTCATTTAGAAAAATTACATGGCTGTATTAAATGAAGGGTTTTTGAATACCAATGACCTTCACAGAATTGCTAATCTTTTCCTCGTGACATCCAGGCTGCTTCTGTTGGTGTTAATGTTTATTTTTACATATATGCTTAGTCGTCTATTATATATATCTTTATATTTTGGCTTTAGAGTTATTTTTAGGACCTGCTCAATAATGTTTAGAGCCTGCCACGAGCCAGGCATGTGCAAAGCCTTATTATTTGGAGTCTTAGAAATGGAAGGGCACCTGCCTGGTCTGCCTGAGGCCCTCGGTTCAGTCTCCAGCACCACAAAAACACGGACACGCACAGAAGATGTGGACGCTGCTGAGGCCGGAGAAGTAATTCACCGGTAGCGCCCAAAACTGTGGACTTTGACCTGAGCTCTAAACAAACAGCAGAGGACAGACACCTCCATACTCTTGATTCTGTCTTCCAGAAGACGCTCAGAAGGGTTCTTTGCATAAATAAGCTTTTCCTTTTCTTTTCTAAATGTATGTGTGCACATACATGTATGTATGTGTCGCTTCTGTATGCATATATATGACATAAGATGAAAAATCGTACACAGTATTTTTCAGTTTCTTGTTTACTTTATATAATTTTGGGCTTTGTGTTCATTTGTCTGTCAGTTTTCCTGAGTGTCCCTGGTTGGCCTAGAACTCCTTGCGATTCTGACTGTTTCCCAAGTGATGCTCCTAAATACACCATTGTGCCCATCATTGTGGGGTTTTTAATTTTTGTCTTGAAACCTCTGGCCTCAATGCATATATAGCTCAGAGTATCTTTCTCCTGATCCTTCTGCCTCTCTCCACAAGGGATGCTCTTGGCTTGGGGCTTGGGGGTTTGAGATGGTCTCGTGGCCAAGTTAGTCTGGAACTCTGTTTAAACTGGCCTCAAATTCAAACTCCTTCGTCATCTGTTTCCTGAGTGCTGGAATAGACATATACCACTAAGCCTGGCATCTGGTTTTACATAGGTTTTTTTTTCTCATTTCTTAGATTTTTTAAAATTTAAATGATGTATGTGAATGTTTTGCCTCCGTGTGTGCCCTGCGTGTGCACTCACTTGCTGTGTGTCAGAAGAGGGCACTGGATCCCCATTGGAGTGATAATTACAGACAGTGACCCGGTATCACTGCTGGAAACCAAACCCAGATCCTACACAGGAGCAGCAAACACACTGACCTCCAGGCGCCTTCTGTAGACTCCATCCATCTGGTCTGTTGATTGCTGTTTTTAAGGCAAGGTCTCTCCGTATAGCCCTGTTTGTCCTGGCTTGGCTGTGTAAACCAGGCTGGCCTTGACCTCACAGGATCTGCCTGTCTCTGCCTCCCAAGGGCTGGGATTAAAGTCATGAGCCACCATGTCCAGTGTCTCTGCTGGTCCTCTCCTTTCTTTCCTTGTCTGGGACAGTGTCTATGTAGTTCTGGCTCTCCAGGTACTTACTGTGTAGACCAGGCTAGCCTCAAAATCACAGAGAGCTGGGATTAAAGGTGTCTGCCACTACACCAGCCTTTCTCTGCTGTTTTTCAGTTTGAATCCTGAATGTATAGTTTTGCATTTTTTGCAGGTTTGGGACCTACGCCAAAACAAGTTAACCTACACCATGAGAGGCCATGCCGACTCTGTAACTGGCTTGAGCTTGAGTTCTGAAGGATCTTATCTCTTGTCCAATGCAATGGACAACACAGGTAACTTTGGAGAACAGCTGTTCTGGGGCAGGTCTGGCGACCCCAGATGGGGCTGGGGCATTTAGTGTACTTGAGTTTAAGCCTGGGGCTCACGTGATAAAAGAACAGTCACTCCTGTCCTTTAACCTCCATAGACATTCCGTGCCACGTGTACCTCCTCGTTCATTTGTGAGCGAGCTCCCTCACATTTGCACACACTAAAAACATAAATCTTGTAAAAATATTTTTATTGGGGCTGGAGAGATGGCTCAGCGGTTAAGAGCACCCGACTGCTCTTCCAGAGGTCATGAGTTCAATTCCCAGCAACCACATGGTGGCTCACAACCATCTGTAAGGAGATCCGATGCCCTCTTCTGGTGTATCTGAAGACAGCTACAGTGTACTTATATATATAATAAATAAAATAAATCTTTAAAAAAATAAAAAATAAAAAAATAAAAAAATATTTTTATTGGGAGTCTGGGGATATATCCAGCCACACAGAAGGTCTGGACGGAACTGTGCCTCAGGCTAAGTGAAGTCCAATGGGAAAGGGGCTGACAGATCTGCCTGTCAGCTAGGAGACCATTTGCATGAGGTGATCTAGGATCCAGGGTTCTAAGACCAGGATGTAGAAGTCTTGTCCTAAGTCTCGTGTGCCAGTCTGAGCAGTTTTACACACGGCATCTCCTCCATGCACCGGCTTCCCACGCAGGTAGTCGGAGGGCTACACTTCCCTTTCAGCTCTGAGATGCTCTGGATGCAGACTTGATACTGGGATCTTTAGCTGACTGCCAGTGACATGGGTGGTCGTCTGCTGAGCATTTGAAGCTTTCTTTTTTTTTTTTTTTTTTTTTTTGGTTCTTTTTTTTTTTTTGGTTCTTTTTTTTTGGAGCTGGGGACCAAACCCAGGGCCTTGCACTTCCTAGGTAAGCGCTCTACCACTGAGCTAAATCCCCAACCCCCATTTGAAGCTTTCTTATGTGCTCTTTTCTGACAGTTGTCTTCCCTCGGTAGCAAAGTCCTCAGGAAAACGTGTCACCATTCTGGCTTTCCCAGCACATTCCCTTTCCCATTCCCTCTGCTTGTCACTGAGGTACAGAGTGGGAGGATGGGTTTGCTGTAGTGAGACGGACAGTGGCAAGTAGGAAATGCCCTTGCTGTGCAGGCTGGCAGGCTTGTGGAGACCAGAGCACAAGTGTGTTTGGTGTGTAACAGATGCTGAGGAAGTGCCTGTTGATGGCTCTGCGTCTTTACTTCCTGAACGTGTTCTCACGTCAGGAGCAAACGTCCCGATGTAGCCACCCTTGCTGTATAATGGCTCTCACTGCTGTTCACAGTGCATGATTGCACGTGACCTTGGGTGGATTTACCTTTAGTCTATGTTCTGAAAGTAAGGAACACGAAGCCTTCCCTACATCGCTGTTAGAATAGTGAGAATCCTTGTTACTGTTATCCTTTGAATAGGCTTATTGTTTTAAAAGCTCAAAGTTAACCTCAGTTAATAGTCAAGGTTACCCAGGGCTACATGAGACTGTATCCAAAAAAAAAAAAAAAAATGTGGTGTTTAGGTGGTGGTGGTGGTGTTCTTAATTTTGCAGAGCAGGAAGCCAAGATGTATTCTCACTTTACCTGGATTACCCATATTTCTATATAAGATTCAAAATTAGATTGAGTTCGTGTTTTCTAAGGCACGAGTGTATGGTTGAGCACTTGCCTGGTGTACGTGAGGCCCTGGATTAAATCCCCAGCAACTGGGAATGGGGACAGTGTTTGCATGTACTGGGGATGGGGAGCAGTGCGTGTGTCTTGGGGAGGAAGGACAGTGTCATACACACTAATCTCACTAGGATGGTTTCTGTCAGTGCCTATCAAGTGAAAGGGAAGGAGAAGTTGGGTTTTACCGACTTCTTCACAGCAGTCGGTGGAGGCTAAGGGAGATGACTCAGTAAAGTGCCTGCTGTTCAGACCTGAGGACCTGAGTTCAGACATCTGTAATCCCAGCTGCAAGGGATTCCCTGGGGTTCCCTGGGGGCTCCCTGGGCAGCCAGTCTAGCAGCGCAGAGTGTTTTAGGCTCAGTGAACCCTGTTTCAAAAAATAAGGTAGAAGCTGAGCACAGTGTTCACCTTTAACCCCAGCACTTGGGAAGCAGAACTCTGTGAGTTTAAGGTTAGCCTCATTGATCTACATAAGGCAGTGCTACGACCTTTACTACAGTTCCTGTGCTGTGGTGACCTGGAAAGTTTTTTTTGTTGCTACTTCACAACTACAATTCTGTTACTGTTATGACTAGAAATTAAATATTTTTGGAGATAGAAGTTTGTCAAAGGGATCTAGACCCACAGGTTGAGAACCTCTGACATACAGCGTTCCAGGCCATGGAATGCTGCAGAATGAGACCATGTCTGAAAAAGAGAGAGAGAGAGAAAGAAAGAAAGGCAAGGAGTCTAGCCTCTGATATCTCCACACAGGAATATACCTAAGCATGTGCTCACATTGTATCCCGAAAATATTTTTTCTTTTTATTCAATGTGTACAAATGTTTGCCCTCATGGATTTACGTGCTCCCATGTATGTGTGCCTGATGCCCTTAGAGGTCAGAAGGGGACTGGACCTCCTGGAACTGAGTTACAGGTGGGTGGCTGTAAGTCACCACGTGGGTGTCGAGAACTGGACCCAGGTCCTCTGCAAGATCGACAAGTGTTCTTAAGCACCAGGCTGTCTCTTTAGCCACAGAACTTTTTTTGTTGTTGTTGTTTTTAATTAAAAAAAATTTATTGCCATATTGAAGCTTTGCTGGATATGACTGTAAACTGTCAGAGATCATTTGGGAACTATTTTTTCATTTTAGGTGTTTTAAGATCCAGGGAGGGCTGGAGAGATGGCTCAGTGGTTAAGAGCACAGACTGCTCTTCCCAAGGTCCTGAGTTCAAATCCCAGCAACCACATGGTGGCTCACAACCATCTGTAATGAGATCTGATGCCCTTGTCTGGTGTGTCTAAAGGCAGCTACAGTGTACTCATATATAATAAATAAATAAAATATTAAAATATTAAAAAAAAAGATCCAGGGAGACCTTAAAGTCTCATTTATATTGAACCTCCTGCCTCATTTCCCACCCCCAAAAAATGGTGCGTGCGTGCGTGCGTGCGTGCGTGCGTGCGTGCATGCATGCATGTGTGTGTGTGCGCGTGTGTGTGTGCGCGCGCACGCGCGTGTGTGTGTGCGCGCGCACGCGTGTTTGACAGGCAGATCTAACTATATTCAGTTGCAATCCCAACTGTGTTGTCCTCCCTCCTGCTTCCTCCGCTCTCCTCTGCGCCCTTAACTTAGTGAGAAGGATGGCCCTGGCAGCCCAGCTTTAGTGTAGATTGTTCCCACAGGAGAAGGGAAGAGTCACATGGGGCCTCCTCCCCAGAAGACAGCATTTGTTACTGACCTAGGAGCTGCTGGCTCCGTGTGTTTGTAGCGTGACTGCTTTGCCATTTGCTTTGTAGTGCGTGTCTGGGATGTCCGGCCATTTGCTCCCAAAGAGAGATGTGTGAAGATATTTCAAGGAAATGTCCACAACTTTGAAAAGGTGAGTAGGACTTGCCTTGGGGGTTGGTTTTACTGTGCGTTTGATCTGAAGAAGTATTTGAAGTGATGCTCAGGATAGAGTTGTTGACGCACTATGAATGAGTTAAGTCTGGTAATAGTAGCCATTCTTCATCAAAGCTGCCCTCCCTCCTGCCCAGCTTCCCATGTGCTCAGATTACAAGAGCTGCCCCCATGGTGGGCTCACAGCTCTTCTTACCAGAAGCGAAATTAATAGAGTGTATTAGAGAAGGCAGTCTCACGGGTTGCCAGACTGGGGCCCATTCATTCCTAGACTTGTCTTCAGCACCTCCCTGACAGGGCTTTCATTTCTGGCCTTATCCCTTGGGAATCTCGATCCTGTAAGTTACTGTCTGTGGCCCAGGCCCCCATTGCTGTTACCTAGATACCAGCTGTCAGAGCCCTGGTCTGTGTCTGTTCCCCTCCTAGCATGATGGCTCCAGTTCAGGATCGTTTTCTCCAATGTGTCCTGGGCAGCTCTTCTGGAGGCAGCTTCCTTGTCAGAGAGCTACTTAAGAGATGTCAGTGGTTTCCTTTTGCAAACTTACCCATACTGCTTTATTTTATAAATAAATTTTATTTCTATTGGGTTTGGTGGGGATTTTGTTGTTGTTTGTTTGTTTTTTCCTTCAAGATAAACAGCAAAGAAAAATAAAAACAAGATAAAATTTTAAAAATATTTTAATAGAATCAAGTTAAGTGAAGCTATGAGCCTTCATTTAAAGACAGAACAAGGGGGTTGGGGATTTAGCTCAGTGGTAGAGCGCTTGCCTAGGAAGCGCAAGGCCCTGGGTTCGATCCCCAGCTCCGCAAAAAAAAAAAAAAAAAAAAAAGACAGAACAAATTTTTATGGACAGATTTGTCCTTAATAACTAGGGTCAACCATCATCCCCCCCCCCCCCCCGGAGCTGGGGACCGAACCCAGGGCCTCGTGTTTGCTAGGCAAGCGCTCTACCGCTGAGCTAAATCCCCAACCCGGGTCAAACATTTCTGCATCTAGTTTTATGTATTATAAGATTACAAAGCAGGCCTGAGAGTTGCCTCAGCAGTTAAAAGCACTGACTGCCCTCTCAGGGGACCAGGGTTTGATTCCTGGTAACCACAGAACATAATTGTCTGTAACTCCAGTCCCAGGGGATATGATGCCTGTTTCTGGCCTCCTCCGTTGCTGGGCACACATGTGATGCCCAAACATACTTGCAGACAGATTACCTAAAATAATACACTTAGATTGATAATAAATAAGGTAGGCCAGGCCATAGTGGCATATGCTTTTTTTTTTTTTTTATTCCCAACAATTGGGAGGCAGATCTTTATGAATTCGAAGCCAACCTGGTCTACAAAGTGAGTTCTAGGACAGTCAAGGATGTTGTTACACAGAAAAACCCTGTCTAGAAAAACCAATACATGAATAAGAATTTTTTTTAGAAGTAAGATACGGAAATATTTAAAGAAAAATTAATGAGATTACAGAGCGTGCTGTTTTGAGCAGGAGTGTGATGGCTGATGACGTCTGGGAGATACTGAAGCCTAGTAGGGAATTAAGTCAGCTGACCCCTAGTGCAGCGAGACGGGTTTAGCACACTAACTGTTCATGGAGTCTTTTTTCATTGCAGAACCTCCTGAGGTGTTCCTGGTCACCAGACGGAAGCAAGATAGCAGCTGGCTCAGCAGACAGGTAAGGGTCCCTGGGTATGAGGTGGAGAATGGGGTGGCTATGCGGGTCCCACACCTAATGCCTAACTGTGAAGACAACAGAGGTACAGCTTTCCACGTGACTGAGGGGCTCTCAGAAGTGAAGCCGTGTGAAGACAAATGGTTTAGAGCCCATGTTGGACACACGTAGTTTTCTGTCTGTTTGTTTTTAGGCCTAGAGAGTCGACTGTGTTTATATCTGTTGGAGACTGATAATCTTCCTAGTGTCTCTGCCTTCTCCTTCCCGTCATGTAATACATTAGAGGCTGTCCCTCCTGCCATTCTTCTCCAGGGTCTCTCACACCTCCCTCAGTGCTCTCTAGACTGTCTTCCCAGTAACCACTCTGCTCCTTCTCTGAGCTATCCATGGCACTCTCTCAGTGTTCGCTCCCTCGCCTTTTCTCTCTCTTCTCCTTCACCCTCTCCCTTCCCCCTCTCTCCCTTTAGCATGACACATTGCTCTTTGTTCCATACATCTAACTTTTATACATATTTTTCTTCCTTACATTTAGACAGACATTGGGGGCATCTCTGTGAATGGCTCTCACAGTCAGAACAATCTTTTGACATCCTCTGTAAACCCAGGGTACTGGTTGGTGCTTGAATTCTGAGCGCTTGCTGTTTCAAGGACAAATTCCTAGGTCAGAGGTGACAATCAAATGCCACCCTTGTATCAACCCAGCATTTGGTCATAGCTGTCAATGTTAAAGATAATTCAGAATCAGCTCCAGGCTCGGTGGAAAGTGCCAATGTCGCTGAGGGAAGCAGGTTAGATAGCGTCCATCTCTGCCAAGTCACTAGGCTTTCCCGAGTATGAACTTAGAATGACTCAAGGCCTTAGTTGTGAATGGGAAACAGGGCAGAATTCACCTGTCAGATACAGGCTGGTTCTGGTGTCTGTGGTGCTGCGTACTTGGGAGAAAATCTGATGGAGTAGAGATTCTGAGTGCCAGGGACGAAGGACTTGTAAGTGACGCCTAGAGGTTCACAGTAGAGGCCTGAAAGCAGGGGTTCCCTTTGGGGACATGCTTAGAAACTTTGCAAGACAAGGTGTCATCATGGATCTCTGGCTGTCTTCAGACTCAGTGCGTACGGCAGACTGGCCTTGAACTCCGAGCAGGAGTGAGCTAGCGTGTCCAGCTCACATCTTCTGACTTACAATGTCTTCTTGCTCCTCTTCCTCTGACCAATCCTTAAAGAGGACACATGGCTTGGTGGAAGGAAAGCGTGCTCCTCTGCTGAGCTTGGCTGGATTTCACAGGCCACCCTGATAGCCTAAAGTCAGCAGTCAGTTCTGTTGTATAAGTAACCTGGTTTCTACCAAATGGTGACATGCCCACGTGTGGGGAGGACAAGGAACCCTCTAAATTTAGCATGTAATTGGCAGCCATGAGGAGTGAGCAAGGCCTTGAAGTAAACCCTTGGAGATCTAGGCTTCTGCTGGTTTCTGCCAACTTGAGAGATAATATCCAACTCAGAAAACCACTTTCCAGCTGTGCCTGGGTCTGGTGGGTTTCCCCTTCTGCTTACAGATCACCTCCCCCTGTGCCCTCTAACCCTCCGCAGCCCTGTTACAGGCACCGGCTGAGCCGCCAAGAGGATTCAGGTCAGCACATGACTTCATTGGCTCTGGCTGTGTAACACACTCACATTAGCAATAGCAGTCACTAATTCTGCGTGCCACTTTGCGTATATTCTTGTTCTCAAAAAGTTAGAATCCAGGGGTTGGGGATTTGGCTCAGTGGTAGAGCGCTTGCCTAGGAAGCGCAAGGTCCTGGGTTCGATCCCCAGCTCCGAAAAAAAGAACCAAAAAAAAAAAAGCTAGAATCCTTTTTTCCCCCACCTTTTTTTTTTTTTTGGTTCTTTTTTTCGGAGCTGGGGACCAAACCCAGGGCCTTGCGCTTCCTAGGCGAGCGCTCTACCACTGAGCTAAATCCCCAGCCCCTCCCCCACTATTCTAACGAAAGAAAGGCAGTTGTCTGACAAGCTGGCCAGTGAGTCCATGCTGTGGACCTTGCCCCCACTATTCTGACTCCAGTGCCGTCAGCCTTCCCCTCTGCCTGGGGCGGGGCTGGTGAGGGACAGTGGCTTGTGCGTGGCAGAGATAGGCATCAGAGGGCATGAGCACTAGCTCAGAGGCAGGGATGGGGTCTGCCTCCTGTCTAGACTATTTAGGTCTTATATAGCCCAGGATGGCCTTTAAATTCCATGTCTTGCAGCCTGTTTGTACCAAGTGCTGGGTTTACACGCATGTGCCAATATACCCAACTATTCCAAGTGTGTTACTCAGATTTGGAGCCCACACGGAGAGAGCACAGGACATAACTAATGAACTCTTGTTCATTTGTTGAGTATAGGGGTTTAGACCATCTCAGTACATTCTAGGCTGGCCTCAAACCCATAGTCCTCCTGGCTTCCCTCTTCCCAGTGCTGGGATTGCAGGTATAGTCTTTCTGTGATTTCAGAATTTTGTCAATTCTGTAAATAGCATAATCAGTCATGGACTGTATCTATTTTGTTGGGGTTTGTTTGTTTTTTAGCATTCTTTTTTTTTTTAAGATTTATTCATTTATTATATATAAGTACACTGTAGCTGTCTTCAGACACACCAGAAGAGGGCATCGGATCTCTTTACAGATGGTTGTGAGCCACCATGTGGTTGCTGGGAATTGAACTCAGGACCTCTGGAAGAGTAGCCAGTGCTCTTAACCACTGAGCCATCTCTCCAGCCCTTGTTTGTTTTTTGAGACAGGGTTTCCCTGTGTAGCCCTGGCTTTCCTAGAACGAACTCTGTATATCAGGCTGCCCTTAAACTCACAGAGATCTTAATGCTAGGATTAAAGGCATGCAGCACTGCTGCCTGGCCTCAGTTTGGTTGGTTTGAAGCCCCAAATATTCTCTGTTTCAGTTGGTGTTGTCCTGTTTTCCAAAGCCCAGAGGATTGTTCAGTAAGCAAACGTTCTCCATTTTGCTTCCAGCCCAAGTGCTCTGACCCTCTTCTAAGGGACCTTCCTTTGTTTGTTGTGGCATCTTGCAGGTTTGTGTACGTGTGGGACACCACAAGCAGAAGGATCCTGTATAAGCTTCCTGGTCATGCTGGCTCCATCAATGAGGTGGCCTTCCATCCCGATGAGCCCATCAGTAAGTCCATGTCTGCCATGACTGCTCCAGATGGGAAGTGACCTCTCTCCAGGACCCTGGGGGTACAGAGGCAGGCAGGCAGGCAGGAGTCAGTTATGTGAATTCAGTGTTAACACTGGGGTTTGAGGGTTTGGGGGTGTGGGGATGTGGGGGCTGGGACAGTGACAGTGACCAGAGGAAGGCAGTTGACAGCATACAGGAGACCCAGCACAGGAGTAACCCAGGGGTTGCTTTTTATACGAATGCTCAGATGGAACTGGGAATCTTTTTAATTTTTCCAGACAGGGTGTCTTTGTGTAGCCCTGACTGTCCTAGAACTCAGAGATCTGCCTGCCTCTGCCTCCCAAGTGCTGGGATTAAAGGCCTGCACCACCATTACTAGGCCAAACTGAAAGTCTCTCTAGCTGGGTCTTACTATGTAGCCTTGGCTTAGCTGATGCTCACTTTGTATCCTATGCTGGCCTCATCTGAGGTAATCTTCCTACCTCTCCTACCTCGGCCTCCCAAATACCAGGTTCTTCAGGTGAACTCAGCACTTAAACCACAGGAGGGGATCTCAGGGAGAGTCAGTATGAAGCAGTGTTGCAGCTTATTAATAATGAGCCTGGAGGGCTGGAGAGATGGCTCAGTGGTTAAGAGCACTGACTGCTCTTCCAGAGGTCCTGAGTTCAATTCCAAACACCTACAAGGTAGCTCACAACCATGTGTAATTGGATCCAGCGCCCTCTTCTGGTGTGTCTGAAGACAGGGCTTACTTATATTGAATGAATGAATGGATGGATGGATGGATGAATGAATGAATGAATGAATGAATGAATGAATGAGCAAGCGAGTGAGCGAGCCTGGAGTGGACACATGCCTCAGGGGGGTTGCTGCCATCTATGGTTCAGTCTTGGAATTGCTGTCCCAGATGGTGAGGTAGCCATCAGTTCCTTACCTCAAAGAAGACTGAATAGACTGAGGCCTTTTGTCACCCCTCAGTTCAGGTCTCTCCATGTTTTTGTCTCTTCTGAGTGGCAGGGATTGTATGTAGTCAAGAATGGTTTGTAAATATTTAGATTAAAATTATATTAAATTTGATTAGCTAGCTAAGCCAATTAAAGAAAACCTGTTAGTGTTCTCCAGGACTCTATAAAGCACATTGACTGGGTGGGTGGGGACTTGTAATCCCAGCTCTGAGTGGGCAAAAGCAGGAGGCTCACTGGAGGTTTAAGGCTAGCCAGTCTACATAGCAGGTTCTAGGTCAGACTGGGCTGAACAGAGAGACTATCTCAAATCTTGTCTGAGAATGCCACAGCCCCAAAGAAACACATAGGTGGACGCATGCATGTGTGTGTGTGTGTGAGAGAGAGAGAGAGAGAGAGAGAGAGAGAGAGAGAGAGAGAGAGAGAGAGAGAGAGAGACTGGCATAGACATCAACAGTGTTTTTCTTGGGTTTGAGCCTGGCTGTTTCCTGTGTACAGCCATCTTCCCGATTTTGAGAGGACTTGGATGAAAAGCCAGACTGCAATTCCCTGTGTGTTTAGGAGAATTCCAGCTAAATCCAATTGCTCTTCTTTGTCACAGCTGTCTCTTGACACAGGGCCCTTGAGCCCGAGGATTGTCCTGAGCCTTCATTGTCTCCTCTCGCTCTTTCTTTCTCAGTCCTCTCAGCATCCAGTGACAAGAGGCTGTACATGGGTGAGATCCAGTGAAAATGTGGAATGGAAGGCCCCGTGACCCGAGGCTCAGACTACGCCATTGGCCAGAGTCAGATGGTGTCTGGGCTGACCTGCCTTCAGATGACCATCGTTAGCAAGCAGCTGGACCTGATGGCCATATTCCAGCAACCTCTTGTACCCCATTTACCAGAACCACTGTGGCCTCTGGTACCACCCGCCAGATTCAGGGATTGGTTTCTTCTCTTTAAAAATAAGATTTCTTCAGAAAGACAAACGTTGGTTTGATATTTCCTGTTTTTAATCTAGGCTGGAGACAGGGAGTGGCAATTTGAAATTTGTTAGTTGCATTTATTTTTGTTTTATTTTTAAATTGAATAACTAGCTTGTATGATATTTGTTTCTGTGTTTGAGTCATTTTGTATTAAAAATCCAAACAGATACCTTTTTACAAGAACCTTGTGGCTTGGGTTTATTGTTGTCTTTTCTCTGTGGCTTGGCTGCTGTAAGTCAGAGCAAGCACATGTCCGGGAGGTATATACAGTCCACTTACACGTCGGTGGCCCTTGTGTGGAGCTCCCCTTTCTGTTGGTAGGTTTCTTCACTCCTGTGAAAATGACGTTGTGTAATTGTGTTCCATAGCTGTCAGGAGAATAGCGTCTCTAACTAAAGCTGAGCATCCAGAGGAGATCAGTGAGGTCCGGAAGAGCCTGGCGCTCATGTGTTTGGACACATCTCTAACAAACAGGGCCTGTCTGCTCTGCCCCCTGCCCAGAGCACTTGTCTTAGTGGCAGCCCTGTGCTTGGGGTCCTGGAGTAGACAGGAGTGTGACAGCCCCAGCCAGGACGCTGCTTCCCGAGCAGTGCACAGGGGAGATGGGTGTCTGATGGGCCTAAGCCATGGCGGTTTCTGGAGCTTTTTATGATCCTATTTTTTGTCTGATTTTCCTGCTCTGACAGAGATGGTGAGAAATTCTGTCATGTGCCTTCTACTGGAAACTTCTGTCTCAAAACAAGAAGTTTTCCTATCTGAGTATGTTTGGCTTTAGACTTTCAGCTTATGATCTTGAATCATATTTATCCCATGTTACAGAGAGGGTGCTACCCTGGTTTTAGAGCATAGTCACTCAACAAGCACCTGTTATGTGACAGGTAAAGTCATCATTGCCGAAGACAGAGACAGAAGACATCCTGTCCTTGACACTGTGAGAAATGCACAGACCAGTAGAGAACACTGTCGGAAATAAACTCTTTTTTTTTTTTTAAGTGAGCACAAGCCAGAGATTTATTTAACTTATTAATGAAGAAGTCGGCCGTATGGGAAGGCTCTCAGAGCAATTACTTGTAATACAGTGAATGAAGTTTGACTAAAGCACACTGGAAACACAGGGGGAAGCGATTTATTGTGCCTGGGAGAGAACAAGGAAACATCGATGGTGTGATTACGCTTGGATAGGGGAGAGGATGTGAGGAGGGCTGTCTAAAAACAGACACAATCCTGAGGGTATGTGGTGTGTCTCATGAACCAGAGGACCTCAGTGTGACAGAGACAGGGACAGCAAACAGAAGGAGCCAAGCCCCAGAGAGCGTAAACATCAGGTACATCCTGTAGATTGCCGTTTGCTGAGGTTCTGCAGACACTGTTTAAAGATTCCATTGTCAGATATTTGGGGGGAAGATGGGGTTAAACAGCATGGAGCTAATGTCATTACTTTGAGCCTTTACCTTATGGAAGGACTGTGTGCTATGAGATCAGGCCCCAATACTTGGAACCAGGGGACAGGAGAATCGAGTTCAAGGTCATGCTCTGATAGTAGCTAGTTGGAGGCTAGCCTGAGTTGGTCCCCAGAAACTAAATAAAAATCCAGATGTACTGGTGCAAGATGAGAACTGGAGACAGAGGCATTGTCTCGAAGCTCATAGGCTAGCTAGCCTGAATTACCCACACAGCATGACCCAGGAAAACCCTGCCTCAAAACGAACAGTGGAAGAAAAGAACCCATCAATCTGAAAGTGGTAACTCTGACATCACATTGGGCCTGAACACCAATGTGTTCCATATATGGCTATGATGGCCTTCTCCAGGAAAGTGTGGCTCCAAAAGGCATTCAGCCTCGTCTTCATGCCCCCACAGAAATCACAAGTAGCTTAAGACCCCTTTTTAAATGTAATTTTCTTTTTTTTTCGGAGCTGAGGACCGAACCCAGGGCCTTGCTCTTGCTAGGCAAGCGCTCTACCACTGTGCTAAATCCCCAACCCCCTTAAATTTAATTTTTAATCTATGGGTGTGTCTCCCGAATGTGCACTGTGTGTATGCAGTACCCGCAAAGGCCAGTAGAGGGCATTGGAGCCCAGGGAGCCGTAGTAAGGAGCAGTTGTGAACCACCTGATGTGTGCGCTAGGATCTGAACTCAGCAAGTGCTCCTAAGTCCCAAGGCATCTCCAGCCCTCTAACCCTTTTTAACACCAGGTCCACTTGCCTCGGTCCAGCCCCTTCTACTCACGCCATCGTGTGTGTTTGTAAACATGGTATATATGTGAAGATCCGAGGGCAACTTGGTAGAGTTGATTCTCTCCACCTTTACATGGCTTCCACAGGTTAGACTTGGGTCACCAGGCTACATGCGGGGATGAACACGATACATATACATGTGGCGGTCACAGATAACTTAGAGTTGGCTCTCCCCTACCATGTGGATCCCTTGGGTCAAACTCAAGTTGTCAGGCTTTCCCTACTGAGCCTTTCTTCTCAGCAGGCCCTTGAGAGTTGATGGTGACTGGAAGGCTTAGGCCTCGGAGACTGACTGCAGGTGTTCCCTCTAGCTTCAACCCCTTCCCAGGAGCCATTAGCAGTATCACTTAGGATTGAAGAGAACAGGCCCGAGCCTGGGAATAAAGATTTAAGCATAAAACATCTCCAGGGGGTGCAAATTGTCTCCTCACTTTGGGAGAGAAAAATTACTCCCGAATGAGTAATGGCATCTCTGGCTTTCAGTTAATTTCCTTTTATGACTTTAGTCTCTAGCATTTAATACCTTGGGCACTTAAAGAGCCAAACTTCTTTTTCAGTGAGTGGCTTGCTGTGGGCTGAATTGTGCGGGAGGTGGGTTTTAAGTCACTGTTTCCAGCCACCTGTAGCCCCCCCTTCTATCCCTAACCCCCACAAGCAGCTTGTTTACAAACAGTTCGTGAGAGCACAGCCCTGGCTTCCCTACTTCCTGTAGCTGTACAGAGACAGTTGAGCCTTTCAGGGAAGAGAAGTTAATTCTTGGGAATGTCAGTGGCCTCAGTCTGGGATGAGTCCCCGAAAGAGGCAGTTCCAGTCATCCTTTGTCCCATGTAATCAGGTGACAGAGATGCTGACTGGTCCAAAGCCAACTGTCAGTTGCTTCTACATATCAAAACCACAGTATTTGCTAAGCCATAGGTCCAGAGGCCTGATGCTGCTTTTGTGTGGGGTGTGTGTGTGTGTGTGTGTGTGTGTGTGTGTGTGTGTATCTTTGTTTTTTGAGTGGGGTGGGGTTATTTTTAAGACAGTTTCTCTGTATCCCTGGCTGTCCTGGAAACCACTCTAGAGACCAGGCTGGCCTGGAACTCAGAGATCTGCCTGCCTTTGCCTCCTGAGTGCTGGCATTAAAGGTACACACCACTATAGACTGGCCTGAGCCTGCTGCTTCTTGATACCTCAAGATGGAGTGAAACCAAGGTGAAAATTAAGCCTTGGGGGAAACTGTCAGGAACTTGGGTTGACCAGACTTTTAAGGGATTTGGGATGCATTCACTGGGGTTGTAGATGAGGCCCTGGCTTTGGTCCTTAGCATCAAAAACCCAAAAAAATAAATCAAGAGCCTGAGACTAGACAGCGAATACCCCACCCAGGCCAAAGTATTCTGGGGGGAAGGGGTGAATTTAACATGGCCGCCTCTGTGTGTGTAAAGCACTCTGCTCTCATCAGCTGTCTCTAGGACCCCTGCATACATTGTCTCTTCTCTGCAAACATCCTGAGTGAACCCCTACCGTCTGCACTGAGCCCTGGGCTGTACCAGACGCCTAGACTAAAGGGGTTTTTCTCATTCCATCCTGAAGATCGCCCAGACTCTAGCATTGCTGTTTAACTTGGGTCACTTCTGTCCTCCAGAGAACATTTGACGATGTTGGTAGGCAGGGACCAAAGATACACGAAAAATTTGCTGCTCCAGAAAGTCATTCATGATGCTGCTGAGAAAAGCCTTGAGAACAGTGATAGTGATTCATTAATTCATTCAGTCATTCATTCGTTTCAGGGGAGGTGACTGAAGGCAGAGCTTCAGTATAAATGTTTTATTTTATTTAAAGACTTATTTATTTTATGTATGTGAGTACACTGTAGCTGTCTTCAGACACACCAGAAGAGGACACCAGATCTCCTTACAGACGGTTGTGAGCCACCATGTGGTTGCTGGGAATCAAACTCAGGACCTCTGGAAGAGCAGTCGGTGCTCTTAACCTCTGAGCCATCTCTCCAGCCCATTAAGTATTTTATTTTTTTTAAATATTTTATTTATTTATTATATATTATGATTACACTGTCACTATCTTCAGACACACCAGAAGAGGGCATCAGATCTCATTTCAGATGGTTGTGAGCCACCATGTGGTTGCTGGGATTTGAACTCAGGACCTCAGGAAGATTAAGTATTTTATAACCAAGAAGTTGTGATTCTCAGTGGGCTTTCCTGGACCAGCAGCAGCAGTAGCAACACATAGAACTTCTTTCTCTTGATGTGAGATTTATTATTGACCATGGTTTGATAGGGTACAGGAGAGCACTGTGGAAGCCTTCGGGAATGCAGGGCTCTCCACTTGTCCAGGGAACCACGACTGGGGAGAGATTTGACACCACAGCCATCAGGAATGAGCCGCTTCTCAGCAACCAGGTCTTCAAATTCATCGGCATTAAATTTGGTGAAGCCCCACTTCTTTGAGATGTGGTTCTTCTGGCAGCCAGGGAACTTGAACTTGGCTCTGAGCAGAGCCTCAATCTCATGTTCCTTATTCTGCTGCTTGGTACAGATGGACAGGATAGCCTGGCCAATGTGAACCCTGACCACTGTGCCCTGGGGCACCAAAGGCACCACGCATACCTGTCTGGAGCCTTTCAGCTCCAGCACAAGACAACGTCTTGTTTATATGGATGACACGGAAAGGGTGGAGCCTCACCCGGATATGAAATCCGTCCTTGCCACAACTCTTTACCATGTACCAGGGCTTCAGAAGAGAGTTGCTCATATTCGTTCAACACCATGTGGCCACAAAGTGGGAATTCGTCCACTTCTGCTTTCTTCCATACCAAGTCAAAGATGTGGATCTTAGCATCAGGGACACCATGGCAGAAATGAGACTTTGGGTATGGTTTGTTCTTACAATATGGATAACACCAGGTGGGGAGGCAGCCCATGATGACAATAGGATGGTCAGTGGCAAGCCAGAGGAAAAGGCCACATAGAACTTCTTAAAAATTCAAATTCTAAAGTCCAAGTGGTGGTGGCACACACCGGTGATCCCAGCACTCAAAGGCAGAGGCAGGCAGATCTATGTGAGTTTGAGGCCAGCCTGGTCTACAGTACGAGTTCCAGGATAGCCTAGGGCTACCCAGAGAAACCTTGTCTCAAATAAACCAAAAGGAGGGGCTGAAGAGATGGCTTGGTGGTTTAGAGCACTGACTACTCTTCCATTGGTCCTGAGCTCAATTCCCAGCAACCACATGATGGCTCACAACCATCTGTAATGGGATCTGATGCCCTTTTCTGGTGTGTCTGAAGACAGCTACAGTGTATTCATATAAATAATTTTTTTTTTTGGTTCTTTTTTTCGGAGCTGGGGACCGAACCCAGGGCCTTGCGCTTCCTAGGTAAGCGCTCTACCACTGAGCTAAATCCCCAGCCCCAATAATTTTTTTAAAAAGAGGAAAGGAGGGAAGAAGGAGGGATGAATGAACAGAGGGGGAGGGGAGAGAGAGAGAGAGAGAGAGAGAGAGAGAGAGAGAGAGAGAGAGAATGTTTTGTTTAGCATTCTGTTTAGACAAGGCCTCTAAGTAGCTCTTTTGTAGAGCTGCTGATTTGAGCCTCAACCCCATACACTAGACAAGCATTCAGGGATAATATGCCTCCCAGCATGCTTCACCTTGGTGCACCTGAGTCCCCTCGAGAAGCATTGTGTTCAGAAAGCGCTGGTGTTTCTCACCCTTCTGAGGGACACTGCAGAGGTTCCTACTCCCCACCGCTATCCTTCGCCATCCACTGCCTTTAAGGCTCAGCGCTGGGGCGGCGTATTACCTCACGAGGCAACAAGTCCAAAGACAGGAGAGCCGGCTTTTAACCTAGCTGGATCCTTTCCAGTCACCACAGTGTGGACCTTAATGGCTTTTTCTCATCTTGAGTGTACTCCAGAATCACCCAGGGAGCCTTTAAAAACCCCAGACTCAGGCTGTGCCCCAAACAGCTAAACCTGAATCTTGGAGAAGGGCCTCAGGATAGCTCTTAGGTGACTCCAAGGGGCGATCACAGTTGAGAACATTGGTGCTAGCCATCCTGTAACTACACGGGGCAGCATAAAGCCAGCCCCCGCTCCATGCCCCTTCTATATGCTTGCACACATATACACGCAAACACACACACACACACACACACACACACACACACACACATTGTGTGATCCATCATCTTGCCACAAAGCCACACTGGCTCTCACCTATGCTATGCTTCAGATTCTCTTTCAAAGCCCCTGGTGATTTATAAATGTTGGAGCGTGGCCAGCGAATCACGGTCATCATCCCTACGTGTTGGACTATGGAGCTTTGTGTAAAATAATCCCCTGAAAATGCCTCTAACTTCTAAGCTCCAAGTTCAAGGGCTATTGGGTGGCTTGGTGCTAAGTGCTCCCTTAATCTTCATGTATAAGACCTTGAGTCCCATCCCTAGCACCTCATAAAGAAGAAAAGTGGGGTGTCTTGGTGAATACCTGTTATCACAGCACCAGGGAGGCTGGGACAGGACAATTGCCTTGAATGAAGTTAATCTAAGTTACATAAATACCAGGGATATATAGATATGTAGAGCTATAGATAGATATAGATATAGATGTCATGAGATTGTCTTTAAAAAATCCCTGGTACAACATAGATCAGAAAAGACCCCATAGCCGGTAAACCCATTTGTAGGCCATAGTATTCCTTCCTTACTTTGCAGATGGAGAAACTGGAAGGAGAAAGTTCCCAGGGCACACAGAGAGCACAAGTAGAAGTTTCAATGCTTTTGAGTATAAGGTACTGGGGATTGAGTCCAGAGGTTTGACTAAATAAAGCACAGGCTCTACCTCCAACCTCCTGCAACTCTTTTGAAAACTTTTCAGACAAAAATTAAAACTGAGCTTAGTGGTGCACACCTTTAATCCCAGAATGGTAGGCAAAGGCAGGTGGATCTCTGTGAGATCTAGACAAGCCTGGTCTACAGAGTGAGTACCAATCCAGTCGGGGATACAAAATGAGATAGATAGACAGATGGACGGAAGGACAGATGGAAGGATGGTTGGGTGGACAGACAGACAGAAGGATAGACAGACAGGCAGACTCTCTAATAGACACGTCTAGAAACCTCTCTGTAAGTAGAAGGCAGTGGCTAGAGAGGAGTCAGGTAAAATTTCACTGGGGAAATGGCCTGTGTGACGAATTTTACACCAGCGAAGATCGTGGATATAGGAGCAAGCTGGAGATAAAGGCCACCGTCAATGGAAGTAACCAGGAAAAACGGCAACACAGCTCACACTGTCTTGGCTGGAATGTGCCAGGCTGACTGCACACTGTATTGGGGGAGTAACAGGTGAGCAGGAGCTTAGGGAACCACTGGGACTACAAAGGGCTCCGAAGACAGTTGGAAGCTCTGACGTCATGCTAGGGAAAGAGCTCAGCGCTGTGCATGCGAGGCCCCCAACTGAAGATGCTCAGTGCTGTGCACACAAGGTCCCCAACCGAGGAGGCTCAGTGCTGTGCACACAAGGTCCCCAACCGAGGATGCTCAGTGCTGTGCATGTGAGGTCCCCAACTGAGGAGGCTCTTGCTAAGGGCTGCCCACACACAGTCATGGAGGGAAGAGAAAACTGGGGCTTCTGCTCACCAAAGAGCTGCCTTGCAAAGCCACAGGCTTTTATTCTAGGACGCAGCTACGACTGGAGAGTCCTAAGAAGCTTTACACTAGTGAGGCAGAGGCAGGCAGATCTGAGTTCAAAGTTACCCTCTGATTTACAGAGTGAGCTCCAGGACAGCCAGGGCTACACAGAGGAACCCTGTCTCAAAAAACAAAAAAATTAAAACCCAAACAAACTAACAAAAACAACAACAACAAGAACAACAAAGCTTCTAATGCTAGACATGGTGGACCACTTGTAATCCCAGCATTCAGAAGGCTGAGGCTGGAGATTTGGAGCCCAGCCGAGGTTACATAACAAGACTCTATCGATAGACAGAGGAAGGGGGAGTTGGGAAGATACCTCAGTAAAAGTGTTTGCTACACCGCATGAGGACCTGAGTTCCATCCTTAGCGCCTGTATAAAAAAGCCAGACCTGGGGCATACACACACACAAACACTACACCACACAGACACATACACACACACCATACACAAACATCACACCATACACACAAACATCACTACACACACACCACACCACAAACACATACCCCACACCACAGACACCACACACACACACACACACACACACAAACACCACACCACACCACATACATACCACACACACCCAACATCACACACACAAACCAGACACACGCACACACACACATTCACACATACCACACACATACATACACAAACACCACACTCCACACACAAACACCACACCACACACACACCACACACATACCCCCCACACACAAAAACACCACACCACACCACACACACCATATACATACCATACATCCCACATCACAGACACAAACACCACACACATACATCACAGACACCATATACATACCATACACACATACCACACATTACACATGTATCACACACGCACACACCAGACACACATGTATGTACACATGTACACACTAACACATTATCTATGGAGCTATCACTTAGCCTTTCCCGGCCTGGGACCCTGGGTGTTCAGATGCAGGTGTCTAGGTCGCTAACCATTGGGAACTGTTCATCGAGACCACTCTGGGGCCTTCTCAGAGCCACCACTCTGCAATTTTAGGATGACCTTTTCTGAGAGCCCACGATGGTCACCTCAGGCTCCTGTAGACTGCTAAGAGCAGGCACCTGGTGATAGACAGTGACAAGAAATGGACAGGTAGCAGGAAGACCATCAGAGTACTCAAGAGCTGCTGGAGGGCCCAGCCCGAGCTGGCCCCATTTGCTTCCTTTCTGCTGTTGGTCCTGGGACAGGCTCAGTGCAGCATACCAAAGGCCCAGCAGCAGTGTGGGGCTGCTGGAAGAGGGCCTTGCCTCATCTCTCAATGTCCCAGCTCAACTGGCCTCAGGGCCTACTTGAGCTGAAAGCCCACGTGAAGCCCACGTGTCCTCCAAGGGCTGGTGGGAAAGGAGATTTGTCTCAGCTGTCAACAGAGTCTTTGCAGGAGACTCGGGCCCCACAGCCTGGGAGAGGTCACTTTGCCACACGTTTAGGATCCGGACCTTCTGTCTGTGTACACCCCTCTCTATCCCCACACCCCTCCCACACCCTGTTTTTTAAAAATAGAATCTCACTCTAGAGCTAGCTACCAAGGTGCTAATGACATAGTTGGGTTTGTCCTTTAGTGGCTGGTGTAGAATCCAGCAAAGCCCTGGAATCTCCTGAGTGATAAAGGAACCCGACTTGTAGGGTTGCAATGCTGGGGAGAGAATCCAAGCAAGCAGTTTAGCATCAGGGGTGTCTTTTGTTATGTGACACAGGGTCTCCCATGGTAGCCCAGGCTGGATTACAAGTCACTATTTAGCACAGGCTGGACCCAAACTCCAGTCAATTCGCCTGCTTCAGCTTCTTCTGCATCAGTTTCTGGGACAACCACTGTCACCATACCTAGCTATTTAGTTTGGGCGGGGGCTTTTGTTTTGTTTTTGGTTTCTGGTTTTTTTTTTTTTTTTGGTTGTTGTTGTTGTTTATCCTCTGTTGTGAGTGCATTGTATGTACATGTGCGGAGATCAGAAGACACCCAGTGCTCTCCTTCCATCTCGTGGGTCCCAAGGTTCAAACTCAGGCTTGGGTACCTTTACCTGCGATCTGGCTCGCCAGCCCCACCTTTTGAGACAAGCTCTCTCATGGCAAATCATCAGGATGACATTGAATTTCTGATGTGTGATTTTTGGTTTTGTTTTTAGATTTTATTTTACTACACTGTCGCTGTCTTCAGACACACCAGAAGAGGGCATCAGATCCCATTACAGATGGTTGTGAGCCACCATGTGGGTGCTGGGAATTGAACTCAGGACCTCTGGAAGAGCACTTAGTACTCTTAACTGCTGAGCCATTTCTCCAGCCCATTTAGTGTGGTTTTTAAGGCGAGATTTATGTAATCCAGACTGGCTCTGATCTTGCCTCTCTTCCTTTGAAGAGCTCCGATTAGAGGGGTGTATCAGGAGGCTGTATCTGGGGGCATCTTTTGTTAGTCACTAAGCACCTTTCTATCTGTCCTTCCAAGTTCATGCTCAGGAGCTCTCCTCGGAGGAGGGCAGCCCCTGGGTAGTTTCAGAAGAAGGCAGGTTATCACATCAGAAAGATCAAAAGATTAGCATAGGGTTGGAACCATTAGCCCCGCCTACTGTTCTTCCCCCCCACCCCCACCCCGAGGATGGGTATTTGCAAACCCTTGAGCAAAGAGTCCCTTTCAGAGCTGCCAGGTTGATGAACGCTGAGCACACCAACGCCACAGAGACAGAACAGCCCACACTGAGGACCCTATCAGATCCCGCCCTAGGTACGCCTTTTCATCTGGCCATCCACTGGTATCCTTTATAATAGACCCATTCTGCAAGGTTCTGCAAGCCAATCTAGCTAATTATGGAACATGAGGAGGGGGTCCTAGAAGCCCCATAGACAACCTATCCATTGAAAGGACAAAGGGTAGCCTGAGGCTTGGGACTGGCCTCTTGCAGGGGTGCCTGCTTGTGAGACTGAATCCTTTGCCTGTAGGGGTCTGTGCTAAGTCCCAGGTAGTTCAAGCCATAAGTGAATTGAATCATCAGACACCCAGCTGGTTTGAAGAATTGGCTAGTGACAGAGAATGTCCCAGAAGCTATAATTAGTGAGCGTGTTCAGCCCTCCAGTGTGAGAGGAGGGGGAGTTCTCAGCCAGATCATGAAAAACTGCTCATGGGCTGTCAGTTTCTCACCCCCAGAGGGTGAAAGTCACAGACCCTGCCTAGCCTTGGGTTAGGGTTTAGAGCTGAGGGTCCATCCCAGTACCCTCTTCCCATCCCATCTGTCCGACCTCTCTCGGGCCTGACCATGATCCTGCCTTCCCACTCAGGAAATGAAGCTGTGCTCTGAGTCATGTCTGTCTTTCTTTCCATTGTGAGTCCTGCTTCATCTTTTGCACAGCCTTTCCTTGTCCTCTGTTAGTCATCCTTTGTGATAAGGATTGCAAACCCCCACCCCCAACCCGTGTCATCCCCAGTTCTGAACCCCTTGCCAGAAATGACTGCCTCTGCTTGTCCAGCCATGTTGGCTCCTTCTGAGAACCCCAAGCTTCAGAACAAAAAGGTGCCCACTGGGACCCAGGGCTGGGAAGCAGCATGTGGCTGACTACTTTTATGTCAACTTGACACCACAGGCTAGAGACATTTGAGAGGAGGGAACCCCAGTTGAGAAAATGCCTCCATAAGATTGGGCTGTAGGCCTAGAGAGATGACTCAGTGGTTAAGAGCACTGGCTGTTCTTCCAGAGGTCCTGAGTTCAATTTCCAGCAACCACATGCTGTCTCACAACCATCTGTAATGGGGATCTGATGTCTTCTTCTGGTGTGTCTGAAGACAGCAACAGTGTATTCATATACATTAAATAAATCTTTAAAAATAAAAAAGACTGGGCTATAGACGGCCTGTTAGGCATTTTCTTAATTAGTGATTGATATGGGAGCGCCCAGTCCATTCCAAGTGAGCCCATCCCTGGGTTGATTGTCCTGGGTTCTGTAAGAAAGGACGCTGAGCAAGCCATGTTGAGCAAGCCAGTAAGCAGCACCCCTCCATGGCCTCTGCATCAGCTCCTGCCTCCAAGTGAGTTCCCATCCTGTTTGAGTTCCTGTTCTGACTTTCCTCAGTGATAGACTATGGATCCGGAAACATACACTAATAAACATTTTCTTCCCCAACTTGCTTTCGGTCATTGTGTTTTATTCTAGAAATAGTAACCCGAATTAAGACACAGGCAGTGTAACAGCTGTGCCACCCCAGTCTGCTCACAGCCAAAGACTCCTGCCACGATCCAAGGCCTGAGAGGACAAGGCAAATCACCAAAGTAGAGTCCTCACAGTGCTCACCATACCTCAGGAAACAAAAGCAAAGAAGGTTCTAGAATGAGCTACCGTGGAGGTATCGAAGGCTGGAGTGAGCCAGAGAGGGGACAAGGGTCAAGGGGTGAGGCCTCAGCTGAAACGCTAAAGATGAACCAGAGTCCACTGTACTCTACACAGGGATCCCAGGGTAGAAAAACCCTGGGACTCAGAGAAGGTTTTTTGTAAAGACACTTGCCACTGAGTTTGAATACCTGAGTTTGATCCCTGGGACCCACATGGAGGACGCTAACTCCTACTTGTTTTCCTCTGAGAGCCACAGAGTGTTCTAGCACTCGCGCACCCAAACACAGACACATACAACGTAAATAAATAAAAAAGAACAAGCCTAAGAGCCGAGAGGGGCCAGAGGGAGTGAAGCCCAGGATTCAGAAGGGCAGGATGTGGAATAAATGACCTGGGTAATTCAGACTTGGAGTGAGGTGGTCAGACCTTGGGTCTGTGGCACTTGGGACATTCAAGAGCCTGGCAGAGCCTGGCTGAGCAGAACACCGTAAGGAGAGAGACAGCATGTGTCCAGTGCTTGGGTCGTTGAGGGCTGACTAATCGTCCATAGGAGTCTGAGCACACTGTCAGCATAGAAGAGGAACTGGCCCAGGCTCGCCGGGAAGCGCCAGGGGATCCCACAGGGGAACCAGTCTACCCAGGCTGGATCTCCATGGTCTGGCTTTTCTTTTGTGGGAAACAGGACTCTGGAGACTTTGATAAAAGCTGGGGCCCAGTCTCCACAGAAAGTTATGCTCTGCTTATTGTGTTAGGGACTTCCTGGACAGACTCCGGGAAATCTAGCTAGTCATGGAAAATGGTTAGACACGGCTGCCATTCCCCACCAGTGGCTGAGAAGATTCTCTACTGCTATCTCAGTTGCTACGCTGCGGTGTGCGTGTCTGCGTGTGCGTGTGTGCATAGTGCGGGGGAGGTGTTCTGAGCATGTGCGATGGTTGACTCTGGAAATAACCTAGGAGGCCTTTTGTTTTGTCATTGTTGACAGTACTAGGGATCAAATCCAGGGTTTTTATGCATCCTTGTCTTGCGTGTTTTAAAACTCGTTTATCGCCCTGGGTTCGGTCCCCAGCTCCGAAAAAAAGAAAAAAAAAAAAAAACAAACTCGTTTATCTGGGATTTGGGAGGCTGAAGCAGGAGGATCTCCGCGAAGCCAACCTGGAGGTCAGGTTTGTCCCGTCCCTGACGTTCATGAAGATTCATGAGAACGTAAGAGTGTTTCAATCGCACTCTGGCTTCCAGAAACCCAAGATATATCAGGAGAAGGAAAGAAAGAAGAAAATGTGGCCAGGAAACCAGGAGGGCTGGCGAGCTGGGCTGAGAGCCCAAATGAAAATAAAGGGCAAAGTTAGAACTCTAGGACTCTCCAGGCAGGGTGGTTCCAACTCCCTCAGCTGGTCAAGCTAAGGGCTAACGCTCGGTTTACAGGACTGCCTCTACAAGGGACTTTTATCCTACTTTGTTCCTGAGGCTCCCGGTGGGGTGGTCCAGAGAGGTAATGTGATCTGCCTAAGGTGACACAGCTCGAGAACAGCAGTCTGGACGCGACCCAGAGCTGCCAGCGCGCAGGACCCGCACTCTTCCACTTCGCTCCACGCCCCTCCCCTCCCCCGCCCCCTCGCTCTTCCGCCCCTCCCTCGCCTCCCTCCGGGGTGGCGGCCGAGCCACGTGGTGGGCCGGGAAGCGGCGGCTGCCGAGCGCCCGGGCGGCTGCCCCAGCTGGGCAGTGCTGCACCGCGCCGCGCTCGGTGCCTGCGGGGGCCGCTGCGCGCTGGCCGGCGCCGCGGGCGGGAGGTGTGCCGACGGCCGGCCGCAGACAAAGGAGGCGCGGCGGAGCCCGCGCGGACCGGGCGCACCATGCACTCGGGGTGCGGGCGGCCGGCCGCGGCTCTGGGGACCCGGCCCTAGTCGCCGGCCCCGCCGCCCCGGGGCGCCATCGGGACGACGCGGCCCCGCGCGGCGCGAGGAGGAGCCATGGGCAAGTGCAGCGGGCGCTGCACGCTGGTCGCCTTCTGTTGCCTGCAGCTGGTGAGTCGCGCGGAGCGGGGTGGGGCAGCGGCGGTGCGTGGGCGCCACCCGGGGTGCGGGGTGGCCGGGCGGAGCCTGCCCCGCGCGGGCTGGCTTGTCCCTTTGTGTGCGCTCCTCGCCTCAGCCCCGCGCTCGCGCGCACGGTCCAACGCTCCCGGGCTGCACGCGTCCGTTCGCACTGTGTGCGTGAGCTCCCGCTGGGGGCTGAGCCCCGGGACTGTGGCTCCCTTGGGGCTGGGGGTGTGTCCGAGGTTGGTCTGTGCACTCAGCGAGGTCCCTGCCCGCATATTCCCCTCCAGATCTCTGGTTCCATGAGTACCTCATCCCTCTGGGCTCCGCCCCTGCGAGCGAGCGTCTCACATAAAGTCTCTTTCTGCCCCTGTGTATGTCTCTGGAATGTTTTTAGATCTCTGACCATTTCTGCTTCACGTTTGGGTGGTGGGACCTGAGACTCTTGAGAACCATCAGCCGTCCTTTGTGCTGCTTTCTTGCCTCCCAGAACCCTCCTGACCGGGTGGCCTGGGATGGAGAGCTACCTCCTTGAATAGAGTAACTAGGAATTGATGTATCTTGGGTCAGCTTGGGGCAGGCACCGGACCCACTCTGTAGCTTTAGTCTGGCTGCCGAGTCCTCCAGCGTCCCATGAGCCATCTGTTCTAGCAGCAGTGGGGTGGGGTCAGGTAAAGAGTTCTCTGGTCCCATTGGATGAGGACACTTGAGTGTCCTGGGAAGAATCAGAGCACCTGGGGGCTCTGTGCTGGCCCCAGTTTGAAGAAAATGAGGTCTTTGACTGGAGGGCAGCAGAGTGAATCCAGAGGCTAAGAGTAACTGGGGTCCTGGCCTATGTATTGGGAGGAGGGTGATAGAGGAAAGACAGGGAGGTCTCCTGGAACTGTGGTCCAACATGGCTTTGCTTCTCTAAACAGCATGAAGTCTGAGGAGGAGCCTGGGGCACTTGGGCCTCACTCCTGTGGATCCCATGATCTGGATCTGCCTTCCGGCCTGCACTTGCCAACTGCTCCTCTCCACAGGGGCAGAGGGTGGTGGGGAAGCTTTGAGTGGAGCAGGTGGCCTCTGTCTTCCCACCCTTCCTTGAGCCACCAGCCCCACGCCTGCTAGCCACAGCATTGTCCTCTTGGGCCACACCAGAACCTCCTCTCCCCCCGCCCCCATATTGGTATCCTGATGATTTCCCCCTCACAAGGCCACCTGGTCTGTCAGGCGTCATTCTCAAGGACGGTAGAGGGGCTTAACCACCAGGTAGGATGAAAACACCAGAAGGGCAGAGGTAACTCATTTTGTTCCTGCTAAATCTCCAGCAGCTGGACAGTGCTTGACACCTCATTAATATCTGTAATCTAAACAAGAACCCGTTATTTGGCAGATCTGGGCTCATCGTAGAAATAGTCTCCTTTATCTATTTTCAGGACCGTAAAATGCCAAGAAATCTTTAAACTTTTTAGAGAATTCCTCTTCTTTATTCTTTTTTAACGTATTATTATTTTTTTTTAAATCTTGGTGCATCTGTGTCTGCATGTGTAAGTGCAGGTGCCCAAGGCATCCTGAAGAAGCCATCCTGCCCGCTGGAGGTGGGGGTTACTTACAGGTGCTGTGGGCTGAGACTCAAACTCAGGACCTCTGCGAGCGAGAGCAGAGCCTTCTTAACTGCTGAGCCGTCTCTCCAGCCCCCAGGATGTCTCCCTGTTTTTTGTTTGCTTGTTGTGTTTATTCTTCTCGCTTGTTTGAGACTCGTTCTAATTTCGGTCCAGGCTGGCTTTGAACCTTCAGCCATCTTCCTGCCTCAGCCCCCTGGGTGCTGGCTGGAATTACAGGAGGTCTAGCTTAACTTTGAAACTACATGTTTTTGTTTGTTTGTTTGTTTTATTTTGTTTCAAGACAAGGTCTCTCACTGTGTAGCCCTGGCTATCCTGAAGTTCATTCTGTAGACCAGGCTGGCTTCCAACTCACAGAGCTTTACCTGCCTTTGCCTCCCAAATGCTGGAATTAAAGGTGTGCACCTCTACACCCAGCTTAAACTTCATTTTTTTTTTTTTGAACTTATGAAACGAAGAGAGTATGTTATGAAGTGAATGAGTACTCAGAGAATGGAGAATGGTGAGTTTTCTTCTCTCTGTGCCTGTAAGCAGTTTGTCCCTGGCTCACTCTCGAGTGCTGTTACTAATTCACTGGGTGCCAGCTACTCTTGGGAGTGCTTTTCCCTGAGTTAACTCATTTAACCTTCATTGTGACCCAGTGATGTAACTTGCTCAAAGGGATCCAGGAACTGAGAATCAGGCATGGGACCAGCCAGCCTCCTCTGTTGCCTTAGCTACAGCCTAAGTTGCTCTGGCCTTGGTACACTGGGGCCCGTAGGGAGATGCTCACCCACCTTGGGAAGCAGAAGTGGTACAGGGGGCTCTCCCAGCCTCTAAGCATTCCCAGCCAAGCGATGGCAGCTCTTCCACCAGCACAGAGCTAGCTTAGGCAGAACCTGGGTGGGATTCCACTTCTCCCACTCTTTGCCTGGGTGGCTTGGGCAGCTTGTGCAGGCTACATGAGACAATTTAGGAAGTGCAGGGGGCGGGGGCGGGGACTTGAAAATTGGTCTCTTGGCTCTGTTGCTCTGTCTGAGCTGATGGCAGAGAGGGTCCTTCCAGCTGTCACTAGTCCCCCAGAGCCCCCTGCAGCCTGGCAGCTTCCAGAATGCGCTCTCAGGATGGTGAATGTGCCAGCCTAAGGGGAGAAGGAGGCTCAGCTTCCTTACCCAAAGGGCTGAGGTATTAAGGAGGCAGTTAGATATTTTTCAGCTGAAAGCGTTAAGAGAAAGGATCGTTTTCGTTTTCTGATGGAGTTTAGGCATTGTGACGAAGCAAGCCAGTTGCAAGCCCTTCCGTACTGGGGTAGACTTGTTTGGGGCAGAGGGTAGAACATGGGGGATGAAGCATTGGAGGGAGTTGATCAGGACTGTGCCACTGATGTGCACAAGTACGGGGGAGTAATTGAGGTTCTGGGGTTTGAGCAAAGCCACCTGGGTTCCAGACTTCTCTGTCACCTAGTCACTTCCTGGCTGTGTGATCATGCATAAGTGTCTGTCTGTCTGTCAGTCTCTCTCTCTTTCCTGCTTGGTGTTGTTTTTTAATTGGTTTATTTAGTGTATGTGTGCAGACGCCACCGCATGCACGTGGAAGTTAAAGGATAACTTAGGGGAGTCGGTTCTTTCCTTCCACAGATCAAACTCAAGTTGTCAAGCTTAACAGCAAACACCCTTAGCCTTCGAGCCATCCTGATGGCCTGTCCTTGGGGTTTTTTGGGTTTTGTTTTTGTTTACTTTGTCTCAGCGTTCCTCTGTGTAGCCCTGGCCATCCTGGACCAGGCTGGCCTCCAACTCAAGAGATCCCCCTGCCTCTGCCTCCAGAGTGCTGGTATTCCAGGCCTGTGCCACCACCACCACTCTGTCATGAACAGTTCCTCTGTGTACGTGTGTGTGTGTGTGTGTGTGTGTGTGTGTGTGTGTGTGCATAAGAGTGCACATGTGTATGTACTATAAAGGCCAGTTGGTGATCTCAGTGCACCCCTAGCCCCGTCCACATTTTCTATCTCATGGTGTCTCTC
Organism: Rattus norvegicus; assembly: GCF_021556685.1. Taxonomy (NCBI): domain Eukaryota; kingdom Metazoa; phylum Chordata; class Mammalia; order Rodentia; family Muridae; genus Rattus; species Rattus norvegicus. The sequence continues at coordinate 148,761,518 of NC_141538.1, forward strand.
ATTGACCCTAGATCTCACTGTATTGCTAACCCAGCAGGCCAGCAAGCCCCAGAGATGGCCCCGTCCCTGCCTCACACACACAGCTTCCCCTAGATTTTTCTTTTTTTTCTTTTTTAAAGAATTGTTTATTTTATGTATAGGAATACACTGTCGCTGTCTTCAGACACACCAGAACAGGGTATCAGATCCCATTACAAATGGTTGTAGTTGTTGGGAATTGAACTCAGAACCTCTGGAAGAGCAGTCAGTGCTCTTAACTGCTGAGCTCTCTCTCCAGCCCCAGATTTTTTTTATGTGGGTATTGAGGGTTCAAATCCTGTCCTTTCACATTTGTGGCAAGCAGTCATTGTATTAGCTGAGCTGTCTCCTGACCTCCAAGTTCCTGATTCTTGGGGTTACTTATAGGGGCTGCCACACTGGAACTATGCCTCAAGCATCGCAGGGGTCATGTGTGCCTTTTGCAGGAAGTGGCAGGTACTGGGACCATGAGCTGAGGGGCAGGAGGATTGGGTTCTAGCCCAGCTCTGACCTTGACTTTGGCGTGTCTGTGCATCACCCCTCCACTGTGTCTCCTGCTCTGTTTAGTTTTTGTGTTTTCCCCATCTGTGAGGTGTGAAGAACTTGAAGCTTGGCTCCTGGGCTCCCAGCTCTGCCTGACTGGGGGACCTGAGAGGACATCTGAGCAGGTGTGAAGGTTTTGTTCTCAGAACCTCCCAGGACCTTTGGCTTCCTGGGTTCTAATCACTGTAGCTCGATGACCTTATTAATACGGCTCACTCCCAGATTCTCGCTCATTTGCATATTTCTTCTCCCTACTCTCCTCCTTCCCAGGCTCCCATGGCCACTCGGTTCTTCCGGTAAGGGAATGGGATGACCGGGGACGTTTGCCCGGGAGACTCAGTCATCGGTTTCTTCATCATCATCATTACGGTTGCGGTTTCAGGAGGCCTGTGCTAACCACTTCGTATGCATTACCTCATTTAAGCAAATGAGCTTACATATGTAAAGTGCTTGGCAGAGTGCCTGGTACATGTTAAACGATCAATAAACGCTAGCCATTTCCCTGCCTCTACCCTTCGCATTATCGTAATTCCGAGCCGTGGGATGGATGGCTTCATTATCCCCTTTTCCAGATAAGGAAATTGAGGTGCCCACGGGTGAGGAGGTTTGCCTGGGGTCACCAAGCTAGTGACAGAACTTGAAGGCCAGCCCTCTTCTACCTCTTGGGAAAAGCTCACTATGTCTACAGTCCCAGTTCTAGTTCCTCGTCTTGAATGAGGTGTTCCGTGGTCTCCAGCATAGCGCCCCACGGTGTGCTAACAACAGCTTCCTACTGCGGTGGTTCTTGTCCCAACCCTGTGTGACCTTGGACTGATTTGCTGTCCATGGGCCCCAGCCTCTAAGTCTCCTTCCCACCTCACAGAGTGGTAGAAAGGCTTTTGATTCCAGATGCCAGACACACAGTAGGTACTCAGAAAAATATTGGCAGCGTTAGCTCTTTTTTTTTTTTTTTTTTTTTTCGGAGCTGGGGACCGAACCCAGGGCCTTGCGCTTCCTAGGTAAGCGCTCTACTACTGAGCTAAATCCCCAGCCCCAGAAAAATATTGGAACCATCCTTCCCTCTCCCCCTTCCGGAAAGCCATTCACTTTCCAGAAGGTGCTGGGTGGGTGAGGGGAAATAACTCGACTTCCAGCTGAGCCGAGAGTAATGGTGTGAAACACGGTCCAGCTGATGGATGTCGTCATTAGCGGTAGTGATGGTGAGGATGGGGGGAGGCGGCTCTGAGGGCCTGGGCTCCACCACAGCAGCAGCTGTGAGCTCTTGGCTCCTTCTAAGGAGCCGACTCTTTGCCTGAGGCTTGAGGTCCTTGAGCTGGCTTCCGAGTTGGGGGTGTGAAATTGTCCGGGTCACTTCTGTTCTTTAGTCCCTCGTGGATGGAATGGAAGTTTTGGGAGATGGAGATGGGAGATGTACTCCCTTGAGCAGATGGACAAACTGAGGCCCTCCCTTCGAGGGGTAGGAATGGCAGGAGTCGAGAACCAGGCAAGTGTTGCTGCCACCCTCTCACCTATAAAGTAGTTAGGACAGCACTCTACAGCGTGGCAGTCTGGGGATGTGGTGACGGGATGTGGTGACAGTATCCTGTGCGAACCCGGCTGGGACCTGGCGGGAAAGCGCACTGTGCACTCTGATGCTATTTAGCGGGTCACTTGGCTCCATCTCTGCCCAGATCCAAGGTTTTAGTACTCAAGGTCATTCCCATAAATGATCCATGTTTATCCAAGTTTGTCACGGTCCTCGACAGCTCTCTTTTCCTTATTTTCGGGGGGGGGGGGAAGGGTTGAGACAGGGTTTCTCTGTGGAGCCCTGGCTGTCCTGGAACAAGCGCTATAGAGACCAAGCTGGCCTCGAGCTCAGAGTGCTGGGATTAAAGCCACCGCTGGCCGCTCACGTTCCTCCCTTTTACCTTTTAAAAGATTTATTTTTAATTCTGTGTATGTGTGAGTGCAGGTGCCCTCAGAGGTCAGAGGGGTCAGATCTGCCTACGGCTGGAGCTCAAGGATGTTGGGAGCCACCTCGTGTAGATGCTGGGAATCTAATTCAGATCCTCTGGGAGAATAGCAAGTGTTCTTAACCACTGAATCATCTCTCCAGCCCTCTTCCTCCTCTTCCTCCTCCTCCTCCTCTTCCTCCTCTTCCTCCTCTTCCTCTTTTTCCTCTTCCTCCTCCTCCTCCTCTTCCCCTTCTTTCTCCTCTCCCTCCTCCTCCTCCTCCTCCTCCTCCTCTTCCCCTTCTTTCTCCTCTCCCTCCTCCTCCTCCTCTTCCCCTTCTTTCTCCTCTCCCTCCTCCTCCTCCTCTTCCCCTTCTTTCTCCTCCCCTTCCTCCTCCTCCTCCTCCTCTTCCCCTTCTTTCTCCTCTCCCTCCTCTTCCTCTTCTTCCTCCTCCTCCTCCCCCGTCCTTTCTCCTCCTCCTCCTTCTCCTCTTCTTCCTCCCCTCCTCCTCTTCCCCTTCTTTCTCCTCTCCCTCCTCTTCCTCCTCCTTCTCTTCCCCTTCTTTCTCCTCTCCCTCCTCCTCCTCTTCCTCCTCCTCCTCCCCTTCCCTTTCTTTCTCCTCTCCCTCCTCCTCCTCTTCTTCCTCCTCTTCCCCTTCTTTCTCCTCTCCCTCCTCCTCCTCCCCCTCCTCTTCCTCCCCTCCTCCTCCTCCCCTCCTCCTACCCCCTCCTCTTCCACCTCCTCCTCTTCCCCTTCTTCCCTTCCTCTTCTTCTCCCTCCCCCTCCCCCACCTCCTCTTTCTGTGGTTTTTTGTTTGTTTGTTTGTTTGTTTTAATTTCGTTTAGTTTGGTTTTTTTGGTTTTTCAAGACAGGATTTCTTTATGTAGCTTTGGCTGTCTTGGAACTCACAAGCTGGCCTCAAACTCACAGAGATCCTCCTGCCTCTGCCTTCCGAGTGCTGGGATGGTGTTTGCTGGTTTTAAGACAGGATCTCATGCATCCCAGGCGGACCTTAAGCTCTGATCCTCTTCTTTCCCTGTCCCAAACGTTGGTGTTATAGGCATGCACCATGCCCAAGTTGATTTCCTTACGTGGAATCTGTGGGACTTGCTGGGGGAATAATTCTATGTGGTGTCTGCCCTGAGTCTGAGTCTGGCATTGTGTTAGATGCCTGTCCCTTGGCGTTATCTGGTGTATTCATGACTACGCCAGTAGATACATGATAGGTCACGACTATAAACTAGCACTCAAGAGGCTGGGACAGGAGGATTGTTGAGAGTTTTAAGCCAGTCTGCTCCATATCATAAATTTCAGGCCAGCATGGGCTATGGAGTAAGATCCTGCCTTAAAACAAACAAACACGGGGGCTGGAGAGATAGCTCAACGGCTAAGAGACTGACTGCTCTTCCAGAGGTCCTGAATTCAATCCCCAGCAACCACATGGTGGCTCACAACCATCTGCAATGGATGTTCTCTTCTGAAGTGTCTGAAGAGAACTACAGTGTACTAACATATAAATAAAATAAATAGGGGTTGGGGATCTAGCTCAGTGGTAGAGTGTTTGCCTAGCAAGCGCAAGGCTCTGGGTTCGGTCCCCAGCTCCGAAAAAAAAGACAAAGGAAAATAAATAAATAAATACATACATACATACATACATACATACATACATACATACATACATAAATAAATAAATAAATAAAAACCAAACAAACAAACACACGCACGTGCGCCAGGTGCGCCACCTGCCTTTAATCTCAGCACTGGGAGGCAGAAGCAAGAGGCTGAGTCTGAAGCTACAGAGTGAGTTCCCAGACAGACAGAGCTACATAACAAGACCCTGCCTCAGAAAGCACCAAGCAAAACTCGACTTGATGGTACATATCTCTAATCTTAGCATTCTAGGAGACAGAGGCAGGAGGATCTCTGTGAGTCTGTAGCATAGCCAGCCTGGTCTACGAAGTGAGTCTTGTGGCTCCATAGCAAGACCCTATTTCAAAAGGAAAACAAGACAACTATAGAAGAGGCCAATAGGATTCCTCAGCTGGTAAAAGATCCCCAGTAACCACATAGGGGTGTCGAGAGAGAAATTAATTCCACAAAGTTGTCTTGACTGTCATTTGTCCCCCATGGCACATATGCCTCTCCCATCACGTACATACACACACACACAAATATTATTTTATTCTGTGTGTATCGGTGTTTTACCTACCTGTATGTATGTCTGTGAACCATGTGTGTGCTTGGTAACCACAGAAGCCAGAGGATGGCTTCAGATTCCTGGAACTGGAGTTATAGATAGTTATGAGCCACCATGTGGGCCCTAGGAGTTGAACCCACATCCTCCGGAAATGCAGCCAGTGCTCTTAACCGCTAAGCCATTTCTCCATCTCCTACAATAATAGTATTTCTCACCAGGGGCCAGTGACATGGATCGGCTGGTAAAGGCATGTGCTACCAAGCCCGCTGTCCTGTGCACATGAAGCCTTGGGTTCGGGCCCAGCACCATATAAACTGAATGTGATATGCTTTGCACACTTCAGGAAGTTAAGGTAGAAGAATCAGAAGCCAAGGTTATCCTTGACTGCCTCTGAGGCTAGCCTCGGAAGAGGAGGAGGAAGAAGAAGAGGAGGAGGGGAGGAAGAAGAGGAGGAGGAGGAGGAAGAGGAGGAGGAGGAGGAAGTGAGGGGGAAGTGGAAGTTCCAAGCCATGGAGTATCAATGAGTGCCTTGTGCCTGACTTCCCCCGGCCCTGACCTAGAGAGCAACGGGGCAGTATTCAGAGACTGATACAGCGAGCCTCAGTACACACCTGCTCTCTGGGGACACTCACTTCTTCCAGCAGGGTGGGAGATTGAACACAGACAGAGGCTGTGGAATGAGCTGTTGGCCATGGGTGTAAGTTTCCGTCTCCTGGTCCTGCATCTCAAAGCTTGTGGATGTAAGGGGACAGCTATGGATTCGGGGAACACAGGCTTGAGATCAGTCTGGGCTCTGAGTTCCAGTCCTGTCTTTTTGTAACCAAGGGCAAGACTATCTCTGAGCTTCCACCTGTACTGTTCTAAACTGAGGTAATCATGACGTGGCCTCTGTGCCCTAAGGAAACCCCTTTGAGTGCAGAGAATCAGAGGCAAAAAGGCTCTGCTAGTCTGAGGTGCCGTGGGGCAGAAAAAGCCTGTGCCCGTTCTTGACGGTGGAGGAGCAGGATGGAGGAATGGCTCTATTTGATCAAGTGGACTTGCCGAGGCGCTGCCTCATAGGACTGCAGGACGAGTAGGACCTGAAGTGTGAGTGCATCCTCAGCTGGGACCTGGAGTCCCGGTCTGTGAGATTGGAAATTGGAAGAGGGTATTGGACTTCATAAGTGTTTTGAGATTCAATGGAAGCCCAGCTGGAGTGGACAACTGTGGGTTCAAGGGCAGCCTGGGCTACCTAGACCCTACCTCAACCTCATCCTATGCTCTTCCCAAAAGAAGCCATTGGCCGTCTGGGTAGGGGCTGGTAGCCAGTTGGTGAATAACTTGTCTACAGTGGTGATTGAGAATTTGTGTGCAGAATGGGTAACTTCCTGGATATATATGTGTGTGTGTGTGTGTGTGTGTGTGTGTGTGTGTGTGTGTGTGTACACACGCACACATACTATTGTTTTTCCAAGACAAGATTTATCTATGTATTCCTGGCTATCCTGGAACTCACTCTGTAGACCAGGCTAGTCTCAAACTCAGAGATCCACCTGCCTCTGCCTCCCAAATGCTGGGATTAAAGATGTACGCCACCATCACCTGGCCTGATATATATTTTATATATATTGGATATTGGATATGTAAAAAAAAAATCTAAAGATGACTCGGATTTCTGGAACCACCAGATGTTGGGTCTCGAGAGGACAGTACCAAGTAGCATAAAATCCCGTAAGAAATAGTGAGAAGTACATTCTTAGGTCCCTGAAGCCGTTTCTTCCTGACCCCTCTCTAACTCGGGGCCTGGTGGAGCTCTGGACTGTGGAATCAGAAGTGTGGACTTTTTCCCTTCTGCCTGAGAAGAGGGAACCCGGAGGTTCTCGGAGTCAGGTTAGCTCCTAAGTCTTCTTTGCTTTGGGGGGGGGGGGGGGGACATGTTCTGCAGCCCCAGCCTGAACCAGAGATGTGGGTTTTCAATTACACAATTAAATGCACAATTAGGCATAATTACCAGTGCTCCGAGCCCGAGACTGCTCATAACAGGCGTGTAATCTACTGCAGCCTCTGTTTATACTACGCCTCGCGCTCCCTAATGATGCTGAGATGCCTTCACACCGCACTGTTGCCATGGAGATGAGCCTGCCGCCACCATGCAAAGCTGACAAATGGTACTGTAGTCCCGGACCCCTGGATGGTTTCCACAGCCTCTGCAGCCACCTTGGAAGTGCAAGGGCTAGCTAGGTGGGTCAGGAGGGTAGGTCAACTCTTCCTGTCCTCTAACAGTCCTCCCTGTACAATCGAGCATTGGATCCATCAGGAGATCTCCAGTGGCCCTGAGCCACTAGGGAACTTCAGATCCCCTCCAGTCCTCCAGCCATGAGCAGGATGATCCAATCCTGTGGAAATCGGCTCTGGCATCTCTGAGTCATTGAGAGGCCAAGGTCTGGACAATCCTGATGTCGTGGGCTTTCAGATTATCTGGCTCTTTGAACTTAGACAACCCCCTACCCTTTCCCTGGGGCTCTGTTCCCCCATATATGAAATGAATCACAGGGTCTCTCCGTAGAAGTTTACCAGGCATTTAGGACACACCGTGAGCTGTAAGTACACTAACTGCTCTAGCCCATGGATCTATGGTGCCATGCACGGTGGACGCTGGCATCCGAAGACTACTGCAGCCACACCGGGCAGCAGCAGGGCTGGGATCCAAGGCCAAGGCCTCGGGCTTCACCAGGGCCATGTCAGGTCATCACTGCAGCTTTGTTTTCCCAGATCAGAATTCTATGAATGGACAGAAGCACAGAGCCGCATCTGCCTGTGCCCAAAGCGGGGATTCCACATGGTGGTTTCTTCTTTTTTAAAAAAGATTTATTTATTTTATGTATGTGAGTACACTGTCACTTTCTTTAGATACACCACCAGAGGAGGGCATCAGATCCCATTACAGATGGTTGTGAGCCACCATGTGGTTGCTAGGACTTGAACTCAGGACCTCTGGAAGAGCAGTCAGTGCTCTTAACCACTGAGCCATCTCTCCAGCCCCACATCATGGTTTCTTAAAAAAACCACCACCAACAAACCACGTGGGTATGAGCCTTTTACCTGTGTGCACCACTTGCATGCGGCGTCTGCAGAAGCCACAAAGAGGAGTCGGATCCTCTGGAACTGGAGTTACAGATGGTTGTAAACCACTATGTGGGTGCTGGGAACGGACTCGAGTCCTCTGGAAGAGTAGCTCTTGCTCTTGACATCTGAGCCATCCCCCCAGCCCCTTATACTGTGGCTCTTAGCAGAAGTAAGAATAGGTTTGAAAGATTTCCTTCCATTACCGTGTGCCGAGGATCCCCTGGCCCAGCTGCTGCGAAGGTGAGACACCCAGCACTGTTCGGTGATCATGGAAAAGAAAGTGGATGTAGTTATCCTCCCAGCCTGCCCTCCCTAGGTCACTAGAAGCAGAGCCTCTTTGTCTTTGTTGAGACGGAGTCTCCTGTAGCCTAGGTAGCCGAGGGTGACTTTGAACTCCTGATCGGCCGCCTCCTGCTCCCGCCTCCCAAGTGCTGGGCTTACAGGTGTGTGCCACCACACCTGGCTTTTCCTTTGGGTTTTGCGTTCGAAGCATTATGATATATTTATTGTTATTGCATGTGCGTGTGTGACATGTGTACATGTGTGCCACAGTGCACGTGGGTGGAGGTCAGAGGACAACTTTATGGACAACTGATTCTCTCCTTCCACCTTTGTGTGGCTTCAAACTCAGGTCACCAGACTTTTCCTGCAAGCACCTCTTCCTGCTATGCCATTCACTGGTCCAGGAACGTGTGTGTGTGTGTGTGGGGGGGGGTGGGGGTGGTTCGGTCCCCAGCTCCGAAAAAAAGAAAAAAAAAAAGCTAGCTCTCCAGCCTCCTCCCCACTCATAATATTATCTGTGAGCACCTACTAGGTGCTAGCTCCTAGGAACACAGAAGGGTTAGACAAAGTAGGTCACTTAATTCACGGTGTCGTATTGATCAGAGCCTTGAATCGGTGTAACTTGGATAGGGTATCGTTCGTTTATTCTGTTCTGGGTTTGGTTTTGTTTGTTTGTTTTCTTTTGTGCTGATCACTGAGGTAGACCCTGGCTCTACCTGAGAGCCACTCTCCCAGCCCTGCCCCTTAGTGACCTGGTCAGTAAAGCAGACAGCTGTTTGTTGCTTGCACGGTGCTGGTGGTGTTGGCGGTGTTGGCAATCCTATCTGGCGCTGGATGCTGGGTACTAGAGTGAGGCTTTCCTGCCCTTCTCTCAAACCTTCTCCACACATCCAGTCATTCCCACTCAATAGATGGAGCAGCTTGTGGCCCAGAGGCTTAAGCACTCTGTTCAGGGCCTCATAGCCCCTGAGGGGCAGAGCAGACATCCAGTGACCATGTCTCTCACTCCACCAAGGCGCCATTTCTCAGGAACATCCTGTCAGCTTCCCCAGAGAACACAGCGTTTGGTTGGAGGGTCAGTTGCCCACCTGGCAAAGATCAGGACTGTTCTAAATTTATAAGTTCCTAATAGGAACATGAAAAACTGATCTGTCTCCCTCCCTCCCTCCCTCCTTCCCTCCCTCCCTCCCTCCCTCCCTCCTTCCCTCCCTCCCTCCCTCCCTCCCTCCCTCTCTCCCTCCCTCCCTCCCTTCCTTCCTTCCTTCCTTTCCTTATTTATTTTGGAGTGGCCACAAACTCCATCCCGGTGCTAAGCAGGAAAACCAAAGCCTAGAGATGATTTGTGGTCTGCCCAAGACTGCCTTCTAAGTTAGGGGTAGCACTGCAACTGGAACCCAGAGTAACACTAGGACACTTGTCTGAGCCGTCTTTATAAGCCCTTCCAGTTTGCTATAAGATGAGAAGGATCTGTTGTTTGAGATGTAATGTTCTGTAGCCCAACCTCAAACTCGCTGTGGGTGACGATGACCTTGAACTCTCGATCCTCCAGCCTCAGCCTCCAGAGTGCTGGGATCGCTGGTACAGCCACCATCAGTCTATTACAGGGAAAGAGGAGTCTGTCACAGGGAAAGAGGAGTCTGTTGTCAGTGGTCTATGTGCGTGTTTGTACACACGCCAAGCTGCCCAGGACTGCAGACTGAAGCATTCGTGGGGCAGACTCTGGCACGGAGAGATTTGTGGATCAATAAACATCCTTTTTTGCTTCCTCCTTCTTCATTTATTCATGAACTCTGAACTCCCAGGCTCCCAAGAAACTGCCTGGAAGAAAGCAATTAGGACGGAATTAGAGCCACTCCTATGGCCAGCAGGGGTGGGGCAGCCCTGGGAGTTCCCTGCAGCCCGTGCAGTGCAGGCTCAGCTTCAGCTCACCCAAAGAGAGGAAACACCCTCGGCAGGGACGAGGACTGCTCTCAGAGGAACTAAAGCACTCAAGTGCTGCTCTGGGCTCGGGAGGAGGGCTCTCTGCATTGCCGTGCATCTCTGATGAGGCATCTCCCTACCGGTCTGTGTGCTGAGCTCCTGGGCTCACCCTATCAGGGATCCCCAGCCATACATTGCAAGGAAATGTAAAAGCCCCTTAGCGCCTACTTTCCAGCAAGCCCGCTTAGCACGCCATAGCGGATGAGGACTGCCAGGATGGCAGGACATTATGAATCGCCTGGAGGGAGCCATCTACCAGCCAAGGCTCCATTCACTGCCAAATGATTAATATTAATAATAAGCCGTGTGTGATGGTGTAAGCCTATAATCCCAGATCTCTGGGGACCAGGGCATGAGGATGGAGAGGTTGAGGCAGGTCTAAGCCATATAGAAAGACCTCGTCTCAAAACCCAACAGAGGTAGAGCTTAGGAGGTGGGAGCAAGAAGACCACTAGGCAAATGCCAGCCTCAGCTACGGAGAAAGTGTGAGGCCATCCTGGGCTTCATAAGACCCCGTCTCTAAAGCAAACAGTTATAATTATAAATTGGCCAATACTTACTGAGCTTTTTGTTGTTCTTATTGTTTTGTTTTGAGATAATGTCTGGTGCTAGAGAGATGGCTCAGCGGTTGAGAGCACTGACTGCTCTTCCAGAGGTCCTGAGTTCAATTCCCAGCACCTACATGGTGGCTCACAACCATATATAATGAGACCCAATGCCCTCTTCTGCTGTGTCTGAAGGCAGCTACAGTGTACTCAAATAAATAAATAAATAAATAAATAAATAAATCTTTGAAAAAAAGATTGTGTCTCACTGCTTAGTGATGGCTGGCCTAGAACTTGATATATAGACATGGTGGCTTCAAATTCCCAGGGATCTGCCTGTCTCTGCCTCCCTAGTGCTGGAACTAAAGACATCGAATACCATGCCCAGCTTCTGAGACATTTCTGAGTTGAAACATTTCAGCTTCTAGGACATTTCATCTGCTTGTCACCTACACGGTGGCCCATTGGCGAGGAGAAGCCACCAGGATTCCATGCACCTACTCTGTGAGGAACAGAAAGACAAAGACAGAGCTGGCTGGCAGGACTGGCTCCATTTTCTCACTTTTCTGGAACCTTGGGTGATAGCACCATTGTGTAGACATTGACTCCGATAGACAGATGGGGAAACTGAGGCTCAGGACATGACAAAAACTGACGGAGGTTGGACCCCGAGCTTCCTTGCTGAGGGCCTTGGACTCTGTTTAGTGTGCCCTTCCTTGGGACTGGCACATCCCTGTTCCACTTTCAATGCCTGGTGCCCCACCTCTGGCTTGAGTCACCATCCCCAGGCTGGCCGCTACCCTGACCCCAGCACTCTTGGCAAAGGAAGGCCAAGGCCTAGAGGATGAGAGTCCCTGGCCTCTTGAGGGGTGGTCACCATGGCTACCAAGGTTGTAGCCATGGAGATAGCCCCCCTAGCCCATGGTCGGAGACCAAGAGGTTATTGCTTCCTGATGGGGAGAGAAAGGAGCCACCTGGGACCTAGATGGACAGCTCAGGTAATGAGCTGGATGGACTCGGGCTGGTAGTTAGTGGATTTCCTTTTGCAAATGGAAGGCTATGTTGGGACACTTGGAGACAAGTAGCCTTTCTTCTCTCCTTTCCCTTACCTACCTTAGGGGAAATTGCCATGACAACCAGCTTCCCATCATTGACCTCTCTGCGAGACCCTGCCCCTTTTCTCTGAGTGACAGGTAGTCACCCTGGCAACAGGCCTTATGCCCAGCAGGGGCTGTGACTTGCCTTGGCCCCTCCCTTTCAAGTAGAGAGCTGCAGGACAATCTCCAGATGGCTAGCCTGGGCTACATAGAGTTCCAGGCCAGCCAGGGCTACATAGTGAGATCTTGTCTCAAACAAAAGATTTCTAGATCCTATCCCCTAGAGTTCCTGGTTTAGTAGGTCTGGAGTGGGACCCTTCCTTCTGCACTTCTAACAATTTCCCAGGAGGCAGTGCTGAGGCTCAGGTCCAGATACTAATCAGAATCAGGAGTCTGGACTGTGGTCCACCCGGGCTGTCCCGCTGAGCCGCCTTCTCCATTTACTTAGTCTGAACATGCTGGGGTGTGTTTGTGTGTCTAAGCTAATGTGTGCTCTCTGTGGCTCTGCTTGTGGAGGCCAGAGGACAACTTTAGCCAGTTGCTTCTCCAAGCATGTGGGTTTCGGGGATCCAACTCAGGCTGTCAGTCATTCTGTCCCGACAGCACGTGTCTCTATCTCACACCAAGCCATCTCCCTGGCCCTGGACTCCAGTCTGCACCTCCCACCATATCCCTGTCCCCACGTTCAGCTGTGCTCATCTGACCACAAGGTCATCTTGCCTTCGCCATCCCTCGATGTCCCCTCCTCATCTGCTAGGCCAGCCAATCCGTCTTTTTCTCCTCGACTCCCTGTTCCTACCTCCTCCCCAGGTTTAAATGGGATCCTTTCCCAGAGCCTTGGCACCAAGCATAGCCCGCTGAGTGCCTTTGATGATGATGGGGTCTGTGAGTGAAGGGCTTCATGGATCGTTTGGCTGGTGACTGACACACTGGCTGGTCACACTCTGTGCCAGGTGCCGGGGCTCAGAGGTGCCAATGATAATGTGGAGATACCCTGAGTGCTGGACCAGGAGAGAGAGGGATGCGGGACAGGGAATGTAGCTCAGGCAGGAAGGTGCTTGCAGCATAGCATCAGTGGTAATCTTAGCTCTCAAGTGGGGGAGACAAGAGGTTCAGAAGCTCGGGGTCATCCTCAGCTGCAACCCAGTGAGTTCAGACCCAGCCTGGGCTTTGTGAGACTGCATCACAAAACAAAACAAAGGGCAGGCAAGATGGCTTAGTGGGTAAGGATACTTGCCGAGAAATTCTTGTGTGCCCCCCCCACCCTGTAGTTAGGTTCCTGGAACCCAAGTACAGGTGTAAAGAGAGAGTCGATTTTACAAAGCTGTCCCCTGACTTCCACATGTGTGCCGTGTCACACGCAGGTGCCCTTGTACAATTTTGAAGGAGGAAACATGGAAATGGGAAGGGCTTCTTAGATGCTTGGGATGGTCCTCGTAGGACCAAGAAGTCTGTATGGAAGGAGGGCATAGACCCTCTCAGGCCATTGTATTCGCTCCTTGGACCAACCATGGAGCACACTAGACCATACAGGAGTTCTCTGGGCTGTACCTGTTCTGGGGTGGAGCTGAGACTTGAACTTGGTATTCCTGATGCCAAGCCCCAAGCTCTTCAAACCCTGCACTGCCCCCATGTAACCTGAGACTCTCCCCTGAAAGTGTCTCTGTGCTCTTGGCAGACATCACAGTCCTTACAGGGGACCTGGGCATTAGAGGAGACCTCCTCTGGCCATGCCCCTTGCTGTTCGACTAGGGCCTACTCACTCAACAGCAGAGCCAGCTCAGTAGAGGCAAGCCAGCTGCTAGGGGGTGGGGCAAGTCACCATTGCTGACAGTCGCCCTGTGTATGAGGCTCTTTCCAGAAGTGGCAAGGCTGCCTGAGACTGTTCTTCCCCAATATCCAGAGATGCTCCTTCCCCTGGGGCAGGACTCTACAGCTAGAGAAGTGGAGACTGGGCCTGGCTTTCACACAGTCTGTTGTCTTAATTCGTTACTTTTATTTCGGTTGTTTTATTAGAAAAGGGTCTTGCTATGTAACCCAGGCTGGGCAGGAACTTAGAATGAGGCTGGTCTCACACCTGCAGCGATCGTCCAGCCTATGCCTTCAGAGTCCCAGGATCACCGGCATGGTCCATTCCACCCCGCAGTTTGTAACCTAAACGTTCAGATACAAATAAATGTGTGGGCCTCTGTTGCTAGTCTTCCCCGAGACGTCAGGGAAGGGCTGGACTTGGGGGTACAGTGCAGGCATAGGCTCTCCCAGGGGCTTGATCAACCTCAGGCACTGCCAGCTGCTCAGCCTGTCACTGCCTGTCTGCTGGCCAATGGCCCTATAAGCCTCTGAGTGGACTGCTGTCCCCGAGCTGCCACAAGCTGTCATCCCCAAGACAGGCCACCAGGGACAGGCATCCTCTGCTGAAGTGAGGAGCTGTCTGAGGCTGTGCTTGTGGGAGCCTGGGTTCATCCAACAGGAAGTGGGCATAGCAGGGATGGAGAGGCATGGTCTATGAAGGCTCACTAAGGTCCAGTGCTGGATGAGGGACCCACATGTGCCCCTTCCCCTGCCCAGCTTCTGCTCTCCCCATCCTCCATGAGTGGCAGTCTTTGTTCAGCCTGTCTGAGCTAGTTCCTTGTCCATCAAGTGGAGGGGCTGATTAGCCACACCTGACATCTAGGTTTTTTTTTTTTTTTTTTTGGAGCTGGGGACCGAACCCAGGGCCTTGCGCTTCCTAGGTAAGCGCTCTACCACTGAGCTAAATCCCCAGCCCCCTGGGTTTTTTTTTTTGTTTTGTTTTGTTTTGTTTTTTTGAGCTGGGGATCGAACCCAGGGCCTTGCGCTTGCTGGGCAAGTGCTCTACCACTGAGCTAAATCCCCAACCCCCGACACCTAGGTTTTTGTCTCTTTGATTCAGTGGTTTTTGACTTTTATATTTATTTGTTTGCTTGCTTGCTCGTTTCGTATTGTTTTCAGTTAGGTTCCTGGTGCTGTAGTAAAACGCCATGACCGAAAACACCTCGGGGAGGAAAGGGTTTATTTGGCTTATACTTCATCACCAAAGGAAGTCAGGACAGGAACTCAAGAAAGGCAGGAACCTGAAGGCAGGAACTGATGTAGAAGTCACAGAGGAGTGCTGCTTACTGGCTTCCTTATAGAACCCAGCTCCACCAGCCCAGGGTTACACTGCCCTGAGTGGTCTAAGCCCTTCACCAGCAATCACTAATCAAGAAAATACTCCACAGTTTGCCTACAGCCAGATCTTTCCTCTTTAACTTTTTATTATTTGTGACTTTCACATCTTGCACCCCAATCTCACTCATCTCCCCGTCCCTTCATATTCACCCTCTGCCCTCAGAATGCCCCCCAAAAAAACGACAGGAAAAAAATCTCATTATGAAGCTGAAGTGTGTCACAGTGTGTCCCACAGAATACCATTTTATCCACGCTTTTTTACTTGCAAATCTTATTGCAATGACTCCTTGGTCTGGAGAGCCTGTGGCTTTGGGTTTGTAAGACAGGCCCTTGCACATGCTCCGACAGATGGATAGATGTTGGGTGGACCAGCTCAGAGCCCTGGATCTGGGTCTAGGTGTCAGCTGAGGTCAGCCCACCAGCTCTCCTGCACCCACACCACCAGGGGGAGCTCTCCAGCACTGCCCTGGTTAGCTCACCCAGTGCTGCAGCTGGCAAGGGACAGGGGCAGCTCTCTCACTCTCATACCCTCAGGGCTGGCTCACCCACACCCACACCACCCGGGGTCAACTCTACTGTGTTGCCCAAGCAAGGTAGAGGGCCACTCCCCTCACCACTGTAGGTGGCCAGGGGCAGACCCAGCTCTCCCTCACCTCAGGGGCCAGCCCTCCCATCTGCTGCCTGACTACCGCAGGTTGGGGTGGGGCATCTCTCCCACACCACAGCACAGCAGAGGAGAGAAGGCCATCTCACCAGCACCCTTGCCACCAGGGCCAGCTCCACTGTGCTACCTGGGCGAGGTGCAACTACATAGCCAGGTGTTGTGGAGACATTTTCTCTGTTGAGTTTCCCTCCTCCTCTCATATGACTATAGTGTCAAGTTCTCTGTGTGTGTGTGTGTGTGTGTGTGTGTGTGTGTGTGTGTGTAAGAGAAAAGGAATGTGTCATACATGTCATGGTGCGTATGTGGAAGGAAGGTCAGAGACAAACTTGTACACATTGATTCCTCCTCCGTGAAGGTCCTGGGAATTGAACTCGGATCATCAACCTTGGCAGCAGACACTGCCATTTCTGAGCCATTTCTCGGGATGGAATTCTGTAGCCCAGGCTGACCTCTTGCCTCAGCCTCCTACGTGTTGGGTTATAGATGTGAGTTACCACGTCCAGCTGGCATTTAACTAAGGCTTTGCAAACAGTGCCTAGAGTAATCTTGGCCTTAATACACCATCACCACCAGGCTCTCTGAGGTATGTCTGTGAAACCTGTAGTCATGACTGCTGGATAGTTTTCCCAGGCACAGGGTCCTGGGATACAAGAAGGATCCGTGACACCCTGACAGCATCCCTGTAGCACAGGCCCAGAGAAGGGGACAAGATCCACCCTTTTCTTTTCCTCATTACTCCAGGGATGATGAGGGCCCTGGCATCAGGGATCCCTTAAGGACTGTCCTAGAAAGTTCATGCCATTTCTTTTTTTTTTTTTCCCGGAGCTGGGGACCAAACCCAGGGCCTTGCGCTTGCTAGGCAAGCGCTCTACCACGGAGCTAAATCCCCAACCCCTGTTCATGCCATTTCTATTGGAGATCCAGTTAAGAACACAAATTCAGACAATGACCTGAACAGTGGAAGCTCTTCTGGACGACTGGGCAAGAGTCTGCTATTCAACCTTACTATGTGGTCTTGGTGTTCCTGGGAGGGTTCGTGGGGAAGGGCAGGTGATCCACAGCCAGGAAGTCTGACGAAGAAGTCACAGGATCATAGATATTCCAGGGATGGAGGGCTCCAACCCACTGACACCTATGAACCCAGGAAGGGATTCCTGCAGGGAGAGAAGCTGGAACAGCTCACAGGGCAGTGAGTGTGATAAGAGCTGGGACTTCCAGCCAGAGACCCTGGTGGAAATCCTCAGAGCCCTGTGACCTTAACTGGTGACTCTAT
Organism: Rattus norvegicus; assembly: GCF_021556685.1. NCBI lineage: Eukaryota > Metazoa > Chordata > Mammalia > Rodentia > Muridae > Rattus > Rattus norvegicus. The sequence goes on from NC_141538.1 coordinate 148,778,343, forward strand.
GTTTCAGTTTTCCCAAGTGCAAAGATCAGAGTCTGCCCCGCATGTCTGCGAGAGTTAAACGGACCAAGGCTTTCTAGAACCAGGAAAACATGGCATAGGGTGTTGGCTGTTACTGCCTCTTCTTGGCATTCCACAGCTGTAGTACAGTGCCTCGTGCAATGAGCCCTACTCAGTGTTAGCACACAATAGGCTCATGAAGTAGGCCTCCCTTACCTGCCTCCCTTTGGCCTCCTGTATAGCCAGCTACTTCCCCCACCTCCAAACAGCACTCTGGCTCAGGGTCAGGAGCTGATTGCAAGAGGTGGCTGGGCTTTGTCCTGTTTGCCCCTCTGGCACTCCTCATCAATCTCCAGGCCTGCCCAGGGCAGATTGTAGGCGTCTGGTTAAGAGTTTGGGCTCAGGGCACACCACCTGGCTGGCTGAAGATTGCCTCTCTTAGCCCTGAGATCTCAGGCTAGAGCCTGCCCTCCGTTGAAGGGTGGGGTGACGACCCTTCGTTTGTAGTTGTGCGGGCTGAACCAGACAGATAGGGTATGCAAGCGCTTGGCACAAAGCCTGATTCCGGCAGCGCGTGCAGAATCTTAGCCTCTGTCATTACGCTGTGTTCAAGTTCAAAGCGGAAATCTGTCAAGCCTTCTCAGTGGGATATCCCCTTGGGATGCCCTGTGCTGCCCTCCCTTCTCCCGCAGCCGCATCTCACACTTGTGCACACAGACCCCAAATAACTTTTCACAGGGCCAGACTGGAATGAAGCACCCCACCCCTCTGGCAGGTAGATAACCAGGGAAAGTCGCTGTGGGTATGGGGGACACTCCCTCCGTTTATTCATGATTGAGTCCTTAATGCTAATGATTCGAACACCTATGCAAATAAGTCTTCAGCCTGTGGAGGGTAAGGGCTGTGCAAAAGAAAGGGTGCCAAGAGATTAGGCTCGCTCATCCCTTCAAGTCTCCACGCCGCTGTCGTCCACAGGGCTAATACTAACGTGTCCCAGAGCATCGGAACCTACAGTCTGCACCTTCAGGGCTGTCCAGATGTTGGTGTCTGCTGGGATCCCAGCCGGGGCTGAAACCATTACTTTGGCATCCTAGGGTGGAGGGACTTTTGTGTACCTTTGCCTGCCGGCTCCTGACACCCAGTGCTGTTGCCGGGCAGAATTCCCCACCTGGCTCTTAGGCAGAAGTGGTTGCTGTTGCCATAGCAGTGAGGCTGGTTTTCATCAGCATCTCCTTCCTGGGAGCCTCAGCCAGGGATAGGGCGCTTTGTTCCCCTGCTCAGGTCATGGGAAGTGTGTCAGCCAGGAGGGGTGACCCCACACCAGGTGACTGATGTTTCCAGAGTGGCATTTAGCCCCAGACCCAGGCTGCTTCTGTGCTCTGCCAGGCCGGTCCTCCAGACACAATGGCCCTTCCCATTGTGTGTGTGTTCTCTATGCCCCCGGCTCTACCCAGGTGGGTGTGTTCCAGGCTCTCCACAGGACCTCAGTGTTAATCCATTGCCACCTCACTCAGGCAAGCCAGCCTTCCTGACCACGCCCACTGCAGCTCTCTTCCTGAACACTCTTCCTTCTGAGCACTGAGCAGAGTCATTTTGCTCACTAGGTGTGTGTGTGTGTGTGTGTGTGTGTGTGTGTGTGTGTGTGTGTGTGTGTGTGTCCCGTGTGTGTCTGAATCTGTGATGAGTCAGGGTATTTCTTTGTGTAGCCCTGATTACTCAATTTGTAGAGCAGACTGGTCTCGAACTCACAGAGATAGATCCACTCTACTTCTGCCTCTGGAGTGCTGGGATTGGGGGGTGTGCGCTGCCGCCCGCTCATTACATATTTTTTTCTTTTTTTTCGGAGCTGGGGACCGAACCCAGGGCCTTGCGCTCGCTAGGCAAGCGCTCTACCGCTGAGCTAAATCCCCAACCCCTCATTACATTTTTTAAAAATGTCTTTTGGGACTGAGAATCATATAGCCCTGGCCAGCTTCAGACTGACTCTGTGGCTCAAGGGGGCCTTGAACTTTGCATTCTTCCGTCTCAGATCCTGTGAGTTCATTTTTGGCTGCTTGTGACTTGGGTATCCTAACAAAGGATCTGTCATCTAATCCAAGGTCACACTTTTGTTTTGTGTCTTTTGAGATAGAGTTACCAAACTCTGGCTGTCCTGGAATTCACTCTGTAGACCAGGCTAGCCTCATACTCACAAAGGTTGGCCTGCCTCTGCCTCCTGAGCGCTGGGATTAAAGGTGTGTGCTTCCGGGGGTTGGGGATTTAGCTCAGTGATAGAGCGCTTACCTAGGAAGCGCAAGGCCCTGGGTTCAGTCCCCAGCTCAAAAAAAAAAAAAAAAAGGTGTGTGCTACCATATCTTGCTAAGCCTATGTCTCTTGTACCCGCCCCTGGGAGTGCCCAGTGCCACACTGCTGGGAGGAGGCAGGGCAAAGTCTTCTGATACAGGGGAGTACACCGTGGTTTCCAGGGGCGTCTCTGGGGACTGTGGGGGTCTGAGATCTATGTTTTCCCTGGTGCCATGCAGAGAGGAGGCAGAGAGGAATCTGGTCTGATTGAGAGCAGAGAACTGGAGGGGCTGGCGGAGAGAGCCTTCCTCAGGAGTCTTAGGCTCGGCCCTTTCGTAGAAGACCTTCCCCTTGGTGGTCCTCAATGAAGCAGCTCTCTGAGACAATCCTGTTGTGGTGGATGTAAGCACATACACTTTATTCAGAGTGAACCAGGGATTATGTGTAGGTTTATGGCCCTGCTCTGTGCGCTCAGTTCTCTCCTCCCACCTTTATGTGAATGTCAAGGCTTGCGCTCAGGCTGTCAGGCTTGCGTAATCTGGCGGGACACATGACTACCTGCTAAGTCGTCTTGCCAGCCTCAATTTTGGTCTTTTTGAACACTAATGTTATTTAGGCTTCCTTAATACCCATACGATCTTTTTTTAAAAAGATTTACTTATTTTATGTATAGGAGTACACTGTAGCTGTCTTCAGACACACCAGAAGAGGGCATCAGATCTCATTACAGATGGTTGTGAGCTGCCATGTGGTTGCTGGGAATTGAACTCTGGACCTTTAGAAGAGCGGTCAGTGCTCTTAACCACTGAGTCATCTCTCCAGCCCCCCACCTCTCCCAATATGGTTTTTTTTTTAAATCATTCATTTACTTTATTTATATGAGTGCATTGCCACTGTCTTCAGACACACCAGAAGAGGGCATCGGATCCCATTACAGATGGTTATGAGCCACCACGTGGTTGCTGGGAATTGAACTCAGGACCTCTGGAAGAGCAGACAGTGCTCTTAACCACTGAGCCAACTCTCCAGCCCCCCAATATGGTTTTTAAGACCAGTGTATCCACTTCTTTTATTTTTTGAGACAAAGTTTCACCGTATAGCTCTGGCTGGCCTGGAACTCACTATGTGCTGCCTATGCTCTGGACCACCCACTGGCCGGCCCTGTTTGCCCTTGGGGCTTGGAGGCGAGGTGGTGCAGAATCTACAGCACAGACTCCAGAAGCAGTGAGAACATGGAGCAAGCCCAAATGAATTCCACTGCAAACTTGTTTAATAATCCAGACGGGTGCCCTCTATGCCCTCACCCGTGTCCCATTGGTCCCAAGCAAACATCTCTTCCAAGCAGCTGTCCCTGATTGGCAGGCATTGTCTCTGTCAGCCATTCTTAGTCTCTCAGGCAGTCTTCAATTAGGTCCTCCTGCAGGAGTTGCCTCTGCGGCTGCGTGCCTCCCCTCTCCCCCCAAACCCCGTTTATGTAGAGGTGGTCACCACCATTCCTTCTACAACTTTGTAGACCAGACTAGCCTAGAACTCATAGAGATCCACCTGCCTCTGCCTCCCAAGTTCTGGGATTAAAGGAGTGTCTACCACTGCCCAGCTCCCTGTCCGTTTCTTTAAAAACAAAGGTTATGGTGTTTTAATGGAGACTGGGGAGAGTGTGCAGTTCAACTTGGAAAATAAGCCATCATAAGGCCATTAACACACCCTCCCAGCCATGTTCGATGGCCGAGATGTGTTTTGCTAGCTCTAGCCATTTACTGGCCATGTGGCCTCTGGCAAGTGTTAAAACCCTCCCTCGGCCTCCATTTCTCATCTACAAAAAGGAGAAATTTAAAAACTGGCCATTTTTGTTCCGGGTTTCCCCCACCTCATCTCCACACCACTTACGGCTCCTGCAGTCCTAAACTCTGCCATAATTAATTCTGTGCCTAAGTGCCAACTCCATTAAGGTACTTTCTGTCAGGAGTTTTTGGCTTAATTATAGGGTGGTGCGCATTATACTTAGTCAGAGAATCTGATTAATCACCGTTTTATTTATCTGAATGTTTGTCTGTAGCCAGCATCTCTTGGGAGGTCTTTGTGCTGAGTTTTCCTGGCTTAGAAGATTCTCCCACTCCCCCTGCCTTCAGGGCTCCTCTTCAGAGGAGCCTTTCCTGCCTGCCCCAGAGCCTGCTGGGAGCCTGCATTTGGAAGCTGAGCCTTGAGAGTCCTCATAGTCTAGTTATAGGAAAATAAGCAATTGTGCAACTGCCGGGAATGGAGAATTCTGGGAGAGTTGGACCCCAGACCTGAAAAAGAATTCTGTATGTTGTTGTCCTCAGCTTTCCAAGAACACCCTACACCTGTTCATCCCATCTCCCATCTCCAGTCCAGCCTCCTCAAAAGCCCTAACTTCCTTGGCTGTCTGCTTAGAATTTCTCTGCCCCCGGAACAGATGGCTTATGTCAAGAGAACACGTTAGGTTCCCAGCGCCTCCGTCAGATGGCTCAAAGCAGCTTGTAATTCCAGCTACTGGAGACTGACGCCCTCTTCTGGCCTCCATCAGTACTGCACTCACATGTGTGCAAACATACCTAAAATAAAATCTCGAGGGAAAAGGTTTCTCTGCCCCTTAGACTATCAGATGAGCCCTTAGCCTGAGGTCCAGCCTCAACTTCCCCTTCTTGTGACCTCTTGTTGCACCCATCCAGTTAGCTATACTGTCCCAGTGTCATCCATACTATTCCAACTTGCCCGGGATGTCGTTTAGCTCTAAAAGTGCTTTGCCCCAAGAAACCCCATGATCCAAGGTAATCTGGAGCGGTTGCTGCCCCTGCCTTGGGTTCAGGGATTCACCGGCAAATGCTTGTCATCTATTGCTTTCTTTTTTTTTTTTTTAAAGATTTATTTATTATATATAAGTACACACTGTAGCTGTCTTCAAATACACCAGAAGAGGGCATCGGATCTCTTTACAGATGGTTGTGAGCCACCATGTGGTTGCTGGGAATTGAACTCATGACCTCTGGAAGAGCAGTCGGGTGCTCTTAACCGCTGAGCCATCTCTCCAGCCTCCATCTATTGCTTTCTTAATGTCATGCCCTATTTTTGCTTCCTTATGCAAGATCACCCCTCAAAAGAAAAACCTTGCAGACTGAGCCTCAGACCACACCCCTGTCTTCCCTCTTTTCTCCTCTACCCAGAAGTAGCCTCATACTGCCTATATATGTCTGCAGCCTGCCTCCCATCAGGCACATCCCGCCCTCTTCTCAGACCCTCTTGTAATGGCTACACTGTATCCTGTCATGTACAAGCATGGTGCTCCACCAAATTCAAGTGCCATCTCCCTTCTGAAGCCTTCTTGGACTCTCCAAAGGGGTTCCAGGGTTTTCTCTTTCCGGCCATGGTCCTTTCATTGTGTGGGGCAGTCAGAGGTGTTCAATCTCAAGTGTTTCCTAAGGCCCCGTCTACCTTGTCTGTTGCTGTTGATTTGTTTGTTTTAATATGATCTCCTTTTTAAAAAGTTTTAGAGGTGCCTCGTTAGCGCAGTAGGTAGCGCGTCAGTCTCATAAAAAGTTTTAGGAGGTTTTCTTGTTTTTATTTTATGTGTATGGGTGTCTTGCCCATGTACAGGTGCACCATGTGCATGCGACACCCTCAGAGGCCAGAACAGAGTGTCAGATCCCTTGAACAAGAATCCCAGACTGTCGTTAGTAGTGATGTGGGTGCTGGGAATTGAACCCAGGTCCTCTGGAAGAGCAGTCGGTGCTCTTAACCACTGAGCTATCTCCCTAGCCTCCTACCTTGTTTTTTTGAGTCGGGGTCTCTCACTGGGACTTGAGGCTCACTGTTAAGGATGGCCCTCGAGCCCCAGGGATCTGCCTGTCTCTACCTCTTCAGCCCTGGAATTGTGAGTGTGCACCGTTGGACCGGAGAGATTGCTCAGTCGCTGGGCTCACAACTAAAAGGGTGAGCATTCGCCAGGATGCTCAGCTGTCTACATAAGTTCTGGGCATCAGACTAGGTCTTCATCCCTGTGAAGGAAGGACCTTCTAGACTGAGCTATCCCTACCCCACCCCAACCCTCCCTATCACCATCTTAATAAGAATGTAGTGAATTCATTTAATTTTGCAACTCCAAGAAGTAGGGAGGCCAGAGGATTGAGAAGCTGAGACTTACAGGGGAAAATGAACCCGGGCTCACACAGCGGGCATCAGAAACCGGAACAGTCTGACTTCAGAGCACCTTCTGCCTCTCGCTGTCACAGTAAACTGCTTCCTGCTGTCCAACGTTAGTGGTGCTGCAGCCGGAGCAGAGTTAGGGCCCTCTGCTCCATGGGTGTGGGGGAGGGGTGGTAGCGAATGTGCTACCTCCAAGGCAAAGCCCATAGCAGGTATCCAGGAAGAAGTCAAACACACAAGTTGGCAGTCAGGTTTGAATCCATCATGGCAGTACCTGGAAATGAGGGTCCAGGTCCAAGCAGGAGACATCCAGGCGGGAGGTAGGGGCATTGCAGCTCCAGATTCCGATGCGAGCTGTATAGGGCTTCTGGGGGCTTTTCCAGGTACAGAGTCAGTGACAGAGGTGACAGTTGGGTAGTCCTGGAGTTGGGAAGTGAATCTAAGCGCTTCGAGGTGTGTAACCTTTTCTCCATCTCCAGAGGAGGAAACTGAGTCACAGAGGCAAGTCTAAAAACCCTCTGTGCTACCTCCCTCTACGGCCTCTAAGGGTTTACCAGATGGTGAGTGAAGAAACAGGCCCCGTGAGGATAGGGAGGGGTACTTTGATTTTTGTCGCTTTTCCCCTTACAGTCCTGCCCTGGGCTGTTCTAGGGTTTATGTAAATTAATGTAGATGTATGTTAATTGTATCACTACCAGTCTGCATGCTCTAATGGAGCTGCCAGCTCAGAGATATAGTGAGGCAGAATTGTCCAGAAGGGGCCTAAGAAGCCCCCCAGCTGAGAACGGGGTACGGGTCAGTGGCCACTGAGATGAAGGGCTAGGGTTGCCATGGATACAGAGGCCAAGGCCCTGCCTCTTGACAGAACCAGACTGGCCAGATCAGCCTGCTGGGCCTCACAGAAGCTCCAAGCTGGTCTCTGAGGATTAATTATCTGGAAGGTGATGGCCAACTGCTTTCTAGCTCCCCCCTGACCCAGTCCAAGTGGAGGACTGGGCCACAGCAGGAGGGCCAGAGGACAGACAGATGGCCGTCCAAGGTTTGGATACAGAGATCTGAAGTGAGAAAGAGAGAGCCTATTTCCAGAGCAGAAGGACCCCTCCAGCAGGCCTCTTAAGGCGCAGGATTCTAAAGGCTGGAGCGGATGGGCGGGCTCAGTCGCTAAGCCCAGAGAGCCTGTAGCACAGAAGCTTAAGCCAAAGAGTGTCTAGACCTGAGCTTTCTTTGGTGTCTTCATATGTGAGCCTTCCACAGCTCTGGGGCCTCAGTCTTCTGGTCTGTATCTTGGGATGGAAATGTAACATGGACATGAAGATTAATATACACAGCATCGGGCTGCAGCTCAGTGCGTAAGAGCACTGGTCGTTCCTCTAGAGGATATGGGTTCAATTCCCAGCACCCACATGGCAGCTCACAACGGTCCGTGACTCCAGTTCCACAGGATCCAAACCCCAGGTGTGCATGTGGTGCACATAACTGTGCATACAGGCAGAATACATAGAACAAATAAATCTTTTATATATGTGTGTACATATCTGTATAACATGTGTATATGTGTTATGTGTGTGTGTATTATACATACATACACAGCAGGTACTTAATAAAGTACTACACTAAGGTACACTCTTGAGGTTGTCTGTCCTGGAGTCTTTGTCCCTTTGTATGAGGACACTACATTTGTCCATGGTCCTCAGTCTCTTTCTCTGAGTTTGGACATGTGGTACTAGTGTTCTTAGAAAAGACATGAGCAGTGTCCCCAAGATAGGAGCTGAGCTAGGTTTTCTCCAGTGAGTGTCTAGGACTTGGCCCACAAAAGGCACCGAGCTGGCCCAGCAGGTCATGATGCTTCCTGCCAAGCTTGGCAGCCCATGTTCGATGCCCAGGAGCCTACATGGCAGAAAGTGAGAACTGATCTCTGAAAGTTGTCCTTTCTTACACACACACACACACACACACACACACACACACACGCACGCACACACGCACACACACACTCTCACACTCTCACACTCACACAGAAAGAAAGGAAGGAAGAAAGGAAGAAGAATTGCAATATTAAAAAGTAAATTTTTAAGGGGCTGGAGAGATGGCTCAGCGGTTAAGAGCACTGACTGCTCTTCCAGAGGTCCTGAGTTCAATTCCCAGCACCACATGGTAGCTCACAACCATCTGTAATGGGATCTGATGCCCTCTTCTGGTGTGTCTGAAGTACAGCTAGAGTGTACTCATATACCTAAAATAAATAAAAAGTAAATTTTAAGGACTGGAGAGATAGCTCAGTGGTTCAGAGCACTGACTGCTCTTCCAGAGGTTCTGAGTTCAATTCCCAGCAACCACATGGTAGCTCACAACCATCTGGGATCCGATGTCCTCCTCTGGTGTGTCTGACAGATACAGTGCACTCATATAAAAATAAATAAATTTTTAAAAAAGTAATTTTAAGGCCAGGTGTGGTGGGGTGCACCTTTAATCCCAGCACAGAAGCAGGTGAATCTCTATGAGTTAGGGCTAGCCTGGTCTACAAAGTGAGTTCCAGGACAACCAGGGCTACACAGAGAAACCTAGGAAACTTAGTCTTGAAAAAAAAACCAAATAAATAAATAAATTAGAAGAATCATCTATAGAATGGATGGATGGATGAATGGATACCATATACTGTGCCTTGGGAACAGCGTGTCTGGAGAAGAGCGACCGTTAGTGGCAGGGTAACTCAGGAGATGTACTATGGTCTGTCTATTCTGTGGCCTTCCCAACACAGTCCAGAAAAGCAGTGGATGCAGGAGCAGCATCTAATGTCAGCCACCACCTGTCTGAGTAACTTGGGAAGATCTGAGTAGCCTGCAGCTCCTCAAAGAGAGGAGGGGGATGAGTCTGAAGGAAGTCAGCCTGGAGGAGGCAGAGCTGTGAAGGCCAAGAAGACACTGGAACAGGCTGGTTGCAGTCACGTGACTAGACTTAGCAGCAACCACTCTACCCAAAGAGCCGTCGATGTCACCAGCCCAGCTCATTTGTTTTTTTCAAACAAAGTCATATATATGTAGCCCAGGCTGGCCCCAAATTCAATATGTAACTAAGGCTGCCCTTGAATTCCTCATCCCCTTCCCTCTACCTCCCCAGTGCCACGATCACAGGTGTGTACTACTATACCTGGCTTTTTAGAACTTTAATCTCAGCACTCGGGAGGTGGAGGCAGGTGCTGAGTTCTGGGCCATCCTGGTCTACAGAGTGAGTTCCAACACAGCCAGGGTTATACAGAGAGACTTTGTCACTAAAAAAACCAAACCAAACAAACAAACCCCTTTTGTGTCAGTGTTGGGATTTGAATCAGACTTATACACAGTAGCTCTGTCAGTCAGGCATCTCTCGGGGTTTCACTTTCTTAAACACATATCTTAGTTGGGAGCCAGTTCACAGCTCAAGATGTGTGTGTGTGTGTGTGTGTGTGTGTGTGTGTGTGTGTGTGTGTGTGTGTGTGTTTAGAGCCTCCAGTCTCCTGTCTCTGTGCTCTGCTCCCCTGAGACAACCCCTCCTACGTGTTGTCTTTCCCAGCTCCTGATACTGCTTTTACTATCACAGACTTTTTTTCCCCCCACAGTGGACTTGTGTTGTTCTGTGGCCACCTTTTTTCTTTACTTAACAGTGTTAGCCTGGGCTGGTTTCTAGTGGGATCTGAGCTGGGAGGAGGGCTGCTGAGATTCTGGAAAGAAGCAGGGGACATGGTGTATGCGCATCCAAGCGCCAGGAGTCCCCAGAGGTCAATGGACACAGGGGAGAGAGATCTCTGTATAGTCGTCCCCAAAGTCAACCACCAGAGGCCCATGACCTGTTTCTCTTCTCCCTTCCTTCCTTCCTTCCTTCCTTTCCTTCTCTGTCTGTCTTTCCTTTCTTCCTTCTCCTCCCTGTCCCCTCCTTCCTTTCTTCCTTCACTTTCTTTGAGATATGGTTTCAGTATAAGGCCCAGGCTGACATAGAACTTACAGTAGCTCCTCCTGCCTCTGTCTCCTAGGTGCTGGGATTACAGGTGTGCCACCATAGCTCCTTGGGCTTGGACCCCTGCTTTCACTCCTGCACATCCCCCTGTCCCTAGCCCAGGGGCCAAGCACAAAAGGTGCTTAAGAAATCTATTCATGGATTAAGTCCTCTCCAGGTCCTTGTTAAAGACCCTCCTGGTCTCCACAGTCTCCTTTTGAGTCAGCTAAAATATTCATTCAACTGACACACAATGGTGCTGGCCCCAGGTGGAGCCCCGAGGTGGGCCCATCTTTGGAGTTGGGCAGCCCCCTCCCCTCAGGCAAGTGGCTGTCCCTCCCAGCTGTCACTGTGCTGAGCCCTAATGAGGGCTGCACCAGCCGATCTCCGGGGCTCCTTCCAGCCTGCGGCATCAGCTCCAGCCCACCCCCTCATTTCACGGATGAGGGGCCTGAGTCGAGTGTAATTTCGTCAGCTGCTTCAGAAATCCACTGGGAAGGGGGGCTCGGAGGCACATGGAGGGCTGCCGCCTCGTACGGAGGACCAACTATGTCAGACACCCTGCCAGATGAGTGCTTTATGAGACAGGACACATCACCAGCAAGGAAACCGAGGTTCAGAGAGGGAGAGGAACCTGCCCAGGGTTTCGGGTCTCTGAGGCTTCCACTTTAGTCAGCAGGACCCCAGAGGGGGAGACTCACACCTCAGTCAGTCAGAGACCGAATTGGACTGGACTTTCCATTCCTCCCCGATCTTCAGGGTGCTGCCCTCCTCTTCCTCCCCCAGACAGCCAGACTTCGGCAATGAAGGCATATGGTGGCACGCTGGAATATTGGCCAGGGAAGTAGTTAACTTGTAAAATTGATGGGTAGGAGCTGAGGTACCAGAGGCTTCTTCCTGATAAGTTCCCTTTGCCCTGCCCCTTCCCGGCCTCTGCCTTAGCCAGCTTCTGGGGCTGGGGTGGATCTATCCGTATCATCCCCCACCCCCACCCCGGCTCCCACCTGGGATTGGGCTCCTGGGGTTGAAGTCTAGACAGACAAGAGCATCCTACTGAGACCAAAGGGAGCCCTGACAAGGGGCTGAAGGTTCCCATAGCAACAGCATCCCCCTCAGCTGGCAGCCACCTGATAAATAAATAATCAGGGTTTGGGGGTGGGGAGCTAAGGGCAGCCAGGCAGACTAGGTCTTCACTCTGGAGAGGAGATGGGGGGAGGGAGTACTCAGGTGTCAGGCTTCTAATAGTCGAAAGAAGAGGATTGGAATGGCCAGGTGAGAGAGAAAAGATGGATGTTGAAAGGTCAGGTGGGAGATTTGTCCCATTAGTGACCCCTGGACTTGGGGACATTAGCGAGCAGGCAGAAGCTTGAGTTAGAACTGAGGTTTCTAGTTCTTGCATCTGGACACATCAGGGGAGTGGACCCTGGAAATGGACCGGGTTAATATTATGCATGGTGGCATAGGTTTGTAAGCCCAGCACCCTGTAAGCTGAGGCAGGAGGATCTCAAATTCCAGCACAGTCTGTGCTCCATAGAAAGACCCTGTGCCCGGGGCTGGGGATTTAGCTCAGTGGTAGAGCGCTTACCTAGGAAGCGCAAGGCCCTGGGTTCGGTCCCCAGCTCCGAAAAAAAGAACCAAAAAAAAAAAAAAAAAAAAAAAAAAAAAAAAAAAGAAAGACCCTGTGCCCGCCCCAGCCCCCAAAAAAGCAAAATTGTTTTCAGAGATGGCAACATGGCCAGCAGAGAAAGTGGTGAGGTAGCCTCGGGGCAGCATGGGAATCCAAAGATGGTCAGTGCCTCTTGAGGCCTTAGGAGCATGGGAGGAAAAAAGAGAAATAGATTTCCTCCTGAAGAAGATGCTGAAAAGGTAATGTGAGAGTAGGGGGTGGTGGAGGGCCCAGGGCAGGAGATGGGAGAGGCCTTGTCAGGAGGTGCATGTGACCCCATGGACTCAAGAATCGGGAAGATGAGGTTTTGAAGTTTGGGTGACTTGTCCTTATCTGTGATGTGATCACTCTGTCCTAATACCAGGGCACTTGTCCTCTGTGGCTGGGCTCCTGCATGGCCTTAGTGACATTAGTGTTTTTAGAGGTGTTAGAGGAGGTTGTGTGAGTCACCCCAGGGACCTGCCTTCTGTTTCCATAGGAAAGGTTCAGAAGGCTGTTCCACCCGGCTAGTAGGCTGGGCTGACCACATTAGAAACACCCTTGGCTAGGTGAGGAGGTGCATAACGTCAGGAGGTAGAGGCAGGGGGAACTCTGAGTCTGAGGCCAGTCTGGTCTACAGAGTTCCAGGACTCCAAGAGGAAACACCCTTGAGGCTAGCTTTTCCCTTAGCACTCACTCATCTGGAGTCGTTGGTGAGGGATGGGGTTGCAAAGTAACAGATACAGAGAAATTGCTTAAGGCTTCTTTCTGGTCCAGTAGCCTTCCCTGCCTTCCACCACCGTTAGCTGTATAGAGCAACAATTTGGTGGCACACACCTGTGATCCCAGTATCTCTGAAAGGAAGTCAGGACTGGAACTCAAGCAAGGCAGGAAGCAGGAGCTGATGCAGAGGCCATGGAGGGATGTTTCTTACTGGCTTGCTTCCCCTGGCTTGCTCAGCTTGCTTTCTTATAGAACCCAAGACCACAAGCTGGGCTTGTGCTGTCAGGTTTCTGTCCCTCTATTTCCAAAGGGTGGGGACCTTGGAATCTGCACAGAGGTACACTAACTGTTCTGAGATGTAGGGACGTGAGTGGACAGAACACGCTAAGGTCAGGCCAATGGTGAATTGGTCAGAGCTGACTGCTGGAGTGGATAGGGACGGCCCTGTGGGGTAGGGGCAGCAGCATCCAGAGGTAGGGATAGAGCCACGGGGGCCTCTGACCTACGGAGGGTGAGATTTGAGGTGCGTGCCCATAACCTAGGAGGGCTTGGGGAAAGGAGAGGAACTGGAGGGTCCAGTTCCAATTTCAGTTGCTCAAAGGATAGACATCAGAGGACAGCAAGATGGTTCTGCACAATCACCTGAGACCAAGCCTGACAACTGAGTCTTCTCCCCAGGACTGACTCCTGAAAGTTGTCCTCTGACCTAAACACACACACACACACGCACACACACACACTCACATGCATACAGACACATACACCTACACACACATATACATATACTCACACATACCATACATGCATACATATATATACATATACATACACCATACACAACACATAAATGCATATACACGGGGTTGGGGATTTAGCTCAGTGGTAGAGCACTTGCCTAGCAAGCGCAAGGCCCTGGGTTCGGTCCCCAGCTCTGAAAAAAAGAAAAGAAAAAAAAATAAATAAATGCATATACATATACATATACACACAGGCATACATACATATACATACATCACCCACATACATGCATACATACACCACACAATGCATATACACACATACATACACAACCCCTACACATGCATACACATGCGTATACGTACACCACACATACATGCATACACACATGCATACATACATATATCCATATACATATACCACACACATGCACTCAAACACACACGTTTTTGTTTTTAAAGGCAAAGAGTTCACAGTAAGGAAGAGTACAACAGAGCGTTCTCTCCCCAAGGTCAGCGAACCACCCGTCAGGGCTGGATTGTGGAGTCCACTGATCATTGTGTACACCTGAGGGAGCCTAAGACCCAGCAGGGCAGGTGACCCTTCCAAAGTCCCCCAGCAGACAGCCACGCTCCCGACTCCACCTGTGCTCCTTGACTCCTCAGCCAATACCCGCTGGGAAACACGGTGCCTTGGTACGCAGATGAGACAGGTGGCAGAGAAAGATCGGTTCTGCCACCTGCCTGCTGTGTGACCTTGGGCAAGTCATTTGTCCTCTCTGAACTCCATGTTCTCTTTCCTCAAGATGACGTAACGGTGCCAGGGCTGCCTCTCTGCCAAGGCATGTGCAGGGAAAGATGAACGTGGGAAGCCTCTGACCATCTGCCCGGCCCTGTGAGGGTTGTCACCAGCAGGAGGCAGATGGGAAGGTGCCAGGCTTGAGCCTGGCACTACCAGGCTCCCCTTGTGTCCTGCCCAAGCCTGCAGCTTCTTTGGTCTCTGCCCAAGCTGTGCCATCTGTGTGGTGGCATCAGCCTGTACCTTCCTTCTGCCCTGGCAGGAAGAGCCCCTGGGATCTCTCACTTGACCCAAATCCCCCCATACCCGTGGCTGAGCAGACCCTCTGCTCCGCCTTGAGGGGTGGTTGTCATTGTTGTTGTTGTCGTTGTTGTTGTTGTTGTTGTCGTTGTTGTTGTTGTTGTTGTGTTTTCAGTGCTGAGATCAAACCCACAGCCTTTCTCATGCTAGACAAGTGCTCTTGCACTGAGCTCTATTCCAAGTCCCATTATAAAATAATTACATTTATTTATTTTGAGGTAGCACTTGGGCTGATTGGAGGACACATTGTGGGATCCAGTTCTCTCACCTTCTGGGTGATCTTAGAGATCAACCTCAGGGAGCGGGGTTTGGTGGAAGGTGTACCTTTACACACACACACACAGTCACACACTCACACATAAACACACACTCACACACACACACACACACAGTCACACACACACATACACACATACACACACACATACACACATACACACACACACAGTCACACACTCACACATACACACACACAGTCACACACACACACACAGTCACACCGAACACCCGGAACTGTTTGTTCTGAGAGATGATGTCACTTGGTTACCCAGGAGGGGCTGCCCAGCAGGGAGGAGAAGAAGGCAGGACCCTGACTCAAGTTCTCACCCCTCCCCCAAAGCTACTACCAGGCTTAGAGGCCTTTGATGTCCTCCTTGCCTTGCCTGTCCCTTTGGGACCCGAGAGAGTGGATGGCTTCAGGTCAGTGTGTATGAAGGTTGCTGTGGTAGGAAGGATGAGTCTCTGTCCTGTTGGGTGGCGGCTGTCTCAGCCTGTCTCTTCTACAGGTGGCTGCCCTCCAGCGGCAGATCTTCGATTTCCTGGGCTACCAGTGGGCTCCCATCCTGGCCAACTTCCTGCATATCATGGCTGTCATCCTGGGCATCTTTGGCACCGTGCAGTATCGGTCCCGGTATCTCATCCTGGTATGTCTCTTTCTTGCCCCTGTCTCTCCAGACATAACTGTTTCCTACCCATAAAGCCCAAAGGGACACAAATACCCAAAAGTCCTAAGTATGCACTCAGAACCAACCAGAGTACTGTGTTTCTTTAGAGACTCTTCCCAGAGGAGGTGGGCTGGGCAGACGGCGCAGTTCTACATCTGTTTGGCACCATTACAGCAGCCCCACCACCTCCTCTGTGCAATGAGGGAGCGAGGCTCAGTGTGGTTAAGTCTTCCTAAGGTCACACAGCTAGGAAAGGCAGAGCCAAGCCTGGAGTGAGAGCTCCTACACTGTCACCATCCTGCTATGGGGACAAAGAAAGAAAGGGAGGCAAGGGAGCATCAGGAAGTCTTGGGTTCTGTCCCTACTGCCTGGCATTCACTGAGGACATGGTCTACGAGGCATAGTGATGCATATCTGTAATCCTAGAACTTGGGAGACAGAGACAGCATCATCGTGAGTTCAAGGATAGCCTGGGCTACACAGCGAGACCCTCCCTATATTTAAAAAAGAAAAAAAGACAACATGGTCTGAACGTACTTGTAGTGTAGCTTTCTCACCCCTGCTAATGGTCTTCTGGACACCTAATCTCCCACATCCTTGGCCTGCTGCAGTTCCCTGCTGGCCCTCGGTGCCTCTTCAGGGGCCACATCCAGGCTGCTCAGCAGATTACCCAGCATCCATACATGGTGCCTGCAATAGGACAGATGCAGGATGACCCACTCATGCTCATTCCACGCCAGCCATCTCTCCACTCCTAAAGGCTCGGCTCCACCTTGCTAGTTCTACTGGCAAGTGCTCTTACCTGCTGAGCCCCTGCAATTAGCATTTTTAAGATTTTGTTTATTTATTTTTTAATTACGGAAGGGATATACTTGAATGTGGTTACCTGAGGAGGCCGGAAGAGGGCATTGGTTTCTCCTGAACCCGAGGTTACAGGTCTGTATTTGCATGGGTGCTCAGAACATGTCATGGCTGAGCCATCTCTCCAGCCCCAATTTGTAAATTTCGGAGGCGGGGGCGGGTTTCAATACAGGGTTTCTCTGTCTGTCTCTGACAGCTCTGGCCATCCTGCAACTTGCTCTGTAGACCAGGCTGGCCTTGAACTCAGAGATCTGCCTGCCTCTGCCTCCAGTGCTGGGAATAAAGGCGTGTGATACCACTGTCCAGCCCCAATTTGTATTTTTAGCAAACTCCTCAAAGTAACTGCAATGTATGGAGAGGAGGTCTCTCCCTCTCCAAGGACCTGGGCTAAGGCCCTGACTCCTAGCTGTGTGATCCAGAGAAGCTCAGCCTGCCCTCTGTGTCTTAGTGGAGGGTTGTGAAGGATGAGTGTAACCTCCACTCTCCCTTGAAGTCCGTCTCCACTGACTGTGCCCCATCCCCACCCCCGCACCTCCCCCCTTTACTCACCTCTGCTTTCTGCAGTATGCAGCCTGGCTGGTACTCTGGGTCGGCTGGAATGCCTTCATCATCTGCTTCTACCTGGAGGTTGGACAGCTATCCCAGGTAAGCCTGGGGCCTGGTGGTGTGCAGAGCACACACTACCTAACCTTTGCCATCTCTACTGGGGGCCGGGACATCCTCTTTTCCACACCCCTTTCTCCCTCCGCACACTCCACTAATCTGTGCAGCCCGCTTGACACACACCCCCCATTTTTGTTTTTGGCCTCTTCTGTGCTTCTTAAAAACAAGGATGGCCCGGATGAGGCTAAAGGGCATTTGCTGGGAAGATGAGCCCAGGGCTGCATTGACCACAAGCTCAGTGAAAACCGAAGTGTATGCCAGCACACGATGAAATGCTCAGAGGAAGGTGAAAATGTCCCACACGCACGTTTTATTGCTTATACACAGAGACACACTGGGTCCGAGGCCGATCGATATTTTTCAGAAAGGAAAGAGACTAGGGTGGCATTTGTTCAGGGGAGAATGAACAAACTGTGTCGTGTGGAGAAGCAGCTAAAGAAAGCAGGGGTGTGTACCTGGAAGAGGAGCGAGCCCAGAGAGGCACAACTTCTATTTTTAGATACAAAGGAGGACAAATACAGGAATAAAAACTTTGGCATCGTGGCTTGACCCTGCTCCATTTAAGTCTCAGCTGTAATGCTGCCCAGCAGTTGGACACTGGGCGAACGGCCTGTTCTCTCTGAGCTTCAGTTTGCTCTTTCTTTAGATGTGTTTTTACTTATTTACATGTAGGCCCGTGTGGTGGTTATTTTTTTTATCGCTGTGATAAAATGCTACAACCAAGGCAACTTATAAAAGAAAGCATCCGACTCGGGCATCAGTTCCATGATGGCGGAACAAGTGCTTGGCAGCCGAAACAGCTGAGAGCTCACATTGTGAGCCATACCCCCAAGGCAAAGAGAGAGATCGCTGGGCTTTTGGGACCCCAAAGTCTGCCCTCCTACCCCATGACACATCTCCAGTAAAATCACACCTTCTTTTTTCTTTATTTTGTTTGGTTGCTTGGTTGGTTGGTTTTTGTTTTTTTTTGAGAAAGGGGTTCTCTGTGTAGCCCAGGCTATCCTGAAACTTGCTCAGTAGACCAGGCTGGCCTATAACATAACTCAGAGATCTACCTACCTCTGCCTCTTGAGTGCTAGGATTAAAGGTGTGCGCCACCACAGAGTGAAGCCACACCTTTGCATCCTCCCCAAGCAGTCCTACCAACCGGGCACCAAGTATTCAAACACCTGAGCCTACAGGGGTGGGGCAGGCATACTCCTTCAAACCACCACAGGGTGCATGGTCTGCATGCATTTCCCTGCACCATGTGTGTGCAGTGCTGGCAGAGACCAGAAGAGGGCGAATGAGCCCAAGGAACTGGAGTTACAGACAGTTGTGAGCTCCCATGTGGGTGCTGGAAATAGAACTCTGATCGTCTGGAAGAGCATCCAGTGGTATTAACCACTGAGCCATCCCTCCAGTCCCACCTCTTTTTTTTTTTTTTTTTTTTTTTTTTTAAAGACAGGATCTCTTGTAACCCAAGCATGCCTCAAGCACTATGTAGCTGAGGGTGACTTTTTGAACTCCTGCTCCTCCCAAATGCTGGGATTACAGTTATGTACCACACATGGTGCTAGGGAGGGAATCCATGTTAGACATTCTACCGGGTGGTTCAGTTAGTCAGAGTGCCCGCTATGCAAGCATGAAGCCCTTGAGTTCAGATCCCCGGCACCCACATAACACTTTCTAGTGGCATGAATCTGTAATCCCAATACTGGGAGGGGAGCTGGAGGAGAGAAAGATTTCCTAAAGATTTTCAAGCTAGTGAGTCTAACCAAACTTGTGGACTCCAGGTTCCCTGAGAGACCCTGTCTCAAAAAAAAAAAAAAAAGGCAGGGCACAGAGGTAGCTCAGTGAGTAGAAGTGTTTGCTTTGCAAGCCGGATGACGCAAGCTCAATCCCAGATTGAGAAGAAAGAAAGAAGAAGAAGAAAACAGAGCTAATTCCCAAAAGTCGTATTCAGACCTCTGGACGTGTTCTATGGCTCATGTGTACACACAGGCACACACATACACCACCACCACCACCACCATCAACAACAACAAGAATTAAATTTTAAAAAAAAAGGTGGAGGGTTGGGGATTTAGCTCAGTGGTAGAGTGCTTGCCTAGCAAGTGCAAGGCCCTGGGTTCGGTCCCTGGCTCCAAAAAAAAAAAAAAAAAAAAAAGGTGGAGGCTGGAGAGATGATTCAGCGGTTAAGAGCACCTGACTGCTCTTCCAGAGGTCCTGAGTTCAATTCCCAGCAACCACATGGTGGCTCACAACCATCTGTAATGAGATCCGATGCCCTCTTCTGGTGTGTCTGAAGACAGTGTACTTATATATAATAAATGAATAAAAAAAAAAGGTGGAAGGGCAATTAAGGAAGCCACCCAGTGTACGTACACACACACACACACACACACACACACACACACACACACAAACACAAACACAAACACACACAGAGAGAGTAGAAGCTTTAAGACCAGCGTTTTGGAGGCAGAGGCAGGCAGATCTCAAAGCCAGACTGTTTTACAGAGCAAGTTCCAGCATAACCAGGGCTATATAACACAGAAGCCCCGGTGGGGTGGGGGTGGGGATTGGAGGATGGACCACAGCAACTCCATGTGGTTACTCGGGCGATGACGCTTGATCACAGGCCTGTGTGCTTGGTTCCTGGTCAGTGTGGCGAGTCTCAGTCTGACTGAAGGAGTGAAGGTGTTGTTGGGTACAGGGCTGCACACTGTCTAAACACTGACCTAGCCCAGCCCCTTCTCCATCTAACAAAAGGGAGAGTACAGACCGAGGAGAGGAGTCACATGCAGAGTAATGGGAACCCATTGGGTTATACGGGAGCTTGTATTGCGGAGTTCACCGATGCCTGGGGAGTTAGATCCTGTCTCTGTTAGTGCTCTTTTAAGTCTGAAATTCAGAGGCTCCAATATAGGCTCAACTCGAACCCTCTCCAGCTCAGTTGATAGCAATGTGACGTCTATGTGATCGTCTGCTGCCACCTGCTGGCCATGTTTAGACTTGCAGGGGCCGTCATTTCCCTTACAAATCAACCTGGAGAAGAGCAGACTATGTGAATCCACATGGTAGTGGGCACCTGGGGAGTCCTCCTATCCCTCTCCACCGCTGAGTATCCCAGGCCCCTCTGCCCCCCAGGACCGGGACTTCATCATGACCTTCAACACATCCCTGCATCGCTCCTGGTGGATGGAGAACGGTCCAGGCTGCCTGGTGACTCCTGTTCTGAACTCCCGCCTGGCCCTGGAGGACCACCATGTCATCTCGGTCACTGGCTGCCTGCTTGATTATCCGTACATTGAAGCCCTCAGTAGTGCCCTGCAGATCTTCCTAGCTGTGAGTCCTATTCATCACCCAACCCCATGTCCCCCGAAGTGCAGATTCCAGACCATCCATTCTTTATCCCCGTTGGAGAGATGACAGGCCATATATAGACCCACAATTCCAGCAGGCAGGAGGCAGAGGCAGGAGGGTCAGGCTTACAAATTTGAGATCAGCCTAGATTACATAGTGGGTTCCCTACCCAACCCTGTTCAGAAAAAGAAAAAGAAAGATAAACCTATGTATTCTGACCTCCATTTGCTCCAGCATCCTGTGACGCCTCCCTCCTCCTTCCACCACCCATCTCCCATCCCCCAAGAAGGGCATGGGTAGGTTTCATGAATGGGATGAGCCTTCAGGCCAAGTCCCGCTGAGCTTAGAAGTCTAATACACCCCTGGTGTTAGCATTCTGTCTAAGCTCCACCTCACAGTTACCTGGAAACAGCCAGCTGCTTGCCCCCCTCCTCTGTCTCTTGCTCTCTCTTGGCTTCCTGCTCCCGCTCTCCCCCCCTTCCCTTCCCCCCTCCATGTGCTCATGGCCAGCCTCTACCTCTCCCCCCTCTCTGCCTTTCTCTGTCTCTACTACCCTTTCAGCTCCCCTCCCCCATGCCCTAATAAACTCTATTCTGTACTATACCATTGTGTGGCTGGCCCCTCACGGGGAAGGGATGCCTCAGCATGGGCCCACCGAGGCACCCCCTTCCCCACACCTCACCACACATTCAGCAAAACATATCCCCCTCTCTCTTTATCTTTTTATAAACACATCACCTGGGACCTTGGACAAGTCATTTGTTTTTCTCAAGCTCCCTTACTTTTTGCATACGAAGGACAGTGCCAACCATACAGGGCTGAAAGAATAAGAAAGGAGATCCAGCCAGGCCTCGGTGGCACAATACATTTATCCCAGCACTCAGGAGACAGAGATAAGCCGGTCTCTGAGTTCGAGGCCAGCCTGATCTACAGAGCAAGTCCCAGGACAGCCAGGGCTACACAGAGAAACAATCGAACAAGAAAGCAAAGCAAAGAAGGGGGTTCAAAATAGGGGTCACAGCCAAGCATGGTGGTACGCCTGTAACCCCAGCACTTGCAAGGTCAAAGTAGGAGGATCCAGAGCTCAAGGTCAGCCTGGGCTACTTGAGACCATTAATGGGAGGGCCAGCCCTGTCTTAGGAACTTTACACAGGCCTAAGTGGGAAGCTTGGGGCACAAAGAGGTGACCTGCTTGTCAGTCACAGCCTTTTCAAGCAGAGGCATTTAACGTAAATGTTTGCTTAGACAAGGCTTTGAGTCGGTGGGTAGAGGGGACAGGGACAACTCTTTCCCTTCCTGATTGTTATCCCCTCTCTCAGCTGTTCGGATTCGTGTTTGCCTGTTATGTGAGCAAAGTATTCCTGGAAGAGGAGGACAGCTGTAAGTGTCTCCCCCTCAGAGAGATGGCCGGGGGTTGGGGTGAGGGTGGGGGTGTTTTCAGTACCTTGGACAGGGCCGCCTCCCCTGGGGCTGGTTTGTACTGGAAGAAGAGAAGCCAGGGATGAATGGTTAAGACCCAGATGGCTAAGTACTCAGCCCAAGGCCCCAGAACCGCTTTTTTCCCCCATACTGGATCTAACCCTATAGTTCAGAGCCTTAGGGCTTTCCTTCCACCTGACCGCCTGCCTCTCTTTGCCTGCTGAAGGAGGACAGGAGCAACACTTAACCTTACCCTCTCCTACTCCTATGCACAGCCCCGCCCTCGGGTCCACATCCTGGGCGTGGCTGTTCCCGGCCCTACCCACCCCTTCTCAGGTTGGGCTACCCAGGAATGGGTCTGTGTCACGAGGTTCTTCACCTTCAAGACCCAGCCTTCAGTACTCACCTCTTCTCTTTCGCAGTTGACTTCATCGGTGGCTTTGACTCCTATGGATACCAGGCGCCTCAGAAGACGTCGCATTTACAGCTGCAGCCTCTGTACACGTGGGTCCTTGGCGGGGACTGGGTGTAACTGGAGGGTGTAACTTGGTGTTGGTGGAAAGAAGTGCATGGAGAAGGCGTGGGCATCCGGGTCTCTCTGACCACCTACTCGCAGGCCTGCAAATACACTTCTAACCTGCTTTTGTTTCCTGCAGGTCTGGGTAGCTTCTGTTCCGCACCCACCTCGTAAAGCTCCCTGGACCTCTGGAGCCTGAAGCAGCGCTGTCCGGAGGCTTGGATCACGATGAGCAGGCGCGCCCCCTGGCGGCGCTTAGGCTAACTGCAGCTTGTACAGCCTCCTGGATCTGCAGCCCCTGGAGCAAATGCGGACTCACTTAGACTTGAACTTGGACCTGACCCTAGCCGGACTTCAGGGTTGGGGCAGGATGGGGTTGGGGGGAGGGGGAATCGCTGGGTTTGTATTTTTTTTAATCTCAGCCTTGGTACGTGCCAGGGTCTTCCTCTTTCTTCAGCTCTACTCCTTACCTAGTATCTTGCCCTCAGTCCAAACAGCAAGACAGACGAACTCACCCCATCTCACCTCTCATTCACCTGCCCTGGGGAAAGATACTGTGAACTAGAAGCAGGAGTCCTGGGCTCTATCACTGGCATCCTGTGTGACATCGGGCAGAGTCTTTGCTCTCTCCGGGGCTCAGTTTCCCCACCTCAAATAATTAAAATAATCCCTTAGCAGATGATACTCCTAGCACTCTCGTTTGACTTTTCAATTCCCTGGGCTATGGGGCAGATATGGAAACTAAGGCCCAGAGATGTGAGGCGACTTGCTTGAAGCCGCACAGTAAGGTTTTAGCAGAGGCAGGCTTTGAATCCTGTGTGTTCTAGTTTGAGACTCTCCAATCCAGTATCTGGCCTCTGGATTTGGTTTCCAAGCCCCGCTTCTAGCTCGGGCAATCCCGCACACTCACATATCACCACCACAACACACCAGCTCCACTCTTAAAGCAATATACCAGTTCGTTCTCTTGGGAACCAGGCAAACAGAGCCTAAAGCCTTGAGTTCAGCCTGACCCACAGGAAGCCTTTGTAGACTCAGCCTGCTCATCTTTGGTAAACTTCTAAACCTCGTCCTCCACAAAAGCAGAACCACTACTCGTCCGCCAGATCTCTAAGCTGGGGTCCACTCCCCCCAAGCAATCCCAAGCAAACCCTCCATTCTTCCACCTACTTCACCGTCATGGTCCCTGAGGGAGAGAGGATGGTGATCCAGAAGCAAGCCTGGGAATATGAAGGGGCAGAATGAGTGTGGATGACTCCAGTCAGGAGGACTAGAACCCCACCCTTTCCTGAGAACAAGCAGAGAGGAGGGCTTTTCTCCATCTTCTTCCTCCACAGAGGCCCTAAGAACCCCGTGTCCTCAGTAGGTAGGGCTTGGTGAGTTACGTACAGAGAGAACAGACATCGGTGCCTCCGATCTGTGAAGCGGAAGCAATCGGAAGGGCAGCTAAGAAGCAGAGGGACCTAGCAGGGAGCTTGTGCGGGAGAGACAGTTTACACCGCACCGAGGTGAACGCGCAGGGGAGACAGTTCACACCGCACCCAAGGTGAACACGTCGAGGTGAACACGTCGCTCTCCAGTCTTTCCTGAGCTAGAGCGGCAAGCCCCACTCCACTCCAACCAGTGTGCCACACAGAATAGCCACGCCCAGGAGTTCCTCTGGCGATCACAGGTCCCTGGGTGGTGAGCCTAATCAGAGAGGGATACGTTTCCTTTAAGTCAGGCTACCTCTTGCCACTGGGTCACTTCCCACCAGCAACACTCACTTCTCCCATCCCTTCCCGCAGGGCTCTCTCTACTCAAGGGTTTAGCCACGGATGCTTCGAAGCCTTTTGGTTTTATAAGCTGGGTTTTACAGGGGGAATCTGGGTTTGCTTCTCAACGAAACCTTGTGGGCTGAGACCTCCCAGGTATCCATGCAGGTTGGTTGATTAAAAAAAAAAAAAAAAAAGTGTTTTCTTCACTGTGTGCCTGTCTTGCCCTCTTGATCAGAAAGGTTTCCTAAGAGAAAAAGGGGGGTTGGGGATTTGGCTCAGTGGTAGAGCGCTTGCCTAGCAAGCGCAAGGCCCTGGGTTTGGTCCCCAGCTCCGAAAAAAAAGAATAGAAAAAAAAAATGGGTGCAAAACTGAGTGGCCATTTCATTTTTAACATATTACATACATTTATTGTTTGTTTGAGACAGAGTCTTGCTATGTAGACCTAACTGATCTAGAACTCACCGTATAGCCCAACTGTGGCCTTGAACTCATAGAAATCTACTTGCCCAACATTCTGAAGTGCTGGGATTAAAGATGTGAGCTACTGCACTTGCCCCTCCTTTTAAAAATATCTTATTTATAATTGTTCTGGGGGGTGTGTATGCCACACAGAGGTTGTGGAGGTTGGAAAACAACTTTGTGGTGTCTGTGTTCTCTGTCCACCTTTTTTTTCCTTTACTATATTTATTTGTGTGTGGTGTGGGGGTAGGGATTGAACACGCATGCCAGAGAGTACACGTGGAGTCAGAGAACCATTTGCTGGAATCAGTTTTCTTCTACCATTTAAGTCCTGGGCATCGAACTCAGGTTCCCAGGCGCCTTTGCCACTGAGCCAACACCCCTCTGTGTGTGTGTGTGTGTGTGTGTGTGTGTGTGTGTTGAAACTAGGTTTCACTTTGTAGCCCGGTCTGTCATTTGTAATCTTCCTGCTTTAGCCTCTCAATGTTAGATTGTGAGTGAGCACCACCCTGCCTAGCCTTTATCATATATTCCTGAAGCCCTGGCTTGTGCCTTAGACTGGCTTCATGGCTTCGGGCAAGCCACTATCTTTTCTTTCCTCAAAACAGCACAGGGGCTGCTGGGTAGTAGTGGTGCACACCTCTAGTCCCAGGATGGACCCGGAAGGCAGATAGAAGTTTGAGGCTAGCCTGGTCTACAGAGTGAGTACCAGAACAGCCAGGGCTACACAGAGAAACCTTGGGGGCAGGGGTTTGGGGGGAGGGATGCTAAATGCTCTCTGTATTATTCGCTCTCTCTGATGATGTTTCTGGGTCTCTTACATCTTGGCTCTTCTCTCTTCTTGACAACTGTCTTAGTCAGGGTTTCTATTCCTGTACAAAGACCGAGAAGCAAGTTGGGGAGGAAAGGGTTTCTTCAGCTTACATTTCACATTGCTGTCCATCACCAAAGGAAGTCAGGACAGGAACAAAACAGGTAAGGAAACAGGAGCTGTTGCAGAGGCCATGGAGGGATGTTACTGGCTTGCTTCCCCTGGCTTGCTCAGCTTGCTCTCTTATAGAACCCAAGACCAGGGATGCCCTCCCTGCTTGATCACTAATTGAGAAAATGCCTTACAGCTGGATCTCACGGAGGCATTTCCTCAAGGGAGGCTCCTTTCTCTGTGATGACTCCAGCTTGTGTCAAGTTGACATACAAAACCAGCCAGTACAGCCACTGAGTCCCTGGCTTTGAATGATCCGAGTCTCAGTTACTGTTCTATTGCTGTGAAGAGACACCATGACCACGGGAACTTATTAAAAAGAAACCATTTAACTGGGGGCTTGCTTACAGATTCAGGGGGTGAGATCATGGCCCTCATGGCTGGGAGCATGGCGGCAGACAGGCGGGCAGGCGTAACACTGGAGTGGTAGATAACTTATATCTGATCTGTAAGTTGCAGGCAGAGAGAGTGAGATCGGGCCTGGTGTGGACTTCTGAAACCTCAAAGCCCACCCCAGTGACATGCCTCCTCCAGCAAGGCCACACCTCCCAATCCTTCCCAAATAGTCTATGGACTGGCAACCAAACGTTCGAATGGATGAGCCTGGGGGGGCTGTGCTCATTCCAACCACAAGGTGTCGGACAGTGCTTTCCACATAGATTCCTCCCTCCTGCCCTTGACCTTCTGGATCATTCTGGTGACATAGCTCAAAGAACCAGTATTTCCACTGTGAATCATGGAATCCAATTAATTGATTGATGATTAAGTTAAAGAAAGTTGGGGCTGGAGAGATGGCTCTGTGATTAAGAGCATTGACTGTCCTTTCAAAGGTCCTGAGTTCAATTCCCAGCAATCACATGGTGGTTCACAGCCATCCGTAATGGGATCTGATGCCTTCTGGTGCATCTGAGGACAGCTACAGTATACTCATATACATAAAAATAAATAAATCCTAGAGAGAGAGAGAGAGAGAGAGAGAGAGAGAGAACTGACTACTCTTCCAGAGGCTTCCAGAGGTCCTGAGTTCAATTCTCAGAAACCACATGGTGGCTCACAACCATCTGTAATGGGATCCGATGCCCTCTACTCGTGTGTGTGAAAACAGTGTACTCATATAAATAAAATAAATAAATCTTTTTAAAAAAGAAAAAAGGGGGGTTGGGGACTTAGCTCAGTGGTAGAGCGCTTGCCCAGCAAGCGCAAGGCCCTGGGTTCGGTCCCCAGCTCTGAAAAAAAGAAGAAAAAAAGAAAAAAGGAAGTTAAGGAACCATATGCTCCCAAAACAATATTTTCTGTTTCTGGGGTGCCATGTCATTAGACCGGTGCACTCAGGTCATCAGGACAGCTTCCCACCTTAAGCTCACTCATCACATCTGATGTGTCAGAGTGGTCCATGCCTGGGTTCCAGGGATTGAGTAGGGAAGGGCACTCTGCTTCCACAGGGAAGGAACTCGTCCTAGGTTATACAACCCCAAGTGTCAGATAGAACCAGGGAGGGCAATGGGATACCATCGAAGAATTCTGCTCACAGACTATCTGAAAGGCACGGTCCCTTAGAGATCCAGCAGGGCTTCCCAAGTGAGTTAGAAGTGTGGAGCAGTGTTATGTCTGTAGGAAGCTAATCTGTGCTGGAGATGTTTATATGTGATGGCAGCTCCTTACGCATAAACGGGAGAGCCACCAGCACAATGGTGGCCAGCATGACAAGCAGGCAGGTCTAGGTCCCCAGTGCAAGGACAGAACTGACCTGCTAAGGAAATGCAGTACAGTGTCATCGATGTCCATCCCAGGCTGTCACTCTACATATCCCAGTAGCCCAGGTACAGCTCCTGGAGCGTGGCTCAATTAAAGTGCTTGCCTTCCATGCACCAGGTCCTGGATTTGATTGCAAGTACTGTAAAAACTGTGTGCCAGGCACACTTAGCATTTGCCTGTTATCCCAGCACTCAAGAGGCAGAGACAGAAGAACCAAAGTTCAAGGCCAGCCTGGGCCACATGAGACCCTGTCTCAAAAGGAGTGGGGGGTAGCTGATGAGATAACTCAGTGGATAAAGATGTCTGCTGCTGGACTGGAGAGATGGCTCAGTGGTTAAGAGCACTGACTGTTCATCCAGAGGTCCTGAGTTCAATTCCCAGCAACCACATGGTGGCTCACAACCATCTGTAATGAGATCTGATGCCCTCTTCTGGTGTGTCTGAAGACAGCTACAGTGTACATGTATAAATAAATTAAAAAAAAAAAAAGATGTCTGCTGCTAAACCTGACAATGTGACAGGATGGAAGGGAGAACTAACTTCTTCAAGTTCGTCCTCTGACCTCCACATGTGCACTGTAGCACAAGCAGCAGACGCTCAGCCTCTCCTCTAACCTGTGTCCACTCACTCTCCCCCTATGACCTTAAGATTTGAAAGCTCGGGGACTGGAGAGATGGCTCAGTGGTTAGGAGCACTGAGTGTTCTTCCTAAGGTCCTGAGTTCAATTCCCAGCAACCACATGGTGGCTCACAACCATCTGTAATGGGATCTGATGCCCTCTTCTGGTGTGTATGAAGACAGCCACAATGTACACATATACATAAAATAAATAAATCTTAAAAAAAAAAAGAAAGAAAGAAAGAGAAAGCTTAAGACCTGGGCATAGTGGTGGTGAATGCTGTAATTACATGCCATCATCCCAGCACCCCTGAGGTAAAGCCAAGAAGATCAGAGGTTCAAGATATATAGTTAGAGGGGTTGGGGATTTAGCTCAGTGGTAGAGTGCTTGCCTAACAAGCACAAGGCCCTGGGTTCGGTCCTCAGCCCCGAAAAAAAAAAAAAGATATATAGTTAGAGACTAACCTGGGCTACATAAGACCCTGCCTCAAAAAGAAAAAAAAAAGGAAAAAAAGAAGGAAGGAAGGAAGGAGAGAGAGAGAGAGAGAGAGAGAGAGAGAGAGAGAGAGAGAGAGAGAACCTGGAGTATATTCTTCCTGGTGAATGTGGTTCATGGATGGAGATTGGGGTGACATAGCATCCCTTAATAAATGCTTAGGGAAGAAACTGCTGGAGGGATTGCTGTAACCAGGCTCCCAGGTTCATCCTGGAGATGTGTACTGAAGTCTTTGTATGTCCTCTAAGCAAAGATGGAGAGGCTGTAGTTACAGTTAACCTGGCTCTGGAAAAGCCAGCCACAGAGTAAAGCAGGGGGTAATCGGAACATAGATAAATAGTCTGTATCTCCAACAAGGACATGTTCAACACTCATGCCATCCCACTGAAGAGCTCTGAAGAGGCAGCATAGTTCTCACCCTATCAGCGGCAGCTGGCCCCAGCCTTACCTTTAGCATGCATAGCTTCAGAGGGACCTCTTGGGCAAACCACAGGAAAAGGCATAGATTTCTCCTGATCAGAGTTTTGCAGACTCCAGACTCGGCACTGACATGCTGGGTCACCGTTAGTTGTGATCAGCTGATCTGTTCACCAAGGATACTTAGAATCATCCCTGGGTGCCACTCACAAGATGTGCCTCCCCAGTTATGACACAAATTATCTATGGGCATCGCTAATGTCACTCCCAGTCAACACAGAATCAAGTGAGTCAAGTCATTACAGGGAGACTTTGAACAAATAAATTAAAAAGTAAAATATAGGGGGCTGGAGAGATGGCTCAGCGGTTAAGAGCACTGACTGCTCTTTCAGAGGTCCTGAGTTCAATTCCCAGCAACCACATGGTGGCTCACAACCATCTGCAACAAAATCTGATTCCCTCTTCTGGTGTGTCTGAAGAAAGTGACAGGGTACTCACTTATATAAAATAAATAAAGTCTTAAAAAAAAAAAGTAAAACATAATTTTATTTTATGTGTGTTTGTGTACATATGTGCGTAGTACCTGTGACAGCCAGAAGAGGGAGTCAGATCTCTTGGAACTAGAGTTACAAATGTTTGTGAGCCAGCATACGGATGTTGGAAATCAAACTCCCGTCCTCTGGAAAAACAGTCACTGTTCTTTACCACTGAGCCACTGTACTGACTGGTTTTGTGTGTCCACTTAACACAAGCTAGAGTCACCAGAGAGGAAGGAGTTACAGTTGAGGAAATGGTCCCATGAGATCAATCAGTGGTCAATGGGTGAGGGCCCAGCCCATTTTGTGGGTGGGGCTACCCCTAGGCTGATAGTCCTGGGTTCTATAAGAAAGCAAGATGAGCAAGCCAGTAAGCAGCATCCTTCACAGCCTTCTGCATCAGCTCCTGCCTCCAAGATCCTGCCCTGTTTGAGTGCCTGTCCTGACTTTCTTCAGTGATGAACAGCAACGTGGTTCAACTCCTGATGGCATCCTTTGGGATTAAAGAGGTAATCCAAGTTAAGAGCACTTGCTACAGAGGCTCCAAGTATGGTTCTCAGCACCCACACGTTGGCTCACAGCCATCTGTAACTTCAGTTCCAGGGAATCCAATCCCCTTCTCTGATTTCTACCAGCACCAGGCATGGAAGTGGTACACAGGCACACATGCAGGCATAACACTCATAAAAATAAAAATAAATTCAAAAGGAAAGAAAGAAAGAAAAGAATACCTTGTTAGGCAAGGTAGCATACACCTTTAATCCCAGCACTCAGAAGGCAGAGGCAGGCAGATGTCTGTGAGTATGAGGCCAGCCTCAATTACCAAGCAAGTTTCAGGACAGCCAGGGCTGCTACAGAGAAATCCTGTTTCTAGGGGGAAAGGTTATCAGGTATTCTCAGAAGCCCTGTCTTCACACTGACCTCGTGTGGTGGTTTGAGTGGGAATGGCCTTCATAGATTGGTGGGTATTGATATGTTTGAGTACTTAGCCATAGGGAGTGGCACTGATAGGAAGTGTGGCTTTGTTAGAAGATGCGTGTCACTGTGGAGGAGGTCACGTATGCTCAGTGTATGTCAGTGTGGCACACAGTTTCCTGCTGCTTGCTAACCAAGATGTAGAACTTGGCTCCTCCAGCATCATGTCTGCCTGCACACTGCCATGCTTCCCACCATGACAATAATGGACAAAACCTCTGAAACTGTAAGCCAGCCCCAATTAAATGTTTTCTTTTATAAGAGTTGCCATGGTCATGGTGAATCTTCACGGCAAAGAAACCTTAGCCAAAACTCTGTGTGAAGCAACTGCTGTGTATACTTCCCCTCGGACAGAAAGGAAAGGAAGCCCAGGAATAATGATGTGGGTGGTTAAGTTCTTGGGAGGATAATTCCTGCTATATTTTCGTATGCTCATAGTTTTGGGGCTGGAGAGATAGCTCCTGGGTTGAGAACCCTAGCTGCTCTTGCAGAGAACCCGATTTTGGTTCCCAGCACCACATCGGGCAACTCACTGCTACAGCTGCCTGTAACTTCAGATCCAGAAGACCCAATCCCTCTGACCTCTATGGATACCTGAATTCACTTGCATAAGGCCACAAAGAGAAACGTAATTAAAAGTTAAAAAGAATAAAATAGGGGTTGGGGATTTGGCTCAGTGGTAGAGCGCTTGCCTAGCAAGCACAAGGCCCTGGGTTCGGTCCCCAGCTCCGGAAAAAAAAAAAAGAAAGAAAAAAAAAAGAAAAAAGAATAAAATACATTTTAAAGTATATGATTCTACATGGGACCTTGAACACTCGAGGACTTATTATGCCTCTGTTTCTTTTCCTTTCTACATGAGAGGAAGTATACATAGTAGTTGCTTCACAAAGAGTCTTGGTTAAGGTTTCATTGCTGTGAAGATTCACCATGACCTCGGCAACTCTTATAAAAGAAAACTCTCCAGGAGACTTTGGACACTCAAGACCTTAGTGGGGCCTGCAGGGCAGGAGCTTCCGTCCAGATTCTTCCAGGCAATCTGCTTGCTCTGGCCTCCCTCCTGCCCTTCCCCAACACAGAGTCACCCGGATCTTTGAACCTCTGGGTCTTATCGCTCCCAGCCTCAGTCTCGCCCATCAGGCCAATTTTCTTCTCTCCGAGTCTGTGCCTCCTTAGTGCAGAGATCTAGGCTCCCGCCCACCTGTGCCTCCGAAGACAGAGCACCATCCTCCAAAAGCCTCTCTCGATCTCTCGTAGGTCCCTACCCTAGGACCGCTCCAAGAATGGAGGACACAGACAATTTCAGGCCCTGGGCTCCAAGACTGTTCAGCAATCAAACCTGTTTCATCTATCTTGGCTCCGCCCATGGCGAGGCCCCGCCCGTCTGTGTACAGCCACGCCCCCAATCAGGACCGACTATCCAATGCACTCGCTAGTTTATTAGGTCCCTCCCCCTTGGCCCGCCCACGACCCCTTCTCATGGCCCCGCCCTCTGTGCGGCTCCTGCTCGCCCCCTGGCTCCGCCCCGCCTAGGCCCCACCTCGCTTCTTCTTTGTTCCCGCTGGGAGCCGCGCCTTTGCAGGGAAATGCGGAATTCTCAGCTTGGCCGGTTAGAAGTCCAGTTCTCGCTGGACGCCCCGGTGCGCTCTGTGTAAAAGGTGTGTGCGGGCGCTGGGCCAACACTTCCTTTGTTCCCTGCAACATTCTTTTGCCCAGCCCTCCTACCTGTGGAGTCCGGATTATGCAGCATGGAAACTGAACGCCTTGTGACCCCTGGCCTGAGCCACTTGCTTCCAGCTGCAGGTGGGGGCAGAGAACCTTGTCCCGGAACCCAATGTGCTGGCTGCCGGCTTCGACCTTCGCAAGATCTCTGTGGAAAAAGCGAACTCCTGCCCTACGCCCCCACATGTCCCTCATTGCACCTCCTCTCACCCCACAGTTTATGTCCTGTCTTTGTCTCACCCCCTGTCCTTGATTTCTCAGACGTATCCACACCCTTACTCAGTTACCCTGAATTCGCTTCTGAAATAATCCCTTACCGGATTTTTCCAATTACTGTTTTAACAATCGAGCCATAATTGGACTGGAAAAAAAATGCTCTGCGATTAAAAGCACTTGGTGCTCTGGCAAAGAAGCCTGGTTCGGTTCCCAGTACTCATGTTACAGGCTCAGAACATGATTATGCGAGTTTTCCCCTCCCGGGCACTTTGTAACTTGATTTCTCTTATTTTTATTTCTAATGTCTGAGGTGTTGGGGTTCATACCCAGGGACTTATGAATGGACTCACATCGCTGAGGTACATCCTAGCCCCATTTTTCTTCACTTTGTGCATTCTTTATCAAGGGTAGGTAGGAAGCCAGAAGAGGTGTCAGATACCCTAAAATAAGTAACAGACCCTTGTGGATGCTGAGAACCAAACCCTGGTCTTCTGCAAAAGCAATAAGTTTTCTTAATTGTTCAGCCATGTCTCCAGCCCTCACTCCTGTTTTTTCTATTCTTTTTTTTTTTTTTTTTTTTCCCGGAGCTGGGGATCGAACCCAGGACCTTGCGCTTGCTAGGCAAGCGCTCTACCACTGAGCCAAATCCCTAACCCCTCTCTCACTCCTGTTTTAAAAGTGTAATTAATGCATTGCACATGCCTGTTTGTAGGGTGCAGTGGTATCTCAGTACACACATATATCATGAGTTTTATGAATTCTTTACAAGTGAAACTTCCTATAATTCGTGCCCTTATAAAAAAAAATACAGGAAAATATCCAAAAATTAAAGTAAATAAATTACTTGGGGCTGGATAGATGACTGAGGTTTGAATCTCAGCTGCACGCATGATGTGTCTTTAGTTCCACTTCCAGGGGATCAGATGCACTTTTCTGGCCTTCTAGGGCACTCCATGTATGTTGTACACACACATAAACACCCATCCACATAAATAAAATGAAACCTTAAGATCTCTTCTCAGTGACTCTGCACCTCCATCCCCTGCTACTCCTCCAATATGTCACCATAGGATAAGTTGTCTTGATTTTTTTTTAATTTATTTATTATATATAAGTACACTGTAGCTGTCTTCAGACACACAAGAAGAGGGCATCAGACCTCATTACAGATGATTGTGAGCCACCATGTGGTGCTGGGAATTGAACTCAGGACCTCTGGAAGAGTAGTCAGTGCTCTTAACCACTGAGCCATCTCTCCAGCCCGTCTTGATTTTATTTTATTTTATTTTTACATTTTTGCGACAGAGTCTCTCTACATTACCCTAGCCGTCCTGGAACTCACTATGTATGTAGTTCAAAGTGGCCTCAAACTTGTAGAGCCTGCCTCAGAATGCTGGAATTAAAAATGTGTATCACTAGGGGTTGGGGATTTGGCTCAGTGGTAGAGCACTTGCCTAGCAAGCGCAAGGCCCTGGGTTCAGTCCCCAGCTCTGAAAAAAAAAAAAAATGTGTATCACCATAACCAGCAAGTTTTTTTGTTTTTGTTGTTTTTTTCAAAACAGAGTTTCTCTGGGTAGCCCTGGCTGTCCTAGAACTCAATGTATATGTAGACCAACCTGGCCTCAAACTCACGAAGATCCACCTGCCTCTGCCTCCTGAGTGCTGAGCACTGGGATTAAAGATGGAGACCACCACAGTCCCACTTCGAGTTGTATCTTTTTTTTTTTTTAAGATGTATTTATTTCATGTATGTGAGTACACTGTGGCTCTCTTCAGACACACCAGAAGAGGGCATCAGATCCCATTACAGATGATTGTGAGCCACCATGTGGTTGCTGGGAATTGAACTCAGGACCTCTGGAAGAGCAGTCAGTGCTCTTAACCACTGAGCCATCTCTCCAGCCCCAAGTTGTATCTTAATATAAATGGAAAGGCAGATGTTTTAAGTTGGCATGGTAGTGTCTGCATAGAACCCCATCACTCCTGAAGCCAAAGTAAGAAGATTTTCAGTGTAAGAACAGTCTAGTCTACATAGAAGGATTACTCAAAGGAGGAAAGGGGAGATTGGGGTGGGAAAGCTGGAGAGATGGCTCCAGGGCCCTTCCAGAGCCAGCTGACAAGCATCTGTAACTCCAGTTCTGAGAGATACAACACCCCTTCCTTGTCCTTCAAGGGAACCTGCACCCCTGCGGCATTTTTCTCACGTGGACACACACACACACACACACACACACACACACGCAAAGTTTTGTTTTGTTTGTTGTTTGTCTTTTTTTTTTTTTTTTTTTTTTTTTTTTTTGGTTCTTTTTTTCGGAGCTGGGGACCGAACCCAGGGCCTTGCGCTTCCTAGGTAAGCGCTCTACCACTGAGCTAAATCCCCAGCCCCTTGTTGTTTGTCTTAAATAGGCCTGGAGAGATGGCTTGTAGATTAAGAGAATGTAGTCCAGACTGGAGAGATGGCTCAGCGGTTAAGAGCACCGACTGCTGGGGCTGGGGATTTAGCTCAGTGGTAGAGCGCTTACGTAGGAAGCGCAAGGCGCTGGGTTCGGTCCCCAGCTCCGAAAAAAAGAACCAAAAAAAAAAAAAAAAAAAGAGCACCGACTGCTATTCCAGAGGTCCTGAGTTCAATTCCCAGCAACCACATGGTGGCTCACAACCATCTGTAACGGGATCCGATGCCCTCTTCTGGTGTGTCTGAAGACAGCTACAGTGTATACATATACATGAAGTAAATAAATAAACAAATAATTCTTGAGAGAGAGAAAGAGAGAGAGAGAATGTAGTCCACTTGCAGAAAGCTCATGTTTGGTTCCCAGCACCCACTCAGTCAGCTCACAACTCCCTGTAACTCCGGCTCCAGGGGCAGCAGCGCTTACATGCACAAACCCACAGACAGGCAAACAGACAAACAAGATAGATAGATGCGTATTTAAAAGTGGTAAAGCTAAATCTTATTTAAAAGTTGCTTTTTATTTCTCTTGCACAATAGCAGAAAGGCTGGGTCATGGGGTAATTGTGTGTGGTTTTGTCAAGAGCTGCCAAACAGCTGTCTGAAGTGACTGCCCTTTTCCAGGCTCAGCAGTGCCTGACTGTTCCCTTTGCCAACACCCTTGTGAGCAGTTGGCATTGCCAATCTTCTTTCAGCAGTTCTCCTGGGTGCAGCTAACTCTTGATGGCATTGGTTTCCTTTCTCTTTCTGTCTGTCTGTCTTTCTATGTGTGATCGGTGAGTACACATTCACCTGGGTATATGGACACCTGCGTTTATGAAGGCCAAGGGTCGACGTCAGTCGTCTTCCTTGCTCTCTGCCTTGCCCTTTCTTTTCTTTTCTTTTCTTTTCTTTTTTAAATTACACTTATTTATTTATGTTTAGGGATGGGACCTGTGCCAGAGCACGAGTCCTGGAAACGTGATCAGGTCATGAGGGCAGGATTATCCACTGCACGGTTCTGCTACCCATCTTATTTTTCTGTGTCTTTGTTGGTTTTCGAGACAGGGTTTCTCTGCGTAGCCATGGCTGTCATGAACTCACTTCGTACATCAGACTGGCCTTGAACTCATAGAGATCTGCGCCTCTGCCTCCAGAGTGCTGCAATTAAAGGCATGTGCCACCCTGCCCAGCCTCATCGTATTTCTTGAAACGGCATCTCCTGTGGAACCTGGAGTTCATCCTTTGGGCTAGACGGACTAGCCCATGAGCTCCTGGGATCCTCCTTCCTCAGCTTCTCCAGCTCTGAGTTAGGAATGCCCTCAATGCCAGGCTTTTATGTGGGTAGGAGGATTAGAACTCATGCTTGTGTGGCAGGCACTTTACCAATTGAACCCTCTCCCCAGCCCTGGCATTATTTTTAAAAAGACGATTAATACAGGCCTGCAACTGCAAGTGCAAAAGCAAAAAAACAAACAAACAAAAAGAAAACTACTCTAAAAATGGCTCCCCCATCCCCCCACACCCCCAAAGGTGAGTTTCAGGAGACTTCCATTCCATTAGAAGCCAGCTTTGTCTTTGGCTGTCAGTCCTTCTAGAGCCCCAGGAGGAGAGAGACTGCCTGGGGTGTTCACAGCTGCTCTTCTCCACAGCTAGTGAAAGCTAATAAACATTGTTGAAAAATGTTAGGCACCATTCAGAAAGTCTCAGCTCCTAGTCTTTATTTTATTTTATTTTATTTTATTAGATACGATCTCACTGTGTAGTCTTGGCTGAAACTTACTATATGTAGAGCAGGCTGGCCTTGAACTCACAGAGATCAGATCTGCCTGCCTCTGCTCCCCAAGTGGTGAGATTAAAGGCATTCACCAGTTCATGGGGCCTTTTCCCCAACCTCTTTCTATCTATCTACCTGCCTACCTAC
Organism: Rattus norvegicus; assembly: GCF_021556685.1. Taxonomy (NCBI): domain Eukaryota; kingdom Metazoa; phylum Chordata; class Mammalia; order Rodentia; family Muridae; genus Rattus; species Rattus norvegicus. The sequence goes on from NC_141538.1 coordinate 148,814,991, forward strand.
TTACCTATCTATTGATTTAGAGACAGGTTTTTCTCTAGCTAAGCTTGGCTTTGAACTCCTGATCCTTCTGTTTCTATCCCCTGGGTTCTGGGATTACACACACCACTTTATTACATTTTAATTCAAGAGAGCAGCAGATCCCTTTGGATAAAGCCCGCAAATGAATGATATCAATAAAAATTTGTTAAATGAATAAACGACGGTGAAGGAAGGTCCTCAGGGGCTCCCACAGGCAATGCATGCTGATTTATTTCTGCTGGTTTTTTTTTTTTAAACACTTCCTGTCTGTCAGCTGCTGGGCAAACACTGAAGATGCTCATCTGTTATTCTTGTTGAGCAGCATTACCTCACCCTTCTGGTAACAGAATCCCCATCTTTCTCAAGGGGATTGTCTTTCTCCACTCAACCCACACTTCCATCAGCTCCAGGGCTGATGACTCAGGCCAAACCAGTCAGAATGTGTCAGCCCCTTGGCAACAGTGACTGGATGTTCCGGGGAGTGGCGCGCCAGGGTAGACCAATGAAAGCCAGCCCTGGATTTGTGTGGTAAGAGAACTCTGTGAGAATGGCCGCTTACAGATAATGTCCAAAGGAACTGAGTGAAGGGGAGGAGTTAGCCACCAGTAATGGAGAGACACCCCCATCGCACTGGAGGAAGACGGTAGGAGAAAGGAGGAGAAGCTGTGCCATGAAGGATTATGGAGTTCACAATGAGAAGCTATGCCGATGTTTTAAGCAGAGGAGGAGTAGAGGCCGGGAGATCTCCAGTACAAAGCCAGCCTGGACTACATAAGGGAGTTCACGATCTTTGTTTGCGAAAGAAATGCAAACAAAGGAAAAGGAAGCTCTACCAGGAATCCCGACCCTTGGGCGGATCAGAAATTCAAAACCATCCATCCTCCAGTTGCATCCATATACGTTTGGGGCAGTGCTGTCATAAGATCTGATCCACTTTGTTTGAGCTCTTTGTGAGGGTGTGGAGATGACTCAGCAGTTAAAGAGGCTTGCAGCCAGGTCTGATGATGACCTGTGTTTGATCCCTGGGACCTTCAGCACACAGTAGAAGGAGAGTACTTACTCCCTAAAATTGTCCTCTGCCTTTTATACTTGTCTCCCAAATAAACACATGTTTAAAAATTATAAAGGGGTTGGGGATTTAGCTCAGTGGTAGAGCGCTTGCCTAGAAAGCGCAAGGCCCTGGGTTCCGTCCTCAGCTCCGAAAAAAAGAAAGAAAGAAAAAATTATAAAATAGAGCACTGTTTGAAGATGAAATTGGGAACGAGGAGAAGGGGGACAAAGGCCATGGCCATCAATGAAGACAGAGAAGATCAAACTCTGATTTGGTCTAGGGTTTTAGCTATGGTGACAAGGAATTTGGCATGGCCTGTTTGAGAACAGAGGGACAGCTAAAGAAAACAGTTCAGGGAGCAGCTGCTGCTGACGTCATTTGAACACCTGGATCCAGCTCTGCCTGAGGCTGTTTCTCCTAGTTTAACGAGCCAATACTTCATTATTTTTAAATTTTATTACACTGGGTTACATAGGTCATTTTCATGCACATACACATATATACACATATGTGTATATATAAATTTCCTTTTGTACTTTTTGTTTATTTTATTTTATTTACTGGTTGTTGTTGAGACAGGGTTTCCTTATATAGCCTGACTGCTATAAAACTTGCTACGTAGACTGGTCTTGCCTCTAACTTGCTCTGTAGCTAAAGATGGCCTAGACCTCCCTCTACAGCTCTGACTGAACCCAAACTCATGGGAATTCCCCTGACTCAGCCCCATCCCACTTCCTGAGGGCTGGAACTACAGGTCTGTCCAACCACACCTGGCTTATGGGTTCGTTTGGGAATGAGATCTTTGGGTACATGTGTATTCGCATGACCTGTCAGGGAGAATCAGTGCCACAGTCAGTGATTTAGAAGGATTAGAGTTGGGGGTGGGGGGGACATGTGCATGTGCTTTGAGTGTGTGTGCTGTCATTATTGCCCTTCGATAGTGCTGATGACCTGATGGTGTCCCCCCCCAGAGCTACTCAAATATTTCTCTTTCTTTCTTTTTTTTTTTTTCTTTCTTTTTTTTTTCGGAGCTGGGGACCGAACCCAGGGCCTTGCACTTCCTAGGTAAGCGCTCTACCACTGAGCTAAATTCCCAACCCCAATATTTCTTTTTCTAATAATGGAGAATACGTGTCGCACTCAGTGACTGGATTATCGCTCATTTTATTGTCCTTTGCGACTCATCAAAACGTATTTGAGCAGAAAGAAAGAAACTGAACTGGGAAGTGGATTGCAGCATACATTAATTAATTTATTTATTTAGGATGGTTTCTTTGTGTAGCCCTAGATGTTCTGGAACTCTGAATGTAGACCCAGGCTGCCCTCAAACTCAGTGATCTGCCTGCCCCTTCTGCCTGAATGCCTAGCCACACACTTTTTTTTTTGGTTCTTTTTTTCGGAGCTGGGGACCGAACCCAGGGCCTTGCGCTTCCTAGGTAAGCGCTCTACCACTGAGCTAAATCCCCAGCCCCCATACTTTTTTTAAAAAAGATTTATTTATTATATATAAGTACACTCTCTTCAGACACACCAGAAGAGGGTATCAGATCTCATTACAGATGGTTGTGAGCCACCATGTGGTTGCTGGGATTCGAACTCAGGACCTCTGGAAGAGCAGTCAGTGCTCTAACCACTGAGCCATCTCTCAGCAGAATAAGGCCCCATCCCAAAAAGATGGAGAGGAAGAAGAAAAGATTGAATTCAGCTTTTCCCTTGAATTTTTATATAAATTAGAGTGTTAACACAGGTCCTAAGTTCAATTCCCAGCAAACACATGGTGGCTCAAGGGTGTGTTTGAAGACATTGACAGTGTACTCATATACATAAAATAAATAAAGTGGCAGGCCTGGCGGGCTCGAGGCGAGGCGGCGGTGGTTGCCTGGAGCCTGGCCCAGTCTCACCGGCCTGCAACCTGTCTGGCCTGACCCCAGCCCCGGCCTGACCCGGAGTGCCAAGACCTCGCTACACCTTGCCTGGGTCTGGAGCCTCCTGAGGGAGAGGCTATGCCTGCTGAGAACCCAGGCCAGGCCATCGCCAACTTTGAATTGGGCATCCTGTGGCTCGGTCGGGTAGGAGGTCCCAGGAGGCTTGCACAGAGTCATGTCTAAACAGGCAGAGTAAAAGTAGAATCATCTTTGTGGCCAGTCTCTGCTCCTCAAATCCCTGCTGTCCAGCCTTTTTCTTTTTGAGACAGGGTCTCTCCTGAAAGTTCATATGTAAACCAGGCTGACCTTGAACTCACACATCCATCTGCCTCTGTCCCATGAGGCCTGGCACAACTTTTTTGGAAAGGCACTGATTATAATGAAACTTGTTTTAATGAATGGACTGGAAAGACTCACCATCACTCCAGGTTGTCCTCTGAGGGCAGAGTGTGTTAGCAGGGAGTGCAAGGGAGGCTCTGTTCTCTCTGGCGGCAGGTGTCCTGGAGTGTTCCAGAAGGTTGGCTACTTGTCTTAGTTTCTATTGCCGTGATATAATACACGAGCAAAAGCAAAAAATTAATTAATTAATTAAAAGTCAGGGTCTCAGCTTTTTTTTTTTCTTTTTTTCAGAGCTGGGGACTGAACCCAGGGCCTTGCGCTTGCTAGGCAAGCGCTCTACCACTGAGCTAAATCCCCAACCCCAGGGTCTCAGCTTTTAATTGGGTTATTATTATTATTATTATTATTATTATTATTATTATTATTATTATTTTGGAGTCTAACTTCTTGAGCTTTTTTTTTTTTTTTTTTTTAAAGATTTATTTATTTAATGTATATGCACTGTCACTATCTTCGGACACACCAGAAGAGGGCATAGGATCTCATTACAGATGGCTATGAGCCACCATGTGGTTGCTGGGAATTGAACTCAGGACCTCTGGAAGAGCAGTCAGTGCTCTTAACCGCTGAGCCATCTCTCCAGCCCTTTTTTTTTTTTTTTTAAATATTTATTTATTTAATGTATATGAGTGCTCCTTCTGCACGTACACCTGCTTGCCAGAAGAGGGCATGGGTTCTCATTACAGATGGTTGTGAGCCACCATGTGGTTGCTGGGAATTGAACTCAGGACCTCTGGAAGAGCAGATAGTGCTCTTAACCACTAAGCCATCTCCAGCCCGAGCTTTTTGTATATTTTGGATATTAGCCCTCTATTAGATGTAGGGTTAGTGAAGATCTTTTTCCAATCTGTAGGTTGCCATTTTGTCCTATTCACAGTGTCCTTTACTTTACAGAGCTTTTCAGTTTCATGAAGTCCCATTTGTCAATTGTTGATCTTAGAGCCTGAGTCACTGGTGTTCTGTCCAGGACAATTTCCCCTGTGTCAATGCATTCAAGGCAATTTCCCACTTTCTCTTCTGCTAGATACAGTGTATCTGGTTTTATGTGGAGGTCCTTGGTCCACTTGGACTTGATCTTGGTAAATGGTGATAAATATGAATCATTTAGCATTCTTCTACATGTAGACTACATGTTAAACAGTACCATTTGTTAAGATGATTTCTTTTTTGGTTTTGGCTTCTTTGTCAAACATCAAGGGTCCATAGGTATGCGGATTTATTCCCGGGTCTTCAATTCTATTCCATTGATCAACCTATTTGTCTCTGTAACAATACCATGTGGGTTTTTTGTTTGTTTGTTTGTTTTTTAATCACTATTGCTCCATAGTACAGTTTGAGGTCAGGGATGGTGGAAATGCAGGGACAAAAATGGAGCAGAGACTGAGGGAAAGGTCACCCAGTGACCAGCTCAACTTGGGATCTATCCCATGAGCAGGCAACAAACCCTGACACTATTACTGACGCCATGTTGTGTATGCAGACAGGAGCCTAGCATGGCTGTTCTCTGAGAGGCTCTACCAGTAGCTGACTGAGACAGATGCAGATACTTACAGCCAACCATTGGATTGAGGTCAGGGACCCCTATGGAAGAGTTAGGGGAAGGATCGAAGGAGCCGAAGAGGATTGCAACACCATAGGAAGACCAACAGTATCAACTAACCTAGACCCCTCCCAGAGATCAAGCCACCAACCAAAGAGCATCCATAGGCTGGTTCATGACCCCACATAGGTAGCAGAGGTCTGCCTCGTCTGGCCTCAGTGGGAGAGGATGCATCTAATCCTGTAAAGACTTGATGCCCCAGGAAGAGGGATGCTGGCCTGGGTGAGGTTGGGGGACACCTTTCAGAAGTAAAGGGAACTAGGATGGGGTAAAGAACTTGGGGGTAGAGACTAGGAAGGGGGACAACATTTGGAATGTAAATAAATAAAATAATTTAATAATACAAACAAAACAAAACAGGGTCTCAGTGTGTAGATCTGGCTGGCCTGAAACTTGCTATGTAGACCAGACCAGATTGGCCTGGAACTTACAGAGACCTAACCACTTCTGTCTCTTGAATGCTGGGATTAAAGTCATGTGCCACCACAACTGGGGGGAAAAAGAGGTTTTAAAAGAAATTTATTTGGGCTGGCTGGAGAGATAACGCCCATGGTTAAGGGACTTGGTGCTCTTCAAGAGGGCCAAAGTTCATTTCCCAGAACCCACTTTAGGTGGCCCGTGACTCCAGCCGTGGGGGATCCACTGGACTCTTGTGTTCTCAAGTATCCACATGTATATAGACATCTGCAGGCACACAATACACATGCAAATAAAAACATTTTTAAAGTTTTTTTAAATTAAAAAAATATATATATATAGTGTGTGTGGTATGTATGTGTGTGTGTATGTGTGTGGTGTGTGTGTGTGTGTGTGGTGTGTGTGTGTGGTGTGGTGTGTGTGTGTGGTGTGTGTGTGGTGTGTGTCTGTGTGTGTGGTGTGTGGTGTGTGTGTGTGGTGTGTGTGGTTTGTGTGTGGTGTGTGTGGTGTGTGTGGTGTATGTGTGTGTGGTGTGTGTGTGTGGTATGTGTGTGTGTGGTGTGTGTGTGTGTGGTGTGTGTGTGTCTGTGTGTGTGGTGTGTGGTGTGTGTGTGGTGTGTGTGGTGTGTGTGTGTTGTGTGTGGTGTGTGTGGTGTGTGTGGTGTGTGTGTGTGTGGTGTGTGTGTGTGGTATGTGTGTGTGTGGTGTGTGTGTGGTGTGTGTGTGTGTGGTGTGTGTGTATGTGTGTGTGGTGTGTGTGTGTGTGGTGTGTGTGTGTGGTGTGTGTATGGTGTGTGTGTGGTGTGTGTGTGTGTGGTGTGTGTGTGTGGTGTGTGTGTGGTGTGTGTGTGTGTGGTGTGTGTGTGGTGTGTGTGTGTGGTGTGTGTGTGGTGTGTGTGTGGTGTGTGTGTGGTGTGTGTGTGGTGTGTGTGTGGTGTGTGTGTGTGTGGTGTGTGTGTGTGTGTGTGGTGTGTGTGTGGTGTGTGTGTGTGTGGTGTGTGTGTGTGTGTGTGGTGTGTCTGTGGTGTGTGTCTGTGTGTGTGGTGTGTGGTGTGTGGTGTGTGTGTGTGTGTGTGTGTGTGTGTGTGGTGTGTGTGGTGTGTGTGTGTGATGGGGGAGGGGCACATGTTCCACAGGATGAATATGGAAGTCAGAGGACAACTCTAAGGAGTTGGGTCTCTCTTTGCACCTGTATTTGATTCTGAGAATAAAACTCAGGTCGAGAGGTTTGTGTGCAGTCCCTTTACCAGCTGAGTCACCTGGCCAGCCTAGAAAAAGAGGTTTGAAGGAAGAGGGGCAAGGTAATAAAAGCCACCCATGAGAAGGGGAAGGTGACTCATGGAGGTGGAAGGGTACTGGGTAGGGAGAAGCTAACTCTACTAACTTGTATACTAATTGGAAAATACAGTAAGTAGGGCCAGAGAGATGGCTCAGCCGCTGAGCCAGATGCTCTTCCCGAGGACTTGACTTCGATCCCCACTACCCACATGGCAGCTCACAATCATTTGTAAATCTAGTTCCAGGGGTTCTAATACCCTCTTCCAGCCTCTGCAGGCAACATACACATAAGATACACAGACATGCTTGAAACTGAAACACCTACACACATAAAAAAAAAAAAAAAAAAAAAAAAAAAAAAAAAAAACAAGCCAGGCACAGTGTTCCACACTTTTAATTCCAGCACTCAGATGACAGAGGCAGGCAGATCCTGAGTTCGAAGCCAGCCTGGTTTACAGAGTGAGTTCCGCCGTCCGGGACAGCCAGGGCTACACAGAGAAACTCTGTCTTGAAAAAGACCAAAAAGCCAGGCTGTGGTTGTTCTCCCCTTTAATCCCAGGACTTGAGAGGCAGAAGCAGGTGGGTTCCTGTGAGTTTGAGACTAGTCTGGTCTACAAATCAATTTAATTAATTAACTAAATAAATCTAGATAAACAGCCAGATTTGGTGGCACACCTTCAATGCCCTAACTTCGGAGGCAGAGACTTATTTATAGGCCTGCCAGGGCTAAATAGAGAGATCCTGTCTGGAAAACAAAAACAAAGAAACAAAATCAACCAAAGACGTTGCTATAAAAACTCGGTGTTAATAGGAAATCACTTGCATATAGTGTGCTCCTTCAGTAATCGTCCATGAGGAGTACCAAAGCCACTCCATGGCATCCACACTCTGTGCAAGTTCCCGGGGAGATCCGCTGGATGGAAGGCATTTTCTCTTTGGGGACAGAGTGTTGTTGGGAGCAGGTGACAGGGTCTTAATTGTCGGTAGCTTCCAGGGACTAAGCCACTACCCAAAGACTATACATGGACTGACCCTGGACTCTGACCTCATAGGTAGCAATGAATAGCCTAGTAAGGGCACCAGTGGAAGGGGAAGTCCTGGGTCCTGCCAAGACTGAACCCCCAGTGAACGGGATTCTTGTGGGGAGGGTGGCAATGGGGGGAGGATGGGGAGGGGAACACCCATAGAGAAGGGGAGGGAGAGAGGTTAGGGGGATGATGACCTGGAAACCGGGAAAGGTAATAACACTCGAAATGTAAATAAGAAATACCCAATTTAATAAAGATGGAGGAAAAAAAATTGTTAGTGGCCATGATGGGGGCAGCTGCAAAAGTTCTTTCCCACAGACAGCAGTAATATTCTGCAGGACTGTCAGGAACTCTGTTCCATCGTATCATGGCTCAGTCAACCTCTGCAGCTGGAAAATCAGAGATGTTGTGGGATAAGAGACAGGGACAGGTGCTGTGCCGGCCTGATCATGCCCTGAGGGAGTCCAGATTCCACACACACAGGAACACTAAACCTTCAGGCATCGAAGTTCAGGAAGAAAATACGTTTACGACAGAGGGTCTGGGTGAAGTGGACACACAATTGGGAAGGCAGAGGCAGGAAGAAGGCTAAAGGTTCTGGAGCCATCTTGGTCCACACAGTAAGTCCAAGCCAGCCAGGCCTATATAATGAGACCACCACGTCTCAAAAACAAACAAAAGGGGATAGGTTGATGGGTTCTTATGACGAAAACACAACTCTAATGTAAAAGATTGATATGTTTCATGGAGAGGGGAAAAAAAACAAACAATAAAACTAAAGTCACGGGGCTGGGGATTTAGCTCAGTGGTAGAGCGCTTGCCTAGGAAGCACAAGGCCCTGGGTTCGGTCCCCAGCTCCGAAGAAAAGAACCAAAAAAAAAAAACTAAAGTCACATCATGCACGTGGCCATGAGGTTGTGGGAGCCACAGCTTAGGTAAGTGATCTACCTCAAAGAAGCAGGGTGTTTATTAATGTAAATGACTCAGAGCTGGGCCTTGGGCACAGATGTGTAGTTCTAACACTCAGGAGGCTCAGGCAGGATGATGGCAAGTTTAAAGCCTGCATGGCCTCCTGTGTCAAACACAGAGAAGGTGAGGTGATTCAGCACCTAAAGGTGTCCCAGTCAACCCTGATGCCCTGGAAGCCACGAGGTGGAAGGAGATAATATTTGAAATGTAAATAAATAAAAATCCAATAAAAAAAAAACAAAAACAGAAACAAACAAAAAACAAACAAACAAAAAAAAAAAAACCCACCACAGTTCCCAAAGCAAAACAAGCAAATGAAAACAAACTCCTGGGGCTGGAGAGATGGCTCAGTGGTTAAGAGCACTGACTGCTCTTCCAGAGGTCCTGAGTTCAAATCCCAGCAACCACATGGTGGCTCACAACCATCTGTAATGGGGATCTGATGCCTTCTTCTGGTGTGTCTGAAGACAGTGACTGTGTACTTATATACATTAAATACATTACATCTTTTTTATTTATTTTTTTATTAAATAAATACATCTTTTTTATTTATTTATTTATTTTTTTTCTTTTCTTTTTCTCGGAGCTGGGGACCGAACCCAGGGCCTTGTGCTTGCTAGGCAAGTGCTCTACCACTGAGCCAAATCCCCAACCCCACTTCAAGGTCCTTTTAAATTACATCCCTGACTCAGCAGTTAAGAGCACCTACTGCTCTTCCAGAGGTCCTGAGTTCAATTCCCAGCAACCACATGGTGGCTCACAACCATCTGTAAAGAGATCCGATGCCCTCTTCTGGTGTGTCTGAAGACAGCTACAGTGTACTCATATATAATAAATAAATAAATAAATAAATAAATAAATAAATAAATAAATAAAAATAAATTCCATCCCTGAATCACACATGGTAAAAGGAAAGAACCCACTTCTGTACACACATGAACACATACACACACACACACACACACAGATTCCCCCACACCACATATACATATCATACCACACACACACACACACACACACACAGATTCCCCCACCCCACATATACACATCATAACACACACACACACACACACACACACACACACACACACACAGATTCCCCCATCCCACATACACATATCATAACACACACACACACAGAGTGAAGCAAAGTAAAACATTAAAAAACAAAAATCAGAACAGCCCACAGAAGTCTGAGAAGGAAAGAGGCAAAGTCCAAGGCTGTCCCCCATGTGAACAGCCAATCCCCATAGTAGCTAAGATCCAAACGGGGCAGCAGGAAAGGTGAAAGGTATGGCAGGGTCTGCACAAGGCGAACCTTCTTGTGTGTGTGTGTGTGTGTGTGTGTGTGTGTGTGTGTGTGTGTGTGTGTGCCCATGCCTGCATGTGCAACAGGCACTTAGCAACAGGTCAGCTCTCATTCTTACCCAGAAGGTTTTGCTTTCCTGGTCTCAAAAGACTTGGTTTTGGGTGGGGCTAGAGGAGGGTAGTGTGTGGAGTCTATGGAGTCTATGCACTGAGGAAAGGCGCTCAGAGGGAGAAAAGAGAACAACAGCACACAAACAAGAACGCCTCACTCAGCGCACTCAGCAACCCAGTCTGTGTTGTTCTGCATCAGGTTTTTTTAAAGATTTATTCAGGGGGTTGGGGATTTAGCTCAGTGGTAGAGCGCTTGCCTAGCAAGCGCAAGGCCCTGGGTTCGGTCCCCAGCTCCGAAAAAAAAGAAAAGAAAAAAAAAACATAAATAAAGATTTATTCATTTATTATCTATAAGTACACTGTAGCTGTCTTCAGACACATCAGATCTCCTTACAGATGGTTGTGAGCCACCATGTGGTTGCCGGGAATTGAACTTAGGACCTCTGGAAGAGCAGTCAGTGCTCTTAACCACTGAGCCATCTCTCCAGCCCTCTGCTTTGGTTTTAAGAGTAACATCATAATGTGTGTACTGGAGTCAGCACCTTTGGCTGTGCTGGATCTGTCTTTCCTTTTTTCTTTTTAAAGATTCTTTCTCTGTAGCCCAGGTTGACCTCAAACTGCTTCTGCCTCCCCAGTGCTGGGATTACCGGCGAGAGCTCCCGCCCTGCCTGGCTCTAGTCAGCCCCTCTAGCCTGCCTGCCTAGTGTATTCCGTGAATCGCTTTATTTTCTACGGAAGATAGAACCTAGGCCTCACACAGGCTAGGCCAGCTCTTTCCACTGGCTGCCTGCAGCCCTGGCCAGTGCTTTAGGAAAGGGAAAATGAACTGAGGAGTTTCTTTCCTTGTTTGCTTTTTTGTTTGTTTGTGTTTGTTTGCTTCCAAGGCAGCCTCTCATTGTGTAGTCCTGGCTTTCCTAGAACTACTATGTAGACCAGGCTGGCCATCAAACTGAGACATCGACCTGTGTCTCCCAAGTGCTCAGACTGAAGGCACATGTCCTCACACTGGGCTAAACCCAGGAATTTCATGATCATGGAGGGATCTACATGGCTCTGCTGATAGTTTGTTCTTTCTCTGGGTTTCAGGACACCTGTAATACTTGGCTTCAGGAAAAGACCCATGCGTTACTGTGCATGCCCCCTGAGGCCCCTCATTCCCTTGGCCTTTTATCACAGAGAGGGCATGGTACAGGGCGAGGCTTAGGGCCTGGTTCGCTTGCAAGGGTGGCTGGATGGGAGCCGTCTGTTAGTTCCAGTTTGTTCCTCAGCTGTTATGGGAAAGGACTTTGTGAACCACGCCTTGGGCAGAAAGTCCACCTGGCCCCGCAGAGGCCTTCTAGACTTGGCAGAAAAACTCCTAAGGACCTAGCTAGGGTTCTCACTTTCATCTAATGATGGGAGTTTGCATGGGGTAGCTGAGAGGCCTAGCACTTGCTTGGCAGGAGTGAGGCCCAGTTTCATCTCCAGCAAAAGTATTCACTCACCCATTGCCTGGATCCACTTTAAGAACTTGGCTGGGGGGCTGGAGAGATGGCTCAGTGGTTAAGAGCACCCGACTGCTCTCCCAGAGGTCCTGAGTTCAATTCCCAGCAACCATATGGTGGCTCACAACCATCTGTAAAGAGATCCGATGCCCTCTTCTGGTGTGTCTGAAGACAGCTACAGTGTACTTATATATAATAAATGAATAAATCTTTAAAAAAAAAACAGTTAAAAAAAAAAAAAAAAAGAACTTGGCTGGGGGAGAAGGGCAAGGAAAGCAACTACCTGGCCTAGAACTTGCTCTGTAGACCAAGCCGGCTCTGCCTCTGGAGCACTGGGATTAAAAGCCTGTGACGTCACTCAGCAGCTGGCCAAGCTGATCTCCCACTGAATTTATGCAAGGCAGGCTGGTTTTGAATTCATAGAGATCTGACTGCCTGTTCCTCCCAAATGCTGGGATTAAAGACAAGCCTATCTAGGCACATTGGTGGTGCACAGATATACATACAGGCAAAATATATGTACACATAAAGGTGAATAAATTGTCAAAACAAATATGCCCATGAAGCTTGGTTCTGTGTATGTGTGTATGTGTGTGCATGTGTGCGTGTATGTGTGTGTGTGTGCATGTGTGTATATGTGTATATGTGTGTGCATGTGTGTGTATGTATGTATGTGTATGTGTGTGCGTGTATGTGTATGTGTGTGCGTGTATGTGTGTGTATGTGTGTGCATGTGTGCATGTTTGTGTGTGTGTGTGTGTACGTATGTGCGAGTGTTTTTCTCTTTTAGCTTGTCCTCAGACTCTCTACTAGCTGGGGGGATGACCTTGAACTTTTTTTTTTAAAGATTTATTTATTTATCATATACAAGTACACTGTAGCTGTCTTCAGACACACCAGAAGAGGGCATCGGATCCCATTACAGATGGTTGTGAGCCAACATGTGGTTGCTGGGAATTGAACTCAGGACCTCTGGAAGAGCAGTCGGTGCTCTTAACCGCTGAGCCATCTCTCCAGCCCCGACCTTAAACTTTTGATACTGTTTTTCTCCAACTACCGAGTGCTGTGAGTATAGGCATGTGTGTGTTACCACACCTGGCTTATTCAGTACTGGGGACCAGTCCATGGCCTTGTGCATGTCAGCCAAACACACTACCAACTGAGCGCGATTTCCAAATACTTCTCTCCTTTTCTACGGTGTTAGGGAATAAACATCGCAGGGCTTCACCTGTACTAAGCACACACTCTACAAAGACACTACTGAAATGCTTACAGGGCTTTAACAGGTTTTGTTGTTGTTTTGTATTTTGTTTTTTGTTTGTTTGTTTTGTTTCTTGAGACAGAGTCTTATGTAGCCAAGCTGATCTCCCACTAAACTGAGGATGATCTTGAGCTCTGGATCCTGCCACTGCCTCCTAAATGCTGGGATTACAGGCATTGCTGCCCTTCCCCCAAACCCCACCCCCATTCCACCTCCACTCTAACGTTTTTTGTTTTTTGTTTTTTTCAATGAAGACAATGGCAATTTAGTCATGAGTTGATCTAAGCCTTTGGGGGCTGTCACAAGTCTCTTCTGCTAAACTTGCAGGGAATTTAAGTAAGTCAGCAGGAGAGGGGAGAGCCTCACCCTGCTGGGAAGGCCCAGTGGTCAGGGGTTGTGAGGAAGAGGGAGGGCAGGTGTCCTGGAGGTGAAAGAGGACAGTTCTGATTAGGAGGCAAAACAGGAACTGGAGAAGAAACTGGGAAGCCCAGAGGCTGGCCGGCAACAGAGAGCCAGGGGCCTGGGCTGAGCTTTCTGACCTGTGTCCCCAGGGCAATGGGAAGGCAGGGAGGGGTGTTGGCTGGGGTTCTCTGGTTATATCAAAGGGCAAAATTACAACAAACTTGGTCATAGATCAAATTGGCTCTTATTCTGCAAGTTGGTCTGAGAGTTCACACTGGAAAAACAGTGAGTTTTGTAAGATGGGGGCAAAGAGACCAAACAATAAAAATGCTGATTAGTCTGTGCTATTTTTGGTGATGGTTAAACCTGGGACTTCCTTACTGTGCTGACTCAAGTGGACTGGCATCTCCTGTTTTGAGGGACAAGCCATCTATTTTGGAAAATGTCTGTTTCATGAGAGTTGCCCTGTGATTTCGTGGCACAAGGCTTGAGTTACTCCATTTTGGTCTGGCCTAGTCTGTCGGGGCCTAGTGTAGAAGCCATTTCAAATAATGGCCTCTTAAGGTTCTTTTAAAGATATTTTATGGTTAATTATGGGTATGTGTATGTGAATGCAGATGCCCTTGGAGGCTAGAAAAGGGATGTCAGATCCCTTGGAGCTGGAGTTACAGGCTGCTGTGAACTGCATGACGTGGGTGCTAGGAACCTAACTAGGGTCCTCTGAAAGAGCAGCGTATGCTCTCCTGTGCCCCCACTGTGTGCTCCTAACAGATGAGCAATCACTCCAGTTCTGGACTACCATCTTTGTTTAAGTAGCAAAAGACTTGGACCTGGTGGTCCATACTTGCAATCCCAGCTATGACAGACTTGAAGCAAGAGAATTGCAAGTTCCAGGTTAGCCTGGGGGAACTCAGCAAGACTATGTCTTCCACAAAAGTGAAAAGTGGACTGGGAATGTAGCCCAGTGGTAGAGTGCCTGTCTGGTATACACAAGGCCTTGGCTTTGATCCTTAAAGAAAGTAGCTTGGTAGGGGACTACATGCCTGTAATCCCAGCAACGGCAAGCCTGAGGCAGGAGGATCACTTGTAAGTCTGAGGCCAACCCATAGTAGAGTCTAAGATGGCCACATATTAAGACACAGTCTCCAAAACAAAACAAGATTGGAGGATGGCTCAGTGGTTAAGACTTGTTGCTTTTGCAGAGGACTTGAGTTCAGCTCCCAGAAACCACATGGTAGCTCACAATAGTCTGTAACTGCAATTTCAGGGGATGAGTTGCTCTCTTCTGGACTCTGTAGGCTCGAAGCACATATGTTACATATACATACATGCAGGCAAACCACTCATACACATAAAAAAAACCAAACATATGTGTGTGTAGGTCCTGTCCAGAATGTGTGTGTGTGTGTGTGTGTGTGTGTGTGTGTGTGTGTGTGTGTAAGTTCTTTTTTTTTTTTTTCTTTTTTTTTTTTTCTTTTTTTTTTTTTTTTCAGAGCTGGGGACCGAACCCAGGGCCTTGTGCTTGCTAGGCAAGCGCTCTACCACTGAGCTAAATCCCCAACCCTGTGTGTAAGTTCTATCCAGCAAAACAAATAAAGCAAGAAAGCAAACACTTAAAAACGGGCAGGGAGAAGCTGGGAAGAGGGGAGGGAGGGAAGTTGCAGTTGAATTGTAATATATGAGAGAAGAAAACCAAACTAAAAAACCCTGCAGTGGTGGCATGTACCTTTAATCCCAGCACTCAGAAGGCAGAGGCAGGTGGATTTTTGTGAGTTCCAGGCCAGCCTGGTCTACAGAGAGAGTTCCAGGACATCCAGGGCTACACAGAGAAACCACAAATCCAAAAAAAAAAAAAAAAAAAAAAAAAAACCAAAACAAAACAACAAAAAAACAAAACCAAAAATACCAAACAAAGGCTAAGCAGAAACTCAAAATAAATAAATGATATACAACCAGTCATGAATTAAGCCAAGGGGCTAAATTCCCAGGCTCAAGGAAGGTCTTATTTAAATTTCCAAGAATGGAGAGGACAGGCTTGCTCCTGGTCACACAACATGAGAGACATTAAAAAAACAAAACAAAACAAAACAAAACCAAACACAGAGTCCTTAGTTGTAACCCTGACTGTCCTGTAATTCACTCTATAACCAGGCTGGTCTTGAACTCATAGAGACCCCCCCACTGGCTTCTGCTTCTGGAGTGCTGGGATTAAAGGTAGGTGCCATCATGCCCACACAACATTTCGTATTAACTACTTCTCACTCATAATAGTTATTTCATCTTCTTCTTCTTCTTTTTTTTCTTTTTCTTTTTTCTTTTTTCGGAGCTGGGGACCGAACCCAGGGCCTTGCGCTCGCTAGGCAAGCGCTCTACCGCTGAGCTAACTCCCCAACCCCATAATAGTTATTTCAAGTGTGACTATATAAGAGTGTGTGTGTGTGTGTGTGTGTGTGTGTGTGTGTGTGTGTGTTTGGGGATTTAGCTCAGTGGTAGAGCGCTTGCCTAGGAAGCGCAAGGCCCTGGGTTCGGTCCCCAGCTCCAAAAAAAAAGAACCAAAAAAAAAAAAAAGAGTGTGTGTGTGTGAATGTGTGCAAGTGTGTATTCAAATATGTGGGGGGGTGAGAGTGTGAAGATCCTATCTACTGTGTGTGAATGAGTGTGACTGTGTGCATGTATGAATACAAGTGTGTATTCAAATGCGTGTGTGTTTGTGCAAGTGCACAGAACCCTTGCAAGGTGGAGTCTTGAGAGAGGAAGTTTGTTGCCAGAGTTGGGCTTTGAGTTTTTATAGCCTTTGCCCACCAACCCTGTCTTTGGTTGACTGTTACTTTTGTCACAACAACCAGAAAGTAATTAATAAAGCATATCTGTTTATTTGTGGGTGTACATATGTATGTGGAAGTAAGAGGACAACTTTAGGTTGGGTCTTCCTCTTCAAGTCCTATCCATTGTGTGTGTGTGTGTGTGTGTGTGTGTGTGTGTGTGTGTGTGTGTGTGTGTAGGTCCTATCTATTATGTGTGTATGTGTGTGGGCACATGTGTTGCCAGGGTAATTGTAGTCAGAGGATGACCTCAAATATTGATTTATACCTTCTACCTTCTACCTGTCTGGAGCAGGGTTCCTTGTTGTTTCCCACTGCAGGTACTGGTATCCTGTGAGCTGGAGATTCTCCTGTCTCTACCTCCCATCTCACTGTAGGAAAGCTAGGACTAGCCTATGCCTGGCATTGCTTGAGTTCTGAGGATCCCAAGTTAAGCCCTCATGCTTGCCTATACTGTACATACTGAGCCATCTGTCTAACTCCCCTTGCTTTTTTTTTTTTTTTCTTTCTTTCTTTTTTTCCAGAGCTGGGGACCGAACCCAGGGCCTTGCGCTAGCTAGGCAAGCGCTCTACCACTGAGCTAAATCCCCAACCCCTCCCCTTGCTTTTCTTTGCTGTCTTGCACTGGCCTGGGGCCTGCTGATTAGGAATCTGTCTGTTTCTGCCTTCCCAACATTTGGGAATGTAGATACATACCATCAGGTTGACCAGATGGCTCAACTGGTAGAGGCACTTGCTGCCAAGGTAGATGACCTGAGTTCAGTTCCTGGAACCCACATAGTGGAAGGAAAGAATGAATGGACTTCTGCAAATCTTGTTGGGTGTTTTGCTTTGGTTTTTGAGACAGGATGTCATTACATAGCCTTAGTTGATCTGGAACTCTATATGTAGACTGAGCTGGTCTTGAAATCACAGAGATCTACCTGCTTCTGCCTCTAAAGTGCTGGGATTGAAGGCACGCATCGCCTCACCTGTCTAGGTAAAGTAATTTTGAAATTTAGTGTTTCATCTTGGAAATCACAATCGAATGAGTCTGTCTTCTAGGCTCCATGGCATATAACTGTCTGCAAGCCTGAAGCAAGAAGATCTCCAGTTTCGGTTAACAACCTGAGTTCACAGTTATGCACTGTGTCAAAAAACCAAGGGCCAGACAGACCATAGTGTGAAGTGCATGCCCAGCATCTAGCTGAGATTGAACCCATGACTTTTTTTTTTTAATAGTTCCTTATCTTTAATCAGCACACACAACTTTCTTAGCATTTTTATCGTTTGGTTATCTCTGACTTTATCCAGCCTTGGTGTAGCCAGCCAGAAGCACAACAGGTGCCCTGAGCCTGAGTAGCAGCAGGACAGGAAGCTTGCCAGTGGCCACCACCCCTGGCCGGGTCGCCATGGCCTGGGCTCTCCTACACTCACGCACAGCTGGACCAGAGCGTATCCCTACCAGCACCCAAAAGTGTCTGAATGAACCCATGACCTTTAAGCACCCTCTTTTACTACTGAGTTATAGCTCAGCCCTAAAGGTTGATCTATAATATTTTGCTTGCAGATTATTTCCTGTCAGCTAGTGATTAAGTAAATACCTTCGAGAGGTATTCAATACCTCTGGGTGTGGAAATACTCTTGGGAGGCAAAAGCAGGAGGATCAGGAGTTCCAAGTCATCCTCTGCAACATACTGAGTAGGAGTCCAGCCTGGTCTACAGAGTGAGTGAGTTCCAGGCCAACCTGGGTTTCACAGGGAGACCCTGTCTCAAACACATCAACAACAAAAGCAACTTGTGTGTGTCTGCCGAGGCTCACACTAAAGGCCTTTGCATGCTAACCACGCTCTACCACTGAGTTGTTTGCCCAGACTCAGAGGAATTTACGGAGGAGACAAATAATTCCTACAATTACTCTTCAAGGCTCCTCTGCTGCAATTTTTTTATGGATTCTCTACTTCTTTGTTCCATCTCCATGTCCCTGGGCCATTAGTTTTTTTTTTTTTTAATCTACATTCATTGTTTTTGTAAGTAATCCTATGAGGATGTAGGAGCCTTCCCTGGATGAGTTCTCTGCAAAGTAAAATTCCCCAAAACATTTATATGTAAATGCATTTAGGAAAACAACACGCTTAAAGCAGCTGTTGTATTTTTTAGACAGCTCGTTCCTGAAACTTATCTAAAGCAACTGAAGAAGACCAGGGGCATGACCCAGGCCTGGAACCTCAGCATGTGAGGATGGAGATGGGGGTGGGGTGGGTTTAGGCCAGAGGGTTGCTATGAGTGCCAGCCCAGCCTAGGTTACATAACAAGACCATGGTTCAGGAAAATAAACAATAATAATACAAAATAACATTTTTTAAAATTACTGAGTAAGGGCTTAAAAGTGTAGCTTTGGTCAAAGGAATTAGGTTCCTATCACAATCAATCAATCAATCAATCAATAAGAGTGTGGCGGGGGGGTTGGGGATTTAGCTCAGTGGTAGAGCACTTGCCTAGCAAGCGCAAGGCCCTGGGTTCGGTCCCCAGCTCCGAAAAAAAGAAAAGAAAAAAAAAATAAGAGTGTGGCGGCATGTGCTTTTTTTTTTTTTTTTTTTTTTTGGTTCTTTTTTTCGGAGCTGGGGACCGAACCCAGGGCCTTGCGCTTCCTAGGTAAGCGCTCTACCACTGAGCTAAATCCCCAGCCCCGGCATGTGCTTTTATTACCAGCAAAAGCAGAGGAGGTTGGGTCTCTGAGTTCGAGACCAGCCTAATCAAGCCTGCTCTTCTCTCCTGCCTCCACCCTCTTTTGCTCTCTTGCTCCTTCTCTCTCTCTCTTGGTCCCCTCTCTTGTCCCTCTCTCTTTTCTTCTCTGGCTTTCCTACCCTCTCTCTCCCTTCTCATGGCTTAGTCTATTCTTCGAGTCATGTTCAGTCTGGGCTCTTCCAGATGCCTCTGGCAGTTCTCTCCCTCACAGCTACGATGCGAACCTTATCGTCCGCCATGTTTAGGGGTGATCATGTCCTCATTTTGCTTCAGAGTCCTCCACAAGAGCAGTTCAACAGGTGCTGTTAACCACCAGCCACCTTGCCTCTGTTTTGTTGGTTTCTTAAGTCAAGCTTCCCTTGTGTAACATGCCTGACTGTCTGTCTGTCCTGGAATTTGATGTGTAGACCAGATTGGCCTTGAACTCACAGAGGTCCACTTGTGTATGGTGAGATCCGTCTTGTGCATTGCATAGAAGCATCACTTGTCAATTAAAAAGCTTAGAGCCAGGCTAGAGAGATGGCTCAGAGGTTAAGAGCACTGACTGCTCTTCTAGAGGTCCTGAGTTCAATTCCCAGCAACCACACGGTGGCTCACAACCATCTGAAATGTGATCCGATGCCCTCTTCTGGTGTGTCTGAAGACAGCTACAGTACTCACATACATAAAATAAATAAATAATTCTTTAAAAAAAATAAAATCCTATAGGAAGTAGAAGGTGGGACATCAGGAAGGAGAGAGAATTCTGGGATGGAACCAGGAGCATGAGATCCGCCTGGAAAGACAGGAGGAGACAGACGGACACATGGCATCTGAGAACAGGTAACCAGTCAGTGGTAGAATGTGGGGTGAATTTATTGGGTTATCTAAGTTAATATCTAGTCAGAGAAGAGCCTGAATATATGGCCAAGGTATTTGTAAATATATTTTGAGTTTGAGTCTTATTTCTAGGATCACGGGGCTGGGAGGAAGAACCAGACATAACTTGGACACACCTGCCTCTGCCTCCGGAGTGCTGGGATTAAAGTCATGTACTGGGTTGGGGATTTAGCACAGTGGTAGAGCGCTTGCCTAGCAAGCGCAAGGCCCTGGGTTCGGTCCTCAGCTCTGGAAAAAAAAAAAAAAAGTCATGCACCACTGTGCCCAGATTTTTTTTCTAAATTTATTTATTTATGTATACAAACACTCTATTTGCATGTAAACCTGCAGGACAGAGGAGAATGTCAGACAGAAGAGGGCATCACTATAAATCTTACTAGATGGTTGTGAGCCAGCATACGGGTACTGAGGATTTGAACCCAGGTCCTCAGGATTATACAGCAAGTATTTTACCCATTGAACCATCTTCTATTTTTCATTCTATTTGTTTTTAGACAAGGTCTCCCACTAAACATGAAGCTTGACATTTCAGATCAACCAGCTGACCAACAAGCTCCCGGGGTCTGCCTGATTTGGCCTGGCAACACTGTGAGCAGAATCACCTGGCTTTTACATGGGTGCTGGGGATTTGAACCCAGATCCTCAAGGATTATGCAGCAAGTGCTCTTATTGAACCATCTCCCCAGCTTCTGTATCTACAACTTTAACTTTGTCTTATTCTCCCCTAAACAATGTGTGATAATACGTTGTGCCAATATTTCTACTCTGCATAGACATTCTGCCATAACTGTATTAAATCGTACTGTGATTCTTGCCAAGGAAGAGAATTTCTCATTATCACACTCATCAACTTTTTTGGATGATTCTAGATATTCCATCACTAAAAATCTGAGTCACGAGCATCATGTTTCAATAACAGCTCCCAATTTCCCCTCATTTTTGCATGGATGTGTACACATAGATCTTGGAGTCAGGTTTCAGTTTAGTTTGATTTGTATGCCTTCCCTTTTCCTCGTGTTTATTGGGAACACGACGCAGACGCTACCAATCTTTGTGTTCCTTTTCATTCTGGTGTTGGTGAAATATTTCTCAGTCTCACAGACCTTGGAGTGCAGACAAAACAGTAGATTCCTTTAAGATGTGAGGTAAGCAGGGTAGGGAGATCACCCGTCCCCAACCTCTTCCTCCAAGGTCACTAGGAGGAGGTGTCCTCCTTAGCTCAAGCACTTGAACGCTCGGTCCTTAGCTTGGGTAGCATTGTTTGGGCCTCGGGGACTTACTGGAGGAAGTCTGTCACTTAAAATGGGCTTTGAGAATCATTGTCTTGAAGATATATATATATATATTTTTTTTTAAAATTATGTGTATATATGACTGTATCTGTGTGTGAATAAGCAGATGTGCGCACAGCTGCTCATGAAAGCCAAAATGGGGGGAGGGGGAAGAATCCTTGAAGTTGGGATGGCAGGTGGTTGTGAGTTGCTTGATGTGGGTGCTCTGCAAGGGTGCTACAGCCCCCAACTACTGAGCCATCTCTCCAGCCTGGGCTTGGAGAGTTTCAAAGGCTTGCCGTTTTTGAGTTTGATTTCTGCTTCCTCCTAGAAGTTTAAGGTACGGACTCTCGGCTGTTCTTGTTGCCAAGGCTGTCACCTGCTGTCACAATTCCCTCCTGTGATGAACGCTCATCCCTCCAGAATCAGAAGTTCGAATAAACTCTTCCTTTGACAAATTGCCTTGGTCATAGTGTTTGATTTATGTAATTCATTTGCTTATTTGGTTTTTCAAGACAGGGTTTCTTTGTATAGCCTTGGTTGTCCTGGAATCCACTTAGAAGACCAGGCTGGCCTCAAACTCACAGAGATCAGCCTGCCTCTGCCTCTCTAGTGTTGGGATTAAAGGCCACTCAGTGGTCATGGTATTTTATCACACAGTCAACAAAGTAACTAATAAACTCCTGCAATTGTCTTGATTCCTTAAAATTTCTACCAGTGACATTATTTGAAATATTTGTTTGTTCATTTATCTGAGACAGGGTCCCACTACGTAGCCTTAGCTAGCTTGGAACTCACTATGTAGACCAGGCTGCCATTAAACTCATAGATTATACCTTCTGCCTCCTGAATGTTGGGACTAAGGGAATTTGTCAGTGGTTTTAGTCCCAGAATTCAGGAGGCAGAGACAGGTAGATCTATGTGAGCGTAAGGCCAGCCTGGTTTATACACTGAGTTCCAACCTAGAAGGGTTGCATAGTAAGAGCCTGTCTCAAAGGAAGGAAAAAAATATGTGCCTGTGGGTCTGGCTGTTTTGCCCACAGGTTTGTCTATACAGTGTATGTCTGCTGTTCAGAGAGGTCTGAAGAACTCACTAGAGTCACTTATGGGTGTGAGCCACCATATGGGGGCTAGGAATTGAGCTGGTTCCTCTGGAAGAGCAGCCAATGCTCTTAACTGTTAGAGCCATCTCTCCAGCTTTGTTTGTTTAATGTTTTGAAGGAACTTAGCTTTCTCTGAGTCTGGAATTGGGATTAAACACACAGCTTCCCTTCTTAATAAAGTGGCTACTGTTGCGGGCTGATGGTTTGCTCCCTATGTCCCTTCCCAAAGAAATTCTAACCAAAAACCAAAACAGGTTCAGAAACTAAGAAACCAGACTAAAGTATAGGCTGTGACAGAGGCAGATGAATGTGTGTCTTTGAGTACCCATTCACACTGGGGGACCTGCAGGGCTAGAAATGCATAAATTGAAAAAAATTAAAGTTAATTAATTTAAAATTAAAATAAAAATTAATTTAAAATTTAAGATAATTTAGCAAATTATATAATCATCTATATATTATAATAATTTAAAATAAATTAAAAATAAAAATAAAAGCTTTATTTTATTTTGCTTTTTAAGTCAGGTTTCTCTGTGTATCCTTGGCTGTCCTGGATTCAGTAGAGCAGGCTGGCCTTGAACTCACAGAGATCTGACTGCCCCTGCCTTTCCCTCTGGAGTGGTAGGATTAAAGGTGTATACCACCACTGCCAGACACTCCACACGCATACACACACACACACACACACACACACACACACACACACACACACACACACATATGCAGGTGCCAACTAGAAATAATGAGGGCTGAAGATGTAGCTCAGTGGTAGAGCACTTGCTCAGCATGTAGAAGGCCGAGAAGGACATTATAAATAGAACGATTAATTATAAATAGTTGAAGAACTGGGGTTGGGGATTTGGCTCAGTGGTAGAGCGCTTGCCTAGCAAGCGCAAGGCCCTGAGTTCGGTCCCCAGCTCCGAAAAAAAAGAAAAAAAAATAGTTGAAGAACTGGTTGCTAAAATTTAAGCCAGAAGCTGTGGTCCATTCCTGTAATCCCAGCACCTCCAGGCTGAGGTAAAAGGATTGATACAAACTGGAGGCCAGCCTGGGATACAAAGTAGGTTTTCGGTTCACCTGAGCCATAGTAGGAGATCCTATCAAAAACAAACAAGCAACCAATGGGATTGAGGCTGCACACCCTCCATGTGTGTCCCATGCACTCAGTTCCAATGACCTAGGCAGGGGATGGAGTCCCGGGCCTTGTGTATTGCGGGTACACACTCTGTCACTGAGCTACACTCACCGTGTAAGCAAGACTGACCTCAAAACTGTGATCCTTCTGCCTCAGCCTCCAGAGTGCTGGGCTTAGTCAGCCTTCCCCACCAACTCCAGATGTCCTCGGTGCAGATAATTTTTAGGGCCTGGGAAAGAGCAGTGGTTCCAGGGAGGTGAATGCTAGAACACAAAAATCCCTCTCCATTCAGCCCCAGGCACTAGCATGGACCCTGATTTAACTAGTTCCTGGCTAATCATCATGACACGATGTCCCTCGGGTTCTAGAGGCTGTCTGGAGAAACTTAGGAAAGTCCTTCAGTTGTCCAGAATCTCCATGACCTGAAGATGTTGAGAAGCTGGTGAAAGACGCCCACCTTCATTTCATCAAGCATCAAGGACTTGCTTATTTAATTCTTTTCTTTTCTTTTCTCTTCTTCCTCTCTCTCTCTCTCTCTCTCTCTCTCTCTCTCTCTCTCTCTCTCCCTTCTTTCCTTCCTTCCTGCTTCCCTTCTTTTTTTTTTTTTTTTCGGAGCTGGGGACCGAACCCAGGGCCTTGCGCTTCCTAGGCAAGCGTTCTACCACTGAGCTAAATCCCCAACCCCTATCTCTAGTGTTCTTAAAGTTTGCAGCAATCTAGAGGTCTAAACCCAAGTCATGGTGCCTTGACTGGCGGGCAACTGCTCCTCCTCCGCCATTAAACCTAAACACATCTGTCTCAGGTCTGCATAACCTGGAAACATTATAGCAAAGGGCTTTGTATCAGTTTCTTCCTTTTGACTTTTAAAAAAGATTTATTTATTTTATGCATATGAGTACACTGTGGCTGTCTTCAGACACACCAGAAAAGGTCCCATTACAGATGGTTGTGAGCCACCATGTGGTTGCTGGGATTTGAACTCAGGACCTCTGGAAGAGCAGCCAGTGCCCTTAACCACTGAGCCATCTCTCCAGTCTCCTCTTTGTCTCCAGGCTGTGCCTTTCTTGAACACAGCCACACCTTATGCAATGCTCTAGGATGGGAGTTGGGAACATGAAAATCAGAAAGCCTTTACAGAGAACAGAAGGACAAAATTATGTACCAAAGAAAACGATTTTACTTAAGAAGCAAGTAGACGTGCTCAAAGTTGTTGT
Source organism: Rattus norvegicus (assembly GCF_021556685.1). Taxonomy (NCBI): domain Eukaryota; kingdom Metazoa; phylum Chordata; class Mammalia; order Rodentia; family Muridae; genus Rattus; species Rattus norvegicus. The sequence goes on from NC_141538.1 coordinate 148,839,393, forward strand.
TTTTTTTTGAGGGGGGGAGGGCTGGGGTGGGGTGGTGCAGGGTGGGACCCTGGTTTTTGAGAGGATTTCTCCCAGTAGCTCTAGCTCTCCTGGAACTCACTTTGTAGACAGGCTGGCCTTGAACTCACAGAGATCCTCCTGCCTCTGCCTCCTGAGTGCTGGGATTAAAAGCATGTGCCACCGCCACCCGGCAAGTTGTATCTTGAAAATAGAGAAGAGGGCAAATAAGATGCCTCAGCTTGCTACCAAGCTTGCTCATAATGTGTAGGAGCCACATTTTAGGAGGCAGGAGAATTGCAGCAGCTTGAACCAGCCTGGAGTAAGACATGAGTTTAAGTCTAGCCTGGGCTACATGTCTCCACCAGCAGCAGCAGTAGCAGCGGCAGCAAAATTCAAACCCAGAATGATCCTGTTTCATGTGTCCTTCCATGTGTCTGCTTTAGCAGACATCCTTTCACCTGTTTCTGCTTCACAAAAACATTCCTTCATGTAATTGCCCTACAAAACACCATCTGACACAACTGACTTTCCAAAGAAACCACAAGTTTCCACTTCTATGTACACGAGTACAGGGGCCCATGAAGGACAGGGGCACCCAATCTCCCTAGGGCTGAAGTTATAGGGAGTTGTGAGCCCTCTGACATTGGTGCTGGGAATCCAAGTCAGGTACTCTGCAAGCTTACTATGTGCTCTGAACTCCTGAGCCAGCTCTCCAGCCTTTGCTGGTGTCTGAATACACCAAAAAGTGTTGAATTATACACTCTAAATAAATGAATTAAGAATGATATGAGGCCAGCTAGATGAAGACTCCTCCAAGTTGTCTTCTGACCTCTGAGGATGCACTCTGGCCACCCCCTCAATAAGTACAATAAAAATGATATGTAAGTGAGGTGCAGTGGTATACATCTCTGATCCTAGTTCTTGGAAGGGTGAGGCAGGAGGATTACAAATTGGGAGACCAGCCCAGCCAGGGATATAAAAAGAGAAACTGCCTTTAAAACAAAACCAGGAATACAAGGCCAGCCAGGGTAGTGTGAGGTCTTTTTTTTTTTTTTTTTTTAGATTTATTCATTTATTATATATAAGTACACTGTAGCTGTCTTCAGATACACCAGAAAAGGGCATCAGATCTCTTTACAGATGGTTGTGAGCCACCATGTGGTTGCTGGGAACTGAACTCATGACCTCTGGAAGAGCAGTCGGGTGCTCTTAACCACTGAGCCATCTCTCCAGCCCCAAGTGTGAGGTCTTTAAAAACCAAAACAACACAGAAAACCACAGGGGGCCTTTTGAGAAGCCTCATGAATAAAGGTGCTTGTTACCAGGCCTGATGGCTTTTATTCCAGAACCCACATGGCTTCCAGGCAGCTAGGATGAGGGTCTTAAAGCCCACACCCACAGCAACACGTCTACTCCAACAAGGTCACACCTTCTAATAGTACCACTCCGTGGGCCAAGCATTTACAAATCATCACATTCCACTCCCTGGCCCCTATAGGCTTGTTCAAACCTATGAGTCTATGGGGATCACACTTAAACATAGTATAATGCAAAATCCATTTGGTCCAACTTCCAGAGTCCCTATAGTCCATAGCAGCCTCAACAATGTTAAAAGTTCAAAAGTTCAAGATTTCTTCTGAGATTTATCCAATCATTTAACTGTAACCCCCAAAGCAAGACAGGAAACCAGCTGGGCAAACTCCAAACTCTGTATCTCCGTGTCCGATGTCCAAGTGGTCTTCATCTTTGTTGACTATAACAAACTTCTTTCTCCTGGGCTGGTTCTGCTCCCTGTTTGCAGCCTTCCTCAGCAGATAGCCCACAGCTCTGGTGTCCTGAATATCTTGGAGTCTTCCAGGCAATTTCAATGTTACAGCTTCTTGTTTCAATGTTTGGGATCCACACATCATCTTCTGGGCTCCTCTAAAGAGTTCCTCCAGCTCTGCCCTCTGTAGCACTCAGATTGATGCACTCCACTGCTGCTGCTGTTCTTGGTGATCATCCCTCGGTACTAGCATCTCCAATACACTGGGGTCTTCTGCTGCAACTAGGCTTCACCAATAGCCTCCAAGCCTCAACTTCTTTGCATGACTCTTCAGTCCTGTGCCATTAACTGCAACCGAGGCTGCACCTTCACCAATGGCCTTCCATGGCCTAGCCTCAGCTGCTCTTCATGACTCCTTCATGCCTTCAAAACCAGTATCACGTGGGCGACCCTCACATATTACTAAGTACAGCTGCAGCTTTCTCTGGAACAGAGCTTCTTTGTGTTCTTAGAAAAAAACACTTCCCAGAAGATTTCACCTCAATGATGCTGGTTCCTCCTCCTCCTCCTCCTCTTCCTCCTCCTCCTCCTCCTCCTCATTTATTTATGTATGTAATTACACTGTTGCTGTCTTCAGACATCTCAGAAGAAGGCATCAGACCCCATTACAGATGGTTGTGAGCCACCATGTGGTTGCTGGGATTTGAACTCAGGACCTCTGGAACAGCAGTCAGTGCTCTTAACCACTGAGCCATCTCTCCAGCCAGATGCTGGTCTCTTCTTAATCACTGCTAACTTCTTAGCTCCAGCTAACCAGTATCATTTGTCCCAGTAGTTCCTTCTATTTTTCATTCTAAAGCTAGAGCCATATGGCTGAAGCCGCCAAGTTCTGCTGTTTTCTGGGGATTGAACACCCCCCACCCCCAATTATATTACCTGCTTTCTGTTTTCTGACTCCCTCTTTGCCTAAGCTTGGCTTTCTGGTACTTGCTTTCTGACCTTGAACTCCGAGATCTGCATGGCTCTGTCTCCTGAAATGCTGGGAATAAGGGCATCTCTACCACCATACCTGGATTAAACTTTTCTTCACCTGGAACCTGCTTTGTCGAAGGCTGGTCTTGAACTCCACAGAGATCTGTTTGGCTTTGCCTCCTGGAATTAAAGGTGTGTACCACCATGCCTGGATCCAAATTTAGCTGGGTAGGATCTTGCCCACAAATCCCTTAATCTGTTGTCTCCTAGAATATAGGATTCAGTTCATTTCACTTCCTTGTGCCCCTTTAATACTCAAACCATATATTTTATTTTTTCCTTTCTAAGCTTGCTATGCTTGTTTAAAATGCTTTTCAATGAGACTTAACCAGAGAACAAAAATCTATGAGTGTCTCTGAGACTTCCTTTGTCAATGCAATTAATCTGAGTCTTCACCTTAGCCTCGGGCAGACTCTTCAGACAAGGGCAAAAAGCAGACACATTCTTCACCAAAATACCACAAAACTAGTTTCCATGCCACATTCTGAAATTCTTCTCCACTGAAACTTCTTGGGCTAGGCCTGTTCAAATCACACTCAGCAACAAAGTCTTCCAGATTCCTACCGGGACAGCCCACTAAGTCCCATTTAAAGCATCCCACTGCTTTCCAAATCCAAAGTCCCCAAATTCACATTCTTCCAAATAAAAGTATGGTCAGGACTATCACAGCAATTCTCCAGTTCCTGGTACCAACTTCTGTTTTAGGGTTTTACAGCTATGAACAGACACCATGACAAGGCAAGTCTTCTAAAGGACAACACCTAATTGGGGCTGGTTTACAGAGTCAGAGGTTCAGTCCATTATCATCAAGGTGCAAGCATGGTAGCTTCCAGGCAGACATGGTGCAGTATCTATTCCAACAAGGCCAGACCTTTTTTCTTTTTTTTGGAGCTGAGGACCGAACCTAGGGCCTTGCGCTTCCTAGGCAAGTGCTCTACCACTGAGCTAAATCCCCAGCCCTCCAAGGTTTTCTTGAATTGATCCTCCCTAGAAGTTTCTGCCAGAGACTTTTTTTTAAAGATTTATTTATTTTTTACATATAAGTACACTGTGGCTGTCTTCAGACACACCAGAAGGAGACATCAGATCTCATTACCGATGGTTGTGAGCCACCATGTGGTTGCTGGGATTTGAACTCAAGGCCTCTGGAAGAACAGTCAGTGCTCTTTTTTTTAAATATTTTATTTATTTATTATATATGAATACATTGTAGCTGTCTTCAGACACACCAGAAGAGGGCATCAGATCTCATTACAGATGGTTGTGGTTGCTGGGATTTGAACTCAGGACCTCGGGAAGAACAGTCGGTGCTCTTAACCACTGAGCCATCTCTCCAGCCCGCAGTCAGTGCTCTTAACCGCTGAGCCATCTCTCCAGCCCCTCCAAGGTTTTCTTGAATGATCCTCCCTAGAAGTTTCTGCCAGAGACTTCTTGAGGTTTTTCAGTTACATTATAACATTTAGTTACAATGACATGGATTAAGTTTCTGTTGACTTAGATTAAAAATACCTTTCTCAAATCCACTCTAATTCTTCTCCCACATCAGCTTGATTAGACTTTCTGCCCTTTCTCTCTGAGACTGGGTCTTACTATGTAACCTTGGTCAGTGGGGAACTTTCAGGCTGACTTTAGACTCACAGATCTGCTTGTTTCTGTCTCTGGAGTGTTTCAATTAAAAAGGAGTACCACATCATCTGCCTTTGATTAGATTTTTTTAAAGTTTTATAAATTTCAGTGGATTGATATTATGTTATTATACATAAGTTTGGCTAGATGAATGAGAGAATCTCCAATTTTTTTTTTTTTTGGTTTTTCTTTTTCTTTTTTTTTTTTTTTTTTTGGTTTTCATTTGTTCAAGACAGGGTTTCTCTGTATAGCTCCGACTGTCCTGGAACTCATACTGTAGATCAGGCTGGGCTCAAACACAAGAGATTTGCCTGCATTTGCTTCCCAAGTGCTGGGATTAAAGGCACGTGCCACCTCTGCCCGCCAAGAGGAATCCTAAATTTTAGGCAGAATTTAAAGTGTCTTGGGCAGTGCTCAGCAAATAGTTTCAGACAGACATGTTTGGCCAAATAAATGTTCATTTGACTTTTCTTTTTCTTTTTTCTTTTTTTCCCCGGAGCTGGGGACTGAACCCAGGGCATTGCGCTTGCTAGGCAAGCGCTCTACCACTGAGCTAAATCCCCAACCCCATCATTTGACTTTTCTATGCCTTTTCTTGTTGAAAATTAAAATTTTTTTTCATTTTAAAATGTGTGTGTATGCTCATATGAGTTTGGGTGCCTGAGGAGGTAAGATCCCCCTGGAGCTGAAGCAACTAGCCTTAGGTATCACCTAAGATGGGTGCTGGAAACTGAGTTTAGAGAGTGCAGTAAGAGCTTACTTGCCTGTCTTTGTTTGTTTGTTTGTTTGCTTTTTAGCAGTTTTTTTTCTTTTTTCTTTTTTTGAGACAGGATTTCTCTGTGTGACTCTGCCTGTCCAGGACTTGCTCTGTAAACCAGGCTGGCCTGGAACTCACAGAGATCCACATGTGTCTGCCTTCTGTGTACTGGGATTAAGGCATGCACCACCATGCTGAATTTATGTTTCTTCATTTTAAAACAGGAATACTGGTGTTGTGTCTACTCTGATTACTACTTCATAGCCTGGCAGGTTTATTTATTATTTATTTTAGTTTGGAAATTTTCAGTTAGATAATGAGTAAAAGTCTGAGGGCAGCATATGTCACGCTGGTAAACACTTGATAACAGCAGTCTCATGAGTCTGCTGGAGGCTGTGCTCTGATAGGGTGACTCTGGGGCTGGGTTTGTGTCTTAGGTCTCTGAAAGTAATTTCTTTAAGGAGATCAGAGACGGGAGGTGTTTACTTGGCTGGAATTGCCTCACCTGATTGAATAGAGATATCTCCTAGGGGTTGGGGATTTAGCTCAGTGGTAGAGCGCTTGCCTAGCAAGAGCAAGGCCCTGGGTTCGGTCCCCGGCTCCAGAAAAAAAAGAAAAAGAAAAAAAAAAAAAAAAAAAAAGACTGATATCTCCTGAATACGGCTAAGCCAGCATTAAAATCTCACCAAGTGAATGGCTGAAGCTGAAGTTAAAACTAAGGACTAAGCTGGGCGGTGGTGGCACACATCTTAAATCCCAGCACTCAGAAGGTAGAGGCAGTTGGACCTCTGAGTTTGAAGCCAGCCTGGTCTACACAGAGCAGATTCTAGGACAGCCAGGTATACACAGAGAAACCTTGTCCTGAAAAACAAAAAAACAAACAAACAAAACAACAACAACAACAACAACAACAACAAAAAGCCAAACCAAATCAACCAACCAGACATACAAAAAAGAAACTAAGGAGGGCTGGGGATTTAGCTCAGTGGTAGAGCGCTTGCCTAGGAAGCGCAAGGCCCTGGGTTCAGTCCCCAGCTCCGAAAAAAAGAACCAAAAAAAAAAAAAAAAAAAAAAAAAGAAACTAAGGAATTATTCTGGCTCTCAGGATGAAAGCATGGAGCCCAGAGTCTGGTAAGAAGCTGGAAGGTGTATGTTTCTCATATCTGCCATCTTTCTTCCTCTTGTGTGTTTTTGTACTACATCTATTCAGTATTGTCCAGGGCCCTGGCCTGATGGAGCTAAATGCATTATCTACTTGATTTCACACAGTATTGTTAGCAGTGTGGGAAATGATGGTTCAGTTAAGTAACGTCAGGTCTGGTTTCAAGCTGGCTTTCCGAATACAGTATGTTCGTGAGTTTGAATATTGAGACCTGGGGATGTAGCTCTCTTGATTGGTAGGGTGTTGCCTAGCAGGCCTGAAGTCCAAAGTTTGGTATCCAGCACTGCATAAACTGGATATGGCTGAACATGTCAGTAATAGCAACAGTAGGAAGGTATGTGAGTAGGCTCAGGAGTTCAAGGTAATCTTTAGGTACACAGTGAGTTTGAGGGCAGCCTGGATGATATGAAACCCTGTCTCAAAAAAAAGAAAAAAAAATAGAGGTGGTGGGGGCACAGGCCTTTAATCCCAATATTCAAGTCAGAGATGGGGATATCTCTGTGAGTTCTAAGACCAGCCTGGTCTACAATGTGAGTTCCAGGACAGCAAGAGTTACACAGAGAAACTCTGTTTTGAAAAATCAAAAAGAAAAAAAACTTAAAATTGGATGATTCTCCAAGACAGAGGCAGGTGGATTTCAGTAGGTTAGAGACCAGCCAGGGCTACAAAAGACCCTGTCACATAAAAAAACAAAAACAAAAAACCCAAAAAAAAAACCCCAAAACCAAACAACCAACCAACCAACCAAAATGGAGTGTTTGCAAACACCTCAGGCTTCTTGTTCTCAGCTTAATTTGCATCTTAATATTTCTTTTCTTTCTTTCTTTTTTTGTTTTTGCATCTTAATATTTCTAATGACCTTTGAATAAGGGTCCTGGCATTGTCCATTGTGTTCCAGATCCTGCAAATTAAGTTGAGGCCCTGCCCTCCTACAGTTGGTTATCCTGTTGCTCTTCTCTTTTGTTTGTTACAGTGGGGAAACAGAGGCAGGAGGAAGATGCAAAAAGGCCAGGAACCGGAAGGCTGGAAGAGGTTCGAACCCAGCCTCGGGCCAGGCTGTGCTAAGGTCCACGCACAGATCTATGTTGGCGTCCCCTCCCCCTACGGCAGGCTGGGCACTCCGTGCGCGCTCCCGCGCCTTCCACCCTGCTCCCTACGCGGCGGCGCGTGCTCGCCCCAGCGGGCGGGCACAGCGGTTGTGTGGCCTGCGAGTTTCCCCGAGTTCACGCAGGCCCTGCGGTTGGCATGGCAACCGGGCAACCTGTTCCAGAGCCGCCCTCCCGCTCCGCACACGCCGCTGCCACCGCCAGAGCCGGGGCCGGCGCCGCTCCCATGATGCACCGCGTCAGCCCAGTCCCCAGTGGGCCGCCATGTTGTCGGAGTGAAAGGTAAGGGGGAGCGAGAGCGCCGGCGAGCGAAGATCGGGGGGCCGGAATCCATCTTCATCCTACCGCTCCGCCCGTGAGTATCCGCGCCCCGGTGGCCCCAAACCGTGCTCTGAACCCCCAGCAAGCCGATGCGCCCCTCGTATTGGCGTTTGGCAGCGGTTGGCGGGGCGAGAAGGGCTTAGAGACGCCGCCGGGCCTGGCGGAGGCTCCGCGCTCGCTCCGCTCGTACGTGTTTGGGAGGCGGCAGCGAGGCCCTATTGTTATCCGCGAGGAGGGGGTGGGGAGCGGGCCGCGGCCGGGGCCCGGCCCGCAGCTGGCGGCGGCTCCGTGCCTCTTCGGCCCCGCTGGGAGTCCCTGGAGGTTGGTGTTGCCGTTCGGCTCGGCTTTTTTTGGGGGGGGGTATTTATTTATTTATTTATTTTTGGTTGGGTCTGCGAAGCCCTAGGTCCTCTCTTGTAGCCGTGGAGTGGAGATTCCGTGCTCCCGCGGGCTCCTTCGACTTCTGGAGCTTCCGTGGCAGCGCCGAGGGAGGAACAATACATGGCTTTAGAAAGCAGCGGTGGGCCCGCGTCCTCGGGCGAGCCCCCACGGTAGTGGGGTAGTAGGCGATTTTGCAAGCCTTAAATGTGGAGAGGTGGCCATCAGGAAGTTTCGGATCGCTTTTTAAGCGCCTGGGATTCTTGTGGCCTTTTGTTTCTATGAGAGCTTGTGTGTTTTTCTTTTCCCCCCTTTTGAGGCGGGGGGTGTTCTTCCTCTCTGAGCTTCCCTGTGTTGGTGTATTTTCCTCTCCAAGGGGCTTTCAGTAGGTAGTAGGAAAACCATGTGTAGATATCTACACAGTGCTACAGTTTCGGTCCTCACAAACGCGGTTGGTAAACATGGGTCATTTGTTTTACTCGTCAGTACCACTCCCACGTTAAGTGAGGAACGCTCCTGTAACTTTTCTCCAGTGAGGCTCACCCCTCTTCCCAAGAGCTCTCACACAGACGACCAGAGGAAGGCTTTATTCTCATCATAACTTTGAAGGATTGTTCGTTTTCACTGTGCAAATTATGATAACGCTTCGTTACACTTGATCATTTTGCTCACTCCATTAATTACTGGGATTATTAAGATTATTTATGAGTGCTTTTGGACTTTTCAGTTTTTAAAGCCAGTTACTTCTGAAGTAGGATTGTAGATTTAGCTGTTTGTGTTGGTGTAAAAGTTACTAATGTTCTCGCTTTAAGATAAGCAGCTTCCTTCGGGGTTTTTAGTAAACACATGAACATTCTGACCCTTCGATCATTGTAACTTTGTAAAACACTAGGGACCGCGGATCTTTATCTGGTGGTTTGGAAATACTGGGTTCTGAACTTTGAGTATTTTGCCTTTTCACGCTTGAATTCATCTTGTCTAAGGCAACAGCTTTTTGAAGTTAGGATTGTTTAGTTTGGGTTTGTGAACCGATTTAAGATAAATTTATGTCCACAGAAGGTTTGTTCAGTGTAGTAAAAATAAATTTTAAACCCAAGCATCTTAGTAAAAGGAGATAGATTAAACCATGTTTCTTTGTTTAAAGAAAACTCCTATTAGTGATACTTTAAAAAAGTAAAAATAAGGGGTTGGGGATTTAGCTCAGCTGTAGAGCACTTGCCTACCAAGCGCAAGGCCCTGGGTTCGGTCCCCAGCACCGAAAAAAAGAAAAAAAAAGTAAAAATAAACTACAGCGTGATCAGTTTGAACGGTAGTACGTAGCATTGGTACCTCCTATTGCTTAACATATTTCCTTTTAAATGATATGTCATTTGCTTAAAAAAAATCCCATTTTAAATACTGCACATAACTTTTTAGTGAGCTTTGAGGGTTCCCTAAAATGCACCATCAGTTTCTTTTTTTGTGGTTCTTAGGGTGACCGATTATTAGTTTTTGTTCTGCCATTGCCAAGATGTTACAAAATTCTCTCAGACACATGTCAGTGTTTAGGTGTTCGCTCACTTTTAAGTTGTCCCTCTTGCCAGGCTCCCTGCTCCCCCCCCCCCCCCCAACCCCCAAGGCAGTTTGGGAAACAGCCTTGCCTCATTAGATAAAGCAGGAAGTCTCCATTCCAGATAGCCTTTCAAAGGCCAATTGTTTTGTTTTAATATTTTTGTAAGTGACCCCTCCCCAGTTATTTTTTTTTTCTTTTTTCTTTTTTTTGGAGCTGGGGACCGAACCCAGGGCCTTGCGCTTGCAAGCGCTCTACCACTGAGCCAAATCCCCAACCCCCAGTTATTTTTTTAGAATGAGATTGCTTTCAGGGACAGACTTTTATCATTTGTTTGTTTACTTATTTATTGTTTTTTTGAGACAGGGTTTCTCTGTATAGCCATTGCTGTCTTGGAACTCACTCTGTGGACGAGGCTGGTCTTGAACTCAGATCTGACTCAGCCTCGGATTCCTGAGTGCTGGGATTTAAAGGTGTGCACAACCACTGGCCAGCTAAACTTTTTTTAATATGAAAATTCATAGGTAACTTTTAGCAGCTTTTTTTTTTTGGTTCTTTTTTTCGGAGCTGGGGACCGAACCCAGGGCCTTGCGCTTCCTAGGCAAGCGCTCTACCACTGAGCTAAATCCCCAACCCCTTTAGCAGCACTTTTATGTTAGAAAATACTGCCTTTATTATTTTATGAATCCTCTTGGTGATTGAAGCATGGCAGCCTTGATTGGTATAGGTAACTAAATTTGTGGAATCTTAAGCATAGTGATTTGAGGAAATTTAGAACTTCCTTTATACTTTTCAACTTACTGATTAAAAGCTATCAAAAACCAAGGCCAGTGATTGGGGAAAACTTTTTTTTTTTGAAACTGACAGGTTGTTTGTTTGGTGGCAAAACTTTTTTGCATCAGTTGGCCTCAAGTAAAGAGATGGAGGCTCTTTTTTTTTTTTTTCTTTTTTCCGGAGCTGGGGACCGAACCCAGGGCCTTGCGCTTCCTAGGTAAGCGCTCTACCACTGAGCTAAATCCCCAGCCCGAGGCTCTCTTACAGAAGTAAATGCACTCTGAGATATGAAGGACGGAGGACTATGCTGGTGTATTTTGCAGAGGATCAGAATGAAACAGCTGTACATTTCTGGGTTTGTGCTTGAGCATTGACAGCATTTTGTTCATGAGAGCCTAGCAGGCAAAAACTATTCCAGTATAAGGTTTAATTGGGGTGTGTGTGTGTGTGTGTGTGTGTGTGTGTGTGTGTGTGTGTGTGTGTAGGTAGGTAGGTAGAAGGGTATTGGATTTTTTGATTTACATTAGGCATTTCCAAAGCAGAGGTTTGGTTTTGTTTTTTGGGGGGAGGGATATTTTACTGTTCTCCAGGTTTGCCTTAAACTCACAGTATAGCTCCTTGACCTCAAAATATTAGCAGTTCCCCTGCTTTAGTCTCCCAGAGTGCTGGGATTTTGAAGAGATTGCAGATTCCATGTGACTTTTACTAGCTTCATAACCTGAATTAGTTGTGAGAAGCTAGTATTACTTTTCCATGAGGTTACTTACCTAATGAGAGAGCATGGTGGAGTCTGGAGAGATGCTTGGTGCTTTTGCACTTCTGACTCGGTGCTTTTGCCAAGGACATGTGTTTGGTTCCTAGCACTGGCATGGTTCACAATCAATCCTGGCTCCAGTTTTAGAGGATATTATACCTCCGGCCTTCTCATACACTGCATGTACATGATACACACACAGGTAAAACACATACAAAAGAAGACTATTTCAGAAAAGAGAAAACAGGCTTCTCCTCTGTTTTGAACTGTGTTGCTAACCTCGGAAGTTCTCTGGTGGTTGCAGACAGAATACCCTAATTGGTAACCAGTTTACTTTTTTCATACAAATGTAATTATTTGGTTTTATGGAACTTAAGTAGCAAAGGATCCTAGTAATATTTGATTTCTTTTTTTTTTTTTGGTCTTTTTTTCGGAGCTGGGGACCGAACCCAGGGCCTTGCGCTTCCTAGGCAAGCGCTCTACCACTGAGCTAAGTCCCCAACCCTGTAAATTCTTTTAAAGATAATTAGGGTATGAGGTGGGGAGGGTCCATGGGATTGAATCTGCAGGGGCTGGGGTGGAGTCCAGGGGATATAATCTAGGGCCCATTCGGGCTGGGCCAGCAAGCACTCCATTGAGCTACACCTCAAGCCTATAAACTTAAGGATGCTTTCAAAAGTTCATGGTCACAGTCCTGTTGATGCATGTCTGTAATCCCAGTACCCAGGAGGTGGAAGTAGGATCAGTACTTGGTTCCTGGCCAGCTTTGACTACCTTTTAATTTCAAAGCCAGCCTGGGTTACATGAAATTTCACCTCAGGGAAAAAAAAAGTGTTTATTTTAAGTACAGTTGACTTAAGGAGAAAGTTGAGTAGGGAAACTACTATTGATTAAATTCTGATTCCATATTGCTATTTTGCTTGTTTGTGTATTTATTTATTTATTTATTTATTTATTTATTTATTTATTTTTCTTTTTTCTTTTTTCCGGAGCTGGGGACTGAACCCAGGGCCTTGTGCTTGTTAGGCAAGCGCTCTACCACTGAGCTAAATCCCCAACCCTGTTTTTTTATTTTTTTAATTTATGTGGTTCTGGGGCTCCAACTTAGGTCCTAGCACATTAGGCAAGTTCCTTGTCTTTGTATGATTACTTTTCAGTACAGCTCTGGTTACAGCAGTGGGCCCTCATCTCGGCACTTGTTGGAGTACCTGCTGCTGTTGACCTTTATTTCTGTACACACAGGCCCAGCAGCTTGAACGGAGGTTCAGGTCAGGAAACTGTTACAAGGCACTTGACTTCTTGGTAGAGACAGTTATACAGTATTGACTTGCAGAAGAGAGGGAAATGTTTAGCATTTTGTACTGGAGTATATGGAGTTGTTTTAAAAAAATGCAAGCATTAAACATCTGTTAACTGTTTGTTCTCAGGTGTTGGTGGAATGAGCGTTGCATGTGTCTTGAAGAGAAAAGCAGTGCTTTGGCAGGACTCTTTCAGCCCCCACCTGAAACATCACCCTCAAGAACCAGCTAATCCCAACATGCCTGTTGTTTTGACATCTGGAACAGGGTCGCAAGCGCAGCCACAGCCAGCTGCAAATCAGGCTCTTGCAGCTGGGACACACTCCAGCCCTGTCCCAGGATCCATAGGAGTTGCAGGCCGTTCCCAGGACGACGCTATGGTGGACTACTTCTTTCAGAGGCAGCATGGTGAGCAGCTTGGGGGAGGAGGAAGTGGTGGAGGCGGCTATAATACTAGCAAACATCGATGGCCTACAGGGGATAACATTCATGCAGAACACCAGGTAAAAAAAGTTCCTATTTCAGCTCTTGAAACTTCTAATCACTGTCTGCTTAGGCTTCTGCTTCCAGTGACTGTTCTGAAACTCTTCCATTGCTTATTTTATTTACTTTGTGTAAACAAGAGTCATTTGGTTTAAAGAATGGCTGGTTATTATTGTAATTGCCACTGGCTTATTTACCGTTCTGGTGTTATACAGTAATTCACTAAGGAAATCTCAAGAGTGTTTTCATGTTCTCACTGCATTTCTAGGAATATCTTACAGCATATTTTTCACCATTGACATGCTCTTAAGAACTGTTTGAGTTTACAGGACAATGTAAAGCAAAGCTTTTCTGTTCCGATTGGGTGACTTTTATCTTTAATTAAGATCCTGTTATTTGGAAGCAATGTGAGAATGTTTAAATTCCCAGGAAAAACTAAACTTGACAGATGTTGTAAATTGAAAATTTAAAGAATTACTGAAACAAAAAGATGTTATGGTTGGAAGTGGGGGGGGATTAAGAAGTGAATTGCTCACTTCAGATTGGTTGTTCCATGTGAGGACTGATCGTGCCTTTTAGGTTTTAACCATCTCGTTCTTGTTCTAAGAATTTAGTTGATATTCAGTAATTTTTTAATTAATTCCTTTCATTAACTTTTTTGAGAGACGGCATCTCTATATGTAGGTGGTGTAGATCAAGCTGGCCTTGAACCCACAGTGGTTGGCCAGTACTGGGATTAAAGACTTGAACTCTATGTCTGACTTCTTTTTTATAAAAAAAATATAAATCTACTTTACTAACAAAGAGTTTAGCCTGGTTTGTTTCCTGAGGGTTAGACTTATTCAACTGATTAAGGCTACTCTTGGCAATTGAGTATAGGTGCCATTTGTAAAGAGTCATTTGACATTGCCAGTCCAGTGCTTATTAGCCAAAGAAACAGATATCTTTTCTAGGGTTTCTAGTTTGTTTGTTTGTTTTTTGTTCTATTTCAAAAACCTAAGCGAGTCTGAATTTTCAGTTACTTGCTTCTTCAGCTCGCCAGGAAGGATAGTAGCTATTTCTCTTTGTTATTCGTGTATGTATGTGTGTGTGGTATATTTGATTTGAGTGTGTATTTGCGCGTGTGTGCGCGTGTCTGTGTGTCTGTGTCTGTATCTGTGTGTGTTCATAGGTGTGTGCTTGCCTGAGCCAGATATCTTTGTCTACTGTTTTCTATCTTTTATGTTTTTTTCAAGACATGGTTTCTCTGTTTAACAGCCCTGGCTATCCTGGAACTCAGTCTGTAGATCAGGCTTCCCCTTAAACTCACAGAGATCCTCTTGCCTCTGCCTAAAGGGCTGGTATTAAAGGTTTGTGTTTATGTTTTGAGACTGATTACTTACTGAACTTAGAGTTGTACTCGTTGGCTAGATTGGCTGGCATTGAGCTCCTGGGGTTCCTATGGGTTTGCTTACCCACCAAGGTTGGGGTTGTGGTTGCATTCATTCCTTTACACTTAGCTTTTATGTTAGTGCTGGGGATCTCAAGGCTTCATGAAGGCTTGGTGGCAAACACTAAACCCAATGATCCATCTGTCCAGCTCCTATTTCATTCTTTTTTTTTAAAAGATAATTTTTATTATATTTTATTTATTTATCTGTGTAGGTACATGTGTACACACAACATGTACAAATGAGAGGACAGATTGTAATAAGGTTTGCTGGCAAGCACCATCACTCATCCATCCAGCCATCTTGTCAGCCCAGCCCTCCCCCCTCCCTCCCTTTCTCCCTCCCTCCCTCCCTTCCTTTCTGGTTTCTATTTTTTGGAGGGGTTGGGTATTGAAACGGTGATTCTCTGTAGCCTTGACTGTTCTGGAACTCTTGTCTGTAGACCAGGCTTGCCTTGAACTCACAGAGATCTGCCTGACTCTGCCTGGGCTGGGATTACAGGCGCCACTTCAGTAGATGCTGGATCTTTGTTTTTTTGCAAGGGCATATGTAGGAAGGAAGAGGAAGTGTCTTGTGTTCCTTGGTTATAGTTTTATTAGTATTTAGTTTTATTCTGTACTTAAAGCAAGGCACGGCATTTGTTTACTGTTATAGCATGGTCACCCCATTTTTTTTTTTTTTTTTTTTAAATTTAAGATTTATTTAAGTA
Source organism: Rattus norvegicus (assembly GCF_021556685.1). Classification (NCBI taxonomy): domain Eukaryota; kingdom Metazoa; phylum Chordata; class Mammalia; order Rodentia; family Muridae; genus Rattus; species Rattus norvegicus. Next base: position 148,854,537 of record NC_141538.1, read on the forward strand.
TGTGAGTACTCTGTCGCTGTCTTCAGACACACCAGAAGAGGGCATCAGGTCCCATTACAGATGGTTGTGAGCCACCATGTGGTTGCTGGGAATTGAACTCAGGACCTCTGGAAGAACAGTCAGTGCTCTTAACCGCTGAGCCATCTCTCCAGTCCCACCCCTTTTTTCTTGGCTGAAGATAGAACTCAGGCTTGAGCTTCATAGGCAAGACTCATTTTACTACATTCTCAGAAAGGTTTAGAGTCTTGAAGGTGCTGATTAAATGTACTCATCTCAGTATCAGTCAATACACTTTAGCATGTAAGAAGGTTTGGGAGCCGGATGTTGTGTCATAAGCCGGCACTCCAGAGGCAGAGGGAAGCAGATCTCTCAAGTTTGAGGCCAGTCTAGTCTATGGAGCGAGTTCTAGGATAGCCAGGGCTCTACAGAGGAACCCTGTAGTAAGAATCTTCTGTGAGAGACAAGAAACTGAAGTATAGTTAGGAGGCAGACTTTAGTGATGACATTACAGGAAGGAGTGTGCCACCACCATGCCCAGGCTATGTAGTTTTGAAGTAAGCATGGGTTCACTGTGTAAGCTCTAGGTAGACTTTTGCCTTCCCAGGAAGACAAAAGACCCCAGAGAATTATTGTGGCAATATAGCACATTTTTAGGTTAACTAGTTATTTTACTAGAAAGGTAAATATAGGGCTGGAGGAATGGCTCAGTGGTTAAGAGCACTGACTGCTCTTCCAGAGGTCCTGAGTTCAAATCCCAGCAACCACATGGTGGCTTACAACCATCTGTAATGAGATCTGATGCCCTCTTCTGGTGTGTATGAAGACAGCTACAGTGTACTTATATATGATAAATACATCTTTAAAAAAAAAAAGAAAGGTAAATATAGACTTGATAGTAGATAAATACAAATGATACAGACTCTCATAGACTGCAGTCGTGTTTTCTGTCCCATGGTATATATGTGTTGTGTGTTCTGTTTTTATATGGGTTCTAAGTAGTAATCACTCAATAGGAAGTGATCTGACTCCAGTGCTTGCCACTGTACTACTGGGTCATTCATTTTTTTGTGGTGACTGTTTTCTGAGCCTTTTTATTTATTTTTACTTTTTTTTTTTTTTTTTGGTTCTTTTTTTCGGAGCTGGGGACTGAACCCAGGGCCTTGCGCTTCCTAGGCAAGCGCTCTACCACTGAGCTAAATCCCCAACCCCTATTTTTACTTTTTTTTTTTTTTTTTTGTTCTTTTTTTCAGAGCTGGGGACCGAACCCAGGGCCTTGCGCTTCCTAGGCAAGCGCTCTACCACTGAGCTAAATCCCCAACCCCTAATTTTACTTTTTAAGGGTCTTTTTTTTTTTAAAGTTAAAAATTCCTTTTTTTGGAGCTGAGGACCGAACCCAGGGCCTTGCACTTGCTAGGCAAGCGCTCTACCACTGAGCTAAATCCCCAACCCCAATTCCTTTATTTTTTATTCCTGGTATCACTACCGCAATTTACAGGGCAATATACCTGATGTAATGAAAAGAAAAAGACAAAGCTACAACAGTTAAAAGACCTCAGAATATACATCTAATCGACACTCATTGCATTAGTCAGTGGCTGCACTTTTGCAAACTGGCTGTGAGCGTCCTGTGAGGGATCATTGTTCCTTCTGTGGCAGATTTTACAGTTCCTCTAATGCATGTGGGACGACTGTCTCAAAGTAACCTGCAGCTTTCCTGACAATTCCTCGCTCTCTCCTGCTAAGAACTGTAGCATTTGTTTCTGTTTTATTTTAAAACCTTCTGCTACCATATCCACCACTTCCACCTCCAGATCCATAGCCACCACCATAGACTGCCTGAGCTTCTTCCACCAAACCTGTCCCCCTTCATGGGTCCAAAATTAGATTGTTGCTGTCCACTATAATTTCCAAAGTCATTATAGTTCCCACCACCACTATAGTTAACCTCCACCAAAATTTCCTCCTTCATTGTAACCATCATAGTCTCCTCCTCCACCACCGTATCCACCACCTTGGTTTCCATATTCTGGTCCACCACTCCATAACCTCCTCTACTACTGTAACCAGGACCACTACCATAGTTGCTACCATCACCTCCAAATCCATGATATCTATCACCACTACCTCCATAACTGCCTCTGCTGCCTCCGCCTCCACCACCATAGCCTCCTTTTCCACCAAAGTTTCCTCACAACCAAAGTTTCCTCACGACCAAAGTGACCAGAGTTTCCTCCACATCCCATAGAGTTGCCAGATCCACCTCCACGAGCTCTCTGTGACCCAGCAGACTGCATCTCTTGTTTAGAAAGGGCCTTTTTCACTCCACAATTATGCCCGTTAATTGTGGTTTTTCTTTCTTTCTTTTTTTTCTTTTTTTTCGGAGCTGGGGACCGAACCCAGGGCCTTGCGCTTCCTAGGCAAGCGCTCTACCACTGAGCTAAATCCCCAGCCCCAATTATGGTATTTATCAACTGTGTCATGATCATCAAAAGTTACAAAAGCAAATCCTCCTTTTTTCCACTCTGCCTGTCTTCCTGGTTCTATGGTTTCAATCTTGCCATACTTTTCAAAGTATCTCTCAGATTATATTCTTCTGTATCCTCTTTAATACCACCAACAAAAAATTTCTACACCGTTAAATGGGCACCAGGCTTTACAGAATCTTCTTTAGAAACAGCTCTTTGGTTTCACCACACGTCCATCAACCTTGTGTGGCCGAGCACACACTGCAGCATCCACTCTTTGTGACACAAGAGTAGGTCACAAAACCAAAGCCTCTGGAACGTTTTGTTTGAGGATCTCTTATTACCTACCACACAGTCTGTAAGTGTGCCCCATTTCTCACAATTTTCTCTTAAGCTATCATCTGTGGTTTCAAAGCTCAGACCACCAATAAACAGCTTCCTCAGCTGCTCTGGTTCCTTTGGATCGTGGCCCTCCAAATTGAGACCGTACTCAGGTTCTGTCATTTAAAAAAGATTTTTTTTAAAATGGATATGAGTACACTGTTGCTGTCTATCTTCAGACACCAGAAGAGGGCATTGGATCCCATTACAGATGGTTTTGAGCCACCATGTGGTTGCTGGGAATTGAACTCAGGACATCTGGAAGAGCAGTCAGTGCTCTTAACCACTGAGCCATCTCTTCAGTCCTGTCTTTTCATTTTTTTTTTTTTCTTTTTTTCGGAGCTGGGGACCGAACCCAGGGCCTTGCGCTTCCTAGGTAAGCGCTCTACCACTGAGCTAAATCCCCAGCCCCTTCAGTCCTGTCTTTTCATTTTTACATTTTGTTTTTAGACGACTATAATGGATTGACCCCCCCTCCTTCCTTTTATTTTATATATTTATTTTGTTTTGGAGACAGTCTCACTCTACCCCTGGCTGGTTTGAACTGGCTGTGTAAATCAGGCTTTCTTTGAATTTACAGACACTTGCCTGTCTCTGTCCCCTTGGTGTTGGGATTAAAGGCATTTCCATGTTCTGTTACAATGGAACAAAATTTAAGATCAAATTGGTAAAACACTTTGATCATTTAGAAGCTCAGGGTGTGATTATGATAACATTTATACTTACTGTGTCAGGAAGGTACTTTAGGTTCATGTTCTTCTCTTTTATGAAAAACTTACTTTTTTGGGCTAGAGAAATGGCTCAGTGGTTAAGAGCACTGACTGCTCTTCCAGAGGTCCTGAGTTTAATTTCCAGCAACCACATGGCGGCTCACAACCATCTGTAATGGGATCTGATGCCCTCTTCTGGTGTGTCTGAAGACAGCTACAGTGTACTCATAAATTAAATAAAGAAATCTTTTTAAAAAATCTTTACTTTAAAAGGAAAAAGGTTTATCTATGTGTGGTTTGCCTGCATGTAAATGAACCACAAGCATGTAGTACTCAGTGCTCACAGAGATCAGAAAAGGGCTTCAGATCCCCCGGAACTGGAGTTAACACAAGGTTGTAAGCTCAATGTAGGTGTTGGTAACCAAACCTGGCCCTCTTTAAGAGTAGCAAGTGTTCTTAACCCATGAGCCATTGCTCCAGTCCATTTTTCTTTTTTTTCTAAGATATACTTTTTTTTTCCCTTTTTCTCGGAGCTGGGGGACCGAACCCAGGGCCTTGCGCTTCCTAGGCAAGCGTTCTACCACTGAGCCAAATCCCCAACCCCAGATACACTTATTATATATAAGTACACTGTAGCTGTCCTCAGACACACCAGAAGAGGGCATCAGATCTCATAAATGTCTTTGAGCCACCTTGTGGTTGCTGGGAATTGAACTCAGGACCTCTGGAAGAGCAGTCAGTGCTCTTAACCGCTGAGCCATCTTGGGGGGGGGGTAGGGTGGGTGGGTGGGGCTTTTGTTTTAAAGTTTTGGAGACAATAGTTTTCCGTGTAGTCCCAGCTGTCCCGGAACTTGCTCTGTAGACCAGGCTAGCCTCAAATTTGGATATCCACATGCCTCTGCCTCCTGAGTGCTGGGATTAAAGGCAGGTACCACCACTGCCCAACATACAGTTTTTTTAAGGTGAACTGACTTTATTTTTGAGATGATGGTCTTTGAGATGATATTGCCCAGGTTTGCCACAAGCTCAAGATCTTTTTGCCTTGGCTTCTCACACACACACACATATGCATATACATATGCATATATATACGTAATCAGCTTTTCTGCTTTATAATACTGAACTTTTTTTTAAAAGTTTTTTATTTTTTGGAGCTAAGGACCAAACCCAGGGCCTTGTGCTTGCTAGGCAAGTGCTTTACCACTGAGCTAAATCCCCAACCCTAATACTGAGCCTTTTAAGGACAGGACTGCATGTAGCCCTGCCTGGTCTGGAACTTGCTTTTGTCGATTCCAGAGATCCTCTAACTTCTGGTTCCTGAGTGCTGGGATTCAGGTCATGCACCGTCAGACCTGGCTGTATTATGTTATATTTTTAGGAAGAAGGAGATATAGGAGGTCCTCCCCCCATAAGTAAGGTGAGCATGGTTCTAATACCAGTATTCAGTGGGCTAAGGCAGAAGAATGGTGAGTTGGGAGGGTAGCCTGGGCTACTAGTGAATCTGTGTGTTAATGCATCCTCCCAGATGAACAGTAAAAGCACATATAACTTTCTGAATAATTTGATTTAATAAGCTGTACATAGTTTGAAATGTCAAAGCCTCCATTTTTTGGACTCACTGGAGGTTTCTGGAGGAGAGGAGGGAAAGGGAACTTGGGTGGGTTGAAAAAGTAAGTAAGTAAGTAAGCCCTCAGAGCACTGATTCCAGAATAGAGCTGCACTGCACAGCGCCCGTAGCAAACCATTAACAGAATGAGGGTGCTATAGAAAAGCTGGAAGGCCCATTTGATATGTAAATGGTCTATATTTAAATAGTCTTTTTGTTTTTTTTGTTTTTTTTGTTTTTGGTTCTTTTTTTTTCCCCGGAGCTGGGGACCGAACCCAGGGCCTTGCGCTTGCTAGGCAAGCGCTCTACCACTGAGCTAAATCCCCGACCCCAATTTAAGTTTTTTTGACTAGCATTAAAATTTCATCTTGCAAAACTAAAACTTTGACATGTGATTGTGGTACTGACATTGTGAAATCTGTTTTCTCTGTAAAATGCTGGGAGATAAAGTAGGTGATGAAATAGGGGAAACGTGTTAAGGTCCATGAGTGAGCTTTATAGCAGGTTATCCAGGGCAGCCAGGAGCAGCTCTGTCCTGGCCACAGGGCCATGGAGTATACTCAGTTTGCTTGTGGCCACGGACACTAGGACCAGTTGGTGCTTACTGTAGGTTGGCCTCATAAAGGATGATCACAGAGGCTCAAGCAGAGCTCAGTTGATCAAATGTCTCATTGGTGTTGGACTGGTTTTTGTCTCTTGGTGAGGGTATCTTTTTTTTTTTTTAATGTTTATTTATTTTATGAGTACACTGTAGCTGGCTTCATGCACACCAGAAGAGGGCATCGGATCCCCTTACAGATGGTTGTGAGCTACCATGTGATTGCTGGGAATTGAACTCAGGACCTCTGGGAGAGCAGTCAGTGCTCTTAACCAGTGAGCCATCTCTCCAGCCCCCCTGGTAATGTTTCCTCTCCAGTGCTGTGAGGTAACTGACAGCTTATACTAGTCACCTGGGATAGATGGTTAGGTGGTTCCTCAGCACTTGACTAAATAAAATATCTTTCATATTTTATATTCTGTTATCTCTACACTCTTCATCCTTTTTCTCTGTGTTCTGTACTTTCAAGCTTAATATTAGGTACTTTGTTAAAAGGGTGGTCAACAGTCTTTGTATACTCTGAAGAATCATGGTTTCACATGAAGAAGTGGTCCAGTGGTCCTGGCATGTGTGTATGTACACATGTCCAGTCAAACTGAATAGAACTTGATGTGAATGCCTTCTAGGCAACACATTGTTTCAAAAAGCTTTTGGTAAGTAAGGTATTAGGGTAAATGATAGATGGTAGTAAGATGTCACAATGGAAAATGAAATTCAGAGTTTATTGTCAGTTTCAGGCTGGCCTGGATGATTAAATGAGATCCTGTGTCAAAATTAAAATCCAATAGAAAACTCACAGAAATAACATATACCAGTTGAAGAAGAGAGAATGGAATCAGTTAAGTGATTTTTGGAGATAGGGTCTCCCATTGTAACTCTGGCTGACTTGGAACTTGCTATGTAGATGTAGACCAGGGTGGCCTCAAACTCACATAGATGGGATTAAAGGTGTACACCACCAAACTCAGCCATGAAAGTCTTTTAAGAAAAACAGCAGTTAGGAGACTTGTAAGTCTGAGTGAGGGGTGCTGTCTAGATGGCTTGGAGGGTGTAAAGCAAAGAGGCGCTTCTGTTTCTGATGACACCTTTGTGTGGCAGACACATCCTTAGATGCAGCCTTTCCAGGAAGCTGCAGTTGCGCAAGACTTGTGTGAGAGCCGCTTGCTTCAAGAATATTCTGGAAAGACTACCTAGTAGCAAGCAGTCTTTGGAACCTTGATGCACACTCTGGTACAAGGTGCTGCCACACACTGTCAAGAGAACGGGGTGACAAGACTATGTGCGTAGGCGTAGTTTTTCTTTTCCTTCTTTCCTTTTTTTCTTTTTTAAATATTTAATGTATGTGAGTACACTGTCACTCTTCAGACACTCCAAAAGAAGGCACTGGTGGGGTTGGGGATTTAGCTCAGTGGTAGAGCACTTGCCTAGCAAGCGCAAGGCCCTGGGTTCGGTCCCCAGCTCTGAAAAAAAGAATAAAAAAAAAAAAAAAAAAAAAAAAAAAGAAGGCACTGGTTTCCATTACAGATGGTTGTGAGCCACGATGTGGTTGCTGGGAATTGAACTCAGGACCTCTGGAAGAGCAGTCAGTGCTCTTTTTTTTGTTTTGTTTTGAGGTTTAGTAATATACCTTTTTTCCCCCTTTTATTGGATATTTTCCTATTTACATTTCAAATGTTATTCCCTTTCCTGGTTTCCTGGACATAAGCCCCCTAGTTAGGCACCCAGTGCTCTTAACCACTAAACTGTCTCTCCAGCCCTCAGTTTTTCAATACAGGTTTTTTTTTTTTTTGTCTTGGAACTCAATCTGTAGAGGAGGCTGACCCTCCCAGAGATACATCTGCCTCCCAAGTGCTGGATTTGATGTTTTAAAGCCCTCTCCTTTGCTGTGTTTTCCCATTCATTTTTTTCTGTGTGCATAGCTGTCCTGGTACTTAATGCGCAAACAGTGCACAGATTGCAGTAGATCGTGTGAGCGTGTTTATTGTGATAGTAAGGGTTGAATACAGGATGGGGCTCAGGTTACCCAGGGCTGGAGCGGAAGTGAGCTACAGGGGATGAGAATGCTCCCACTGTGGTGTGGCTAGGCAACTGGGTAAGCAGCTGACAAGCCGTAAATCAAAACTTTAATTGAGCAAACTATGTTACCAATAAAGGAGTTATTGACAACATCCTTAATGCTCCCTGATTGTACACATTAAAATCACTTTCCTGGAAACTTACTAATTCTAAGAGAAGTACTTCAGAGCTGGTAACATAGCTAGGCAGCATAGCACACTTAACCTATTGAATTCCAGGCAAGCCTGGTCTACATAGCGAGTTACAGGAGAGTCAGAGCTGTATAGTAAGAGACCCTGTCTCAGGGGATGGGGGAAGGAGAGCTCTTGAGCTTTTAAACTATTGCCTGGTGTACATGGATTAAGGACAAGGAGGAAATAGCACAAAATTTGTTATATTTATGTAGGTAGTAGAGGTTACTGATAATTTGGTTTTTTACAATTTATTAATTTCAAATTTTATAAGACAGTTTATGTGCTGTATGAATGTGGACTTGCCATGCAGTTATGTGTGCGTAAGCCGGAAAATTCTTGGCTGTTAGTTCTCTCCATTGATGAATCTCTGTTTTTTGTACTGATATGTCAGGCTAGCTGGTCTGCAAGCTTGTTTGAAATTGCCTTCCATTTTGTCCTAAGAACATGGGGATTAGAACCCTGCACCTGCTTTATTTACCTGGATTCTTGGGATCAGACACAGGTCCTCATCTTTTGCCTGCCAGGCTAGTGCCTTTACCTTACAGAGGCCTCCCCATCCCCCAACCCCCACTTGTTTTACAATATTCTCTGTGCTCTGGCTGTCCTGGAGTTCACTCAATAGACCAGGTTTATCTCAACTCAGGTTTCCCTCTACCTCCCCAGTGCAAGTATTAAAGGCGTGCACCACCACCTCCAGGACAGCAGGACAGGGGGGATTTTTGTTGTTGTTTTTTCCCTTTTTCTCTGTGAAAACCTGGCTGTTCTGGGACTTGGCTCTTGGCTGGCCTGGAACTCACAAAGATCTTCCAGCTTCTGCCTCCTGAGTGATGGGATAAATTAAAGGATGACCTCCCACCCCCACCCCTAGCTCTCGGCTGGCAGTTTTATTCTTACATGGTGAGAACCTCCAATAATTTCATGCAGGTTATTTATTGAGTGAGTGATTCATGGTGGTGGTACAGTCACTACCTGGCAGCCTCATGTATTCAGGCCAGTGCTATCACTGAACATAGCCCCAGCCCTCTATGTAAGTTTTTATGAATGAGAAAACAGGGTGGAGAAATGTGGTTCTCATGTAAAATCTCACAGTTGACTTACTTTCTGTAGGACTCACTTGTTGCAGACCCATTGCAACTTATTGTGGGACAACTACTTTTCTAAAACACAAGCCTGTATTAAACGACATACGGTTTTAAGTGGAGCTGGACATCTCTCTAGCCCAGTCTCTTGTCACATATTTTTTCTTTTGTCTTTTTTTTTTAAATATTTTTTAAAGATGCATTTATTTTATGTTATGAGTACACTGTAGCTGTCTTCAGAAGAGGGCATTGGATACCATTAGAGATGGTTGTACTCAGGACCTCTGGAAGAACAGTCAGAGTACTCTTAACCACTGAGCTGTCTCTCCAGCCCTCACTTTTTTTTTTAATTTTTTTTAAAGATTTATTCATTTATTATATATAAGTACACTGTAGCTGTCTTCAGATACACCAGAAAAGGGCATCAGATCTCTTTACAGATGGTTGTGAGCCACCATGTGGTTGCTGGGAATTGAACTCAGGACCTCTGGAAGAGTAGTCGGGTGCTCTTAACTGCTGAGCCATCTCTCCAGCCCAATTGTTTTGTTTTTTATTTTTGAGTCAGGGTATCTTGTATCCCAGGATGGACTCGAATCTCAAGACATAGCAGATGCGCATTTGTTCCTTATGTTACCATCTCCCAAGTGCTCAGGCACAGGCTTCCACCCCAGTACCCAGTGTGTGTGTTGTTGAGGATTAACCCTAGGACTTCCTACCTACAACCAAGCACTCTACCAGCTGAGCTGTGGGTTTAGCCCTGTGGTTATTACCAGTTTATAAAGAGGGTCCGGCTTTGTAGTGTTGGATAGTCTGGATTTTCCTATGTAGCCTAGGCTGGCCTCACATTGTGTGTGGCCAGTTCTTCTTAGAGCTGGGATTACAAGAGCGTGCCTTTTAGCCAGGCCAATTTTTTCTCTCTTGAATTTAGGGTTAACAACTTCCCTTCGAAATAGTATAAAATAGTATAACAGGTCCTGCTTGGCGTTTTTGGTGCAGGTCACCTCTCTGCTTTTTTCATTGTCTCCACTGTGTACTGAATCTATAACTTTGTCAAAACATGCATTTTTAAATATTATTTGTGAAGTGCTTTCACATGCTATTTAATGAATGGATGAATCAATGACTTAAATGAATTCATTATATTTTGAGACAGTCTAGTTGTAACCTTGGCTATACTAGAACTTAGTTCAGTTCTGCCTGCCTCCCAGTGCCCAGTGACACTCGATTCACAATGCATTTCTAGTTTTATAGTTTTCTTTTTTTAAGCTACCTTCTATTTTTTTTTTATTAATTTTAGTAAAAAATTAACTTAAGCTAGGGAAGAGTAACAGGTTTTATTCTTACATTTCCACCTACAGTATATATCATTACACTTTGTTCTTTGCTCCCCACCCCTCTTCCTCCTCCCTGTTTGCTGTCTTGTGACATAGGATCCATTATCCTCTTCCCTGCTCTAGGACTCTTTAATCTTTCACAAACCTCTTTTAAGGTTTTACATACGTGAACATAAAACCAGCTGGGCAGTGCTGCATACACTTTTAATCCCAAGGAGTCAGGCAGGTGGGTTTCTGTGAGTCATGAGACCAGTCTGATCTACAGAGCAAGTTCCAGGTCACCTATGGTTATACAGAAACCCTTTCTTGGAAAAAGAAAGTTGCATGTGAGAGAAAACATAAAATGTTTTCTTTCAGCCGATAAGATACAGGTATGTGTCTGTATCACCTTCCTATTTTTTCCTCTTTCCCTGAAGGCTTGGCTAAATTCAACTCAAACTATGTATGTATGTAACCAAGTACGACCTTAAACTGCCGTCCTTCTGCTTCCTTCTCACACGTGCTGAGGTCACAGTTATGCATAGTCACACCTGGCTTGTGCCGCATGCTCTCCTCCACTCCTCTGTCGGTTTACTTCTAGGCTTTGCTGGCTTTGCTACTGTGAGTAGTGCAGCAATAAACATACATTGTATAAGGATCCCTCTGGTATGTTGTGTAGAGAATATTAGATATTCTCTGTTGCTATGGTGTAAAATACCAGGACCAAGACCAATCCTTATTAGAAGTAAGGATTTATTTGGGCTACTGGCCCACATCATTGTGGCAATCAAAGCAGAAAGCTGAGAGATCATATCTCAGAGTGAGCGAGCAAGCAGAGGGAGTGGCATTAGACTTGAAACCACAAAGCCAGCCCCCAGTGACATTCTTCCTCTAGTAACACACCTCCTAGATTTCCAGACTGCCATCAATGGGGGCCAACTGTTCAAATACATTAGTATTGGCAAGCTAACCCTTATTTCACTCCGATCCTTTCCAGATCCTCAACACTGGGTAGGAGAGAAAGAAGGTTGAAGGAAAGGAGGGATAAACCTCTTTAGACTACTTCCTGCTGATTACGGCCATTGGGTTCCTTGGGGCAAGTCCAATCTCTATCAGGATATCTCCATCCACCAATAGGAGACGGAGCAGCCTCCACTGGCACATGCCATCTCAGGGTTCTCAGATTTATACCGTCTCCAACGTCTCCAATTGAGTCCCCAGAATTCTAAAGATAAACTTTTTTTTTTTGGTTCTTTTTTTCCAGAGCTGGGGACCAAACCCAGGGCCTTGCGCTTCCTAGGTAAGCGCTCTACCACTGAGCTAAATCCCCAGCCCCTAAAGATAAACTCTTATGCAGTGATCAAAAATCATGTCCTCGCAGAGGAGGTAGTGGCAGTCATAGGCAGTGGCTCTGAACACTGAAGCAGCCCCATATCCTCCCACATCTGGGATTAAAACGAAAACGTATTTACCTAACATTACTAGGTTTTAAATTCTCACTACACAATGAGTCTTCAAGCTTTTGTTAAAAGTACCTTCATTTCTGGTGGCCGTTGCTAGCTCTCTCTTTCCTCCAGAATTAGATACTTTTGTGCCCGTGTGGTACTTGGTTAAAGCATTTAGCAGTGGTTGGGCGTTTCCTATGTCTCCATTGGATGTTACCGTGCTGTTGCAGTAAACAAGTGTGGACTCAGAATCTCCAATGCTGAGTTGTCATTCGTGTATGTTGTTCAGCCTCCCTTGAGATCCGTGTGTTAAGAACCAGTACTTTGGGAAACTTTCTCAAAGAAGTAAGTCTTTTGAAGACTTTTATTCCTAGCACCTGGCAAGTAGTATATAATCATTGAATGAAGACAGGATGCCATCAGGACACATTGAGGAGATGTACTGAGTGGAGTTTTTTATTTTGAAGAGTACTAGGATGTCATTTTAACTTGATAAACTTGTAAGGTGCAATCCAGTGTAGGGTCTTGACTACTGAGACAGTTTAGAGTTGAAGGAACAGTCAGCATGCTTCGAAAGGCTGTATACTGAAGAACCTTAAAGTGTTGTGTGTTCTCTGATTTGTGCCTTTTGAAAAGCTTGTTGTCAAGCTTGACAGCCTGAATTCCATCCCTGGCAATCACACTGTAGGAGAGATTTATTCCTGAAAGTTGTTCTTGGGACTGGAGACCTGGCTCAGCAGTGAAGAGCCCTGATTTCTCTTCCAGAGGTCTTGAGTTTGATTTCGCAACCATGTGGTGGCTCACAGCCATCTGTAATGGGATCTGATGCCCTCTACTGGTGTGTCTGAAGACAGCTACAGTGTGTTTATATACATAAAATAATAAATAAATCTTTAAGAAAAAAGAAAGTTGTTCTCTGACCTCCACACTTGTACTGTGGCATATTGGAGTTCTCGTCCCCATGCATACAAAATAAATCATAATGTAATAAAATGATGTGTTTTGTTTTTTAAAATACTTGAATTTTTCTTTTCTTTTTTTCTTTTTTTTTTTTTCCCGGAGCTGGGGACCGAACTCAGAGCCTTGCACTTGCTAGGCAAGCGCTCTACCACTGAGCTAAATCCCCAACCCCAATACTTGAATTTTTAAAATGCATTCCTAGACCCTCAACACCTGTTGAGGCTATATAGGATTGCTGTGAGTTTGAGACCAGTCTTAGGTGGGAAGTGAGACAGTATCCTTAAAGCAAGTGCAAACAAAGAAAATATCTGTATGAATAGTTCCTGGTTGTTGGCAGTTTGAATGGGAATGGCCCCCAGAGGTTCATAGTGCCAGAAGTTCAAATTAATTTGAAAGGATTAGGAGTGATGGTTTTATTCAAAAGCCCAAGCCAAGCCCAGAGTCTTTCTGCTCCCTGCTGCTGATCATGGTGTGGAACTCTCCAGTACTGGTGTGCTGGTGTGCTGCTGTGCTCCTAGCTATAACAGACCTCTTAAGCTATAAGCAAACCTCAGTTAAATGCTTTCCTTTATAAGAGTTGGCTGTGGTCATGGTATTTTCTTCACAGCGATAGAACAATGATCAAGGCAGTAAATTATGCCTCATTTTAGAAAATGTATGGGACTTCATGTAATTTGAATTTCCCCCACTTTTTTAGACAGGAAAGCAGTGTAGCCCATTGATACTATAGTGTATGTTTGTTTTTTGTTTTTTTCCTTTTCTGTTCTCCTTTTGTCTTGCTTTTTGAGACAGGATGTCAACATGTAACTCTGGCCTGGAACTTAACTATGTAGACCAGGGTAGCTTCAAACTCACAGAAATTCACCTTTCTCTGCCTTTGTAGGATTAAAGGCATTCACTACTATGTCTGGTTTATCCCATTTACTTGAGACATGGTATTACCATGTGGTTCTGACTAACCTGGTTTTGTAATCCTGTCCTAGCCTTCTATAGATGGATTCACAGGTGTGTCTCCATATGCCTTCCCCCCTTTTAATTAAGGTGACATTTTTACTTCTTGTTTTTGAGACATGGTATTACTAAAAAGCTCTGGGCATCCTGAAACTCAAGATCTGCCTGCCTCTGTCTCCTAAGTGCTAGGTGGCATATTTCATGGCAAACAGAATTCTAATTTAGTTTTTAGTGATAGAGTCTTTCTGTGCTGCTAAACTTGGTCTCAGGTGATCTTTTTCTCTTAGCCTCTTGACTTGTGACTACAGCTCTACACCACTGTACCTAGCTGGTGTGCAGTTGTAGAGTTTGTGATATGTACGCTTGTACTATCATAATCCAGAGATGGAATGTTCTAGTTGTCTGTTGTCTTTAGTAATCCAAGCCACCTCTATTGTAGTTATTACTGTTTTTGCAGTTTTACCTTTCTCAGTATGTCATACTAGGCATTCGCGCTTTTTAGTTACCTTCTGATTTATTTTGTCTGCATAGGGCAGAGAGGACTCACTTTCCACACAGCACAAGTGTTTAGAGGTCAGAGGACAACTTTGAGTAGTGAATTCTTGCCTGCAGCGAGTGCCAGGGATGGAACTTAGGTTGTCAGGTTTTGCAACTAGCACCTTTATCAAGGCCCAGCACCTCATAGGCCTTGAGAGACCTAAGGTTTGTTAAGAGGCAGAATCACAAATTCAAAGTGCACGCAACACTTAAAAGGGTTGTACTGAGTTTTAAGGTTTGAGATATGGTTTAGTGGTTAAGAACACTGCTCTTGGCGTTGGGGATTTAGCTCAGTGGTAGAGCGCTTGCCTTGGAAACTCAAGGCCCTAGGGTCTGTCCCCAGCTCTGAAAAAAAGAAAAAGAAAAAAAAAAAGAACACTGCTCTTGCAGGGACCTAGATTCAATATCCAGCACCCACATTCTTTTCTGGTTTCCAGGGGAGCTAAGCTGAGCATGCATGTGGCAGGTAGACATGTGCAGGCAAATTCCCATAGACATAAAAAAAAAAGTGAGCTTTGCTACCCATTCCCATTTAAAAGTTTTTTTTTAATTTTTTTTTATTTTATTTATTTTTTTTCCAGAGCTGGGGACCGAGCTAAATCCCCAACCCCAAGTTTTATTTTTTTAAATTTTGAAATAGGGTTTCGGATATAGGGTTTCACTGTGCAGCCCACGATGGCTTTAAACTCACAGAAGACCAGTCTGGCTGTTACTAAGACATGCATCACTACCGTGCTTGCAAGGCCTCAGTTTTTATTTTTGTTTCAGATAGGGTTTCCAGCTCAGTCAGCCCACAGGGTTGACGGAAGGAATGAAGATTAAAGAGGAACTAGACTAATGACCCCAGTAAGTGCTGAGTCAGGTTTACTGTTTGTTTGTTTGTTTTTTTTTTTTCCTTTTTTTTCTTTTCTTTTTTTTCAGAGCTGGGGACCGAACCCAGGGCCTTGCGTTTGCTAGGCAAGCGCTCTACCACTGAGCTAAATCCCCAACCCCGGTTTACTTTTTTTTATTCAGCTGTTTTTATACCATTCTATGCATGTCGAAAAAATAGGGTCAATTCTAGGTCAAAGATGAAATAGTCAAGGAGCAAACAATAGGCACAAACAAGGTACTCAGGGACTTACCAAGATCTTGAGCCTGCTTCCCTGTTCTAGCCCAGTGTCAAATTCTTGCCAGTATCCTTGAAGTGGCACTAAGAGTTCTCCAGATCTCCCCGTTTTATTTCATAAACAAGGTTGTTCTGACAAGTGTCTTCTTTACCTGTCATTGAGCATGCATTAGCCAAAGCAATGCATTTCTGTCTTAGCTTGGTAAGGCTCTGTGTACAATTTTTTTTTAAAGATTTATTTATTATATATGAGTACACTGTAGCTGTCTTCAAAGAGGGCATCAGATCTCATTACAGATGGTTGTGAGCCACCATGTGGCTTCTGGGATTTGAACTCTGGACCTCTGGAAGAGCAGCCAGTGCTCTTAACCACTGAGTCATTTCTCCAGCTCTTCTGTGCAGAATCTTAACCCATTGACTGCCAGCCTGTTTGAGTTTCAAGCCTTGTATTTTGGCTGTCAACATGTTGAAGTTGTTAGAGGCAAGTTTTATCATAATGGGCAGGGATAAAAGTATTCCAGGACAAGAAGGGCCAAAATGATCAAGCCATGTAAGCCATTCTTGAAGCTTGACCAAGATGGAAATATTGACCTTAAGCCATGAATAATTTTATCAGCAATATCTGCAGCATCAAAACTCAGCACAACAGCATTCTTTAAATTCATAATCTTGTTATGTAAAGTTATAATATCCAGAGAGGTGTTAGAATTATGCCAAATACCTTGCAAAAAGGTTTCTGAATTTTCTCCCAATTATAGGGGCTATCATTGTAAGTTTTAGAGGTGACAAAAATCCATTGATATTTAGTGTGACACGCGAGAGAGCTTCTTATTCCTAAACTTTGAACCTCCTTTCCATTATTTTAGTAGGATCATAAAGAGCATCAGTTTGTTCTAACCCCTATCTAAATCTTGAATACTCAAGCATTAGTCACATTTTCTGCTAAATGATTAACAAAAGTAGCTGTCTTAACTTCTTGCATCAAAGCAATTGCGGAAGCAGTGGTGGTCGCTATTAATGTAATCCAAGCTGGTGTGCCGGCACTGATCAGACCTGGACCCTCTTGCTTCTGCTTAAAGCCTGACACACTTCTTGTAAGCTTTTTTCAGAATACCAAGGTCCTGTCATAATCACAGGCAATAAAACAAAAGCTGGCTGATAGACCACCATACCAGACATGCTAGATTTCAGTACACTAACATAATTAGAAAGTGTACAATCAATGTAACTTACATTAAATACCATAGAAGAAACAAAATTTTAACATGGCCTATTAATAAAAGATTAGGAGCCTTAACACAAGCACTAACACTTGTTCAAAATACAGATCCTGTCCCAATTTTGTCTATTGATAAATAACTTTATAGATAGCTACGGATGACTTCCAAATATGCCATTGGAAATGGCCTGCTTCTGATTGCCAAAGGCCTATGGCTGTCCCCTTTCGTCCAGTGTTTGACGGATTCCCTGCCCAGTCAATAATTCACATATTATTTGGAACATTAAGCCACTTTGGCAGTTGATTATAGCATTCTTTCCATCTAACCATTTTTTTTAAATGCCTACACATTCTCTGTGGGTTCAGATCTGCAAGGTCATAGCTTATGAGGGCCAGAGGCCGATCCCTCATAGAATTTGTCATGTCCGTCTCTATGCTTTGAGTTACAGTTTGTGAAATGTTTTTCTTCCAAATATGAGTAAACACAGAAATACACCCATCATTCCATCATTCGTACTATTCTTCACAAAGCAAACAGGAATCCCATCACCAATTGCATTGAAAGTCATGGTCTTATTATAAGTTTACTTCCCTGTCCAGGGAGATCCAAGAAGTTGAGTATTATTCCTGGTCACAAGAATCTCTGGTCTGGACCACACCAGATGTATCAGTGGTGTATCAAGAACATAGGCTCAATACAGCTTCCCTGTCACCATTGTCAGGGCCCTCAGCAAACTCACAGCATCATTAGTCCTAGCATCAGCATGTCTTGCCAATTGCTCTGGCAGCCATCACATTCCTTTGACATCCTGCAAGGGGGCGGGGGAACACAAACATGCCCTCTTCCCCATATTAACAACAGATTGGGACCATGCCATTGGCTTGTCATATGCTATAGCATTGCCCTCACTAAGGTATCCCAGCAGTTCAGTATGAGCTCTTAAATGTCTTAAAAAGTAAGGAACAGTTTTCTTTTTTCTTTTTCTTTCTTTCTTTCTTTTTTTTTTTTTTTGGAGCTGGGGACCGAACCCAGGGCCTTGCGCTTGCTAGGCAAAGCGCTCTACCACTGAGCTAAATCCCCAACCCCCAGGAACAGTTTTCTTAAACTGAGTTGTATCTGCATAAATAATTGTAAAATTTGAGAATTAGCAGTATCTAAAAAAGGAACAGTTTCAAGCAATTATAAACCATGAGCTATATATTGGCTATCAGTACACAAATTAAAAGCTTGATTTTTCAACATTTCAAAACCAGCAGACAGCACATAATTCAGTTATCTGTGCTGAATTGGGCATTGGGTGGGGGGTGACTCAAGAGAATAGACATGTGATCTAACTACATATGCTGCCTTCCCATCAGATAAGCCATCTGTAAATACAGTAAACTCTTTCTTTCTGGACTGCATGTGCAAATTTACAGGAAATACAAAAGCATGCATAGAGGCAAATCCTAGTAACTTATCTTTTGGATAGTGATTATCAGTTTTGCC
Source organism: Rattus norvegicus (assembly GCF_021556685.1). NCBI lineage: Eukaryota > Metazoa > Chordata > Mammalia > Rodentia > Muridae > Rattus > Rattus norvegicus. Next base: position 148,872,647 of record NC_141538.1, read on the forward strand.
CAAAAAGTTTGCACATGCAATAGGCCAAATGTCAGTATTCTGCAACAACTAATTTAATTGCTGTTTGGAATAAGGAATAAATACTTCATGAGACTCTTGTGATTGAATTGTAAACTGCCAATGTTCCTTTAGCTTTATATATACTTAACTATAATTTTTAAGTGTCTTTTGCAATATTAGAGCATAACCATAATTTTGGAAGGCAAAACACAATTTTTAATAGTGTAAACAATCCAGTCTCTTCTAAAATCAATACCAAGGGTGTTACTTTCATGTTAGAAAGTTTGGCTTCCAGTTCTTGTATGTGAATACATGATGCTGCAGCTTTTTTTTTTTTCCCTTTTTTTCGGAGCTGGGGACCGAACCCAGGGCCTTGCGCTGGCTAGGCAAGCGCTCTACCACTGAGCCAAATCCCCAACCCCGATGCTGCAGCTTTTAATACCTCATTAAAGAAACATTGTTTTAAATCCTATCTTTTATAAGTTTTTTTTTTTTTTTTTTTTTTTTTTTGGTTCTTTTTTTCGGAGCTGGGGACCGAACCCAGGGCCTTGCGCTTCCTAGGTAAGTGCTCTACCACTGAGTTAAATCCCCAGCCCCTATAAGTCTTTTTTTTTAGGACAGGAATTACATAAAATATTACCACAGTTTAGACGTATCTTTAGAGACCTGGTTCCCTAGGTTGACTCATGCCATGTATTGTTTCCCAGGATGACTCCAATCCTGACTTAACCAGTTTAAAATTTTTAAAAGATTTTTAAAAATTTATTTTATGTATAGGAGTACACTGTAGCTGTTTTCAGACACACCAGAAGAGGGCATCAGATCTCATTACAGATGGTTGTGAGCCACCATGTGGTTGCTGGGATTTGAACTCAGGACCTCTGGAAGAGCCGTCAGTGCTCTTAACCACCGAGCTACCTCTCCAGTCTTAGTTACCAGTTTTAAGCCAACTTTCTGTTACCAATGTTATAAATTTTTTTTTTCTTTTTTTCCGGAGCTGGGGACCGAACCCAGGGCCTTGTGCTTGCTAGGCAAGTGCTCTACCACTGAGCTAAATCCCCAACCCCCAATGTTATAAATTTTTAACAGTGCCCAATAACTTATAAGCCAATAATCTATAACCCCGGCATGCAGAAGTGCCCACACCCATCTTACATATTTAGAGTAGACAGACAACATTTACTTGCTTTTTCTAGTTGTAATTTCAGGAGAGGAGCACCTTGTTGTCTGCAGAACCCAATAATCATAGTCACAGATTTTTATAGGAGAAACAACCATCAGCTTTCTGTCCAGAGAAGCTGAGAAGCTGCTAGCCCCTTTAAGAGAGGCTTGTACAGCCTTTCCTTTCCAGCAGTGCTAGACTCCTAGCTACAGGTGCAGGGCAACTTACCGGTTTTTGTTGTGCCAATTCAGAGTGTTTTTTTCCTTTTTAATAAAAAAATCCTTGAAATGAGTTAACTAAATTAAGTGGTGAATGACCAGCAGATAAAGTTTTAACCATTTTTTCTTTTGAATATGAAACAGCAACAATCAAGCCATGAAAACACAGACATAAAGTGACAGACATGGAAAGACTAGCATACCAAAGACACAATAGAGAAGAGATAGAAGGAGATGTTCCACCAAGGGGACCCAGAACCAGAACTAGGCACTCCCCAGTGAGAGCCAGAGAGGAAGCAGGATGTCTCCCAGCTTCCTTCTAACCCCAGGAGAGCTCTGGAACAGGTTACATTCACTTCCTTTCTCTTTGACCAAAGCATCCCCAGATGGGGAGGCTTTTCTGAAACCCATTCTCCCCCTCAGGTCTAGGGTCTAAATTATCTCTTATCAGGGTCCAAAAACTAAAGGTTCCTATGCAAATTATCTTCACTCTAGATTTTAGCCCCCCCCCCCCCCCCCACGCACACCCACACGCACACACACAACCATTACCCTGTCCCATCTTTACAGGATTTACTCACTGCTGGCCCAGAACTTCTGTATTCTCCTTTGCACATGCCTCTTTCCCCCCAGTTTCCTTCACTGTACTCTTTGTACTTGAGTTCCAAAGTTGAGACACCATTTGACCAAGCCAGCTCAGTCAGTCAACAGGGTCTCGACGGAGGGAGTGAGAGGGTTAAAGAAAGAAAAGACAACTTGAGAACGTTATAGTATGATCCCAGGAAGTGCTGAGGTGGCTTGGCTTTTTTTCAGTCTGCTTTTATACCATTCTAGGTACATGCAAAAATAGGTTCAGTTCTGGGTCAAAGACAAAGCCACGGAACAAACAAGACATAAAGGTTCCAGGGTAGTCAGGGTCTTATCAAGATGATCTAGATCTTGAGCCTGCGTGTTTGTCTTAGCCCAATATCAAATTCTTGCCTGAGCCTATTTGTTCTAGCACAGTGTCAAATTCTTGCCAATATTCTTGAAGCAGCACCAAGAGCTTTCCACACACCTGCCTGTCTCCATCTCCTGAGTACTGTTGTTATCACACATGCATTACCACCATTCTTGACCTTAGTTTTTATTTTTATTTGTTTGAGACAGTGTTTTTCTATGTAGCTTTAGCTGACTTGGGACTTGCTGGTGCTGACAGAAGTATGTGCATGTATGTGCAGGTGTTGACAGAAGTATGTGCATGTATGTACAGGTGCTGATAGAAGTATGTGCATGTATGCACAAGTTCTGACAGAAGTATGTGCATGTATGTGCATGTGCTGACAGAAGCCAGAGGTGATTAACTCTTCTGGAGCTGGAGCTACAGGTGCTTGTTAGTCTTCTAACATTTGTGCTGGGAATTGAACTTGGGTCCTCGGGAAGAACAGTCAGTTTGTGCTCTTAACCACTGAGCCATCTTTCCAGCCCCTCCATTTGTTTTTTTTTTTTTTAAAGATTTATTTCTTTTATATATATGAGTACACCGTAGCTGTCTTCAGACACACCAGAAGAGGGCATCAGATCCCTTACAGATGGTTGTGAGCCACCATGTGGTTGCTCGGAATTGAACTCAGGACCTCTGGAAGATCAGTCAGTGCTTTTTTTTTTTTTTTTTGGTTCTTTTTCGGAGCTGGGGACCGAACCCAGGGCCTTGCGCTTCCTAGGTAAGCGCTCTACCACTGAGCTAAATCCCCAGCCTGGCAGTCAGTGCTCTTAACCAGTGAGCCATCTCTCCAGCTGTCCATTTTTTTTTTTTTCCCGGAGCTGGGGACCGAATCCAGGGCCTTGAGTTTGCTAGTGTCCATTTGTTTTTTAAACTGGGAGTGCATGTGTATGCTACCGTACGAGGCTACCTAGATATCTAGATATTCCAGACTACCCAAACTTCTAGCAAAACATTGTTATGTTTTGTTTTATTAGTGTGTGTCTGTATGATGTATTATGTGTTGAGTGTGGGTTCAGGAGGTCAGAGTATCTACGATAGGTTGCCTGGATCAAATCAGATCCTCAGGCTGAGCTATTTTACTAGCCACCAGTCTAGAAGCTGTGAGTTAACATTCAGGAGTATTACTTAGGTGTGGTGTGTGTTCAGGTGGCACTTTGTATTGTGCTACTTTTGTCTTTTCATGTGCACGTTTCTCTTTAAAATTCAGACATGTTTTAGGGTGCTGGAGCAATGACTCGCTCACAGTACTTGCTGCTCTTAAAGAGCACCCATGTTCAGTTCACAACTGTATAACTCCAATTCCAAAGGATCTGACACCCTCTCCTGGCCTCCACAAGCAGCAGGCGCGCGCGCGCGCGCGCGCGCGCGCACACACACACACACACACACACACACACACACACACACACACACACACACACACACACACACACACATTGGAAGTCAAACACTCATACCATAAAGAAAGGTAGACATTTTAAATGTGGTATTAAAGTCTTTAGATTCTAGTGTGGTGGCACACACACTGGGGAGGTCAAGGCGGGTAGATTGTCTGTGAGATCCATATCCAGGGCAGCTAAAGCTACACAAAGAAGCCCTGCATGGAAAAACAAAACTAACCCCCCCCCTCCAAAAAAAAAAAAACGAAAAAACAAACTTTAAAACACATGTGATATTTAATAACTTCTGTTTTTTAGCTCTTTGCTACTGACCCCATTAGAATATGTTTGAAATCTTTGTCAATACATCTTTGCCCATATTCTGATTATTTACGTAGAATTTAAATTCTTGGAAGGAAATTTAGCAGCTCAAGTGTCATAGATATTAATAAAATCCATACAGCTTATTGTCAGATTCCTAGAGAAGCCAGTAAAGCACACTGACTTCCTGTGAGGCAAGAGAAGAGCCATTGGACAGAAGCTGCCTCCAGGGTGTAGTGCTTTCGTGACACTCCCCTTTGCTCTCTCTGCTGTTAATACTGACTGAGTTTTGAAGGTGCATATATTGATGTAAATGATTCAGCTTTCAGTTCAGCTACCTGTTGAGAGATCATTCCAAGGGAAATGACTGTTGCTAGTCATATCCATCTCTAGCTGAAATTTGTGAAATTTTTGTATCCCTGACTGTCCTCAAACTCACCCTGTAGACCAGACCTGCTTCTGCTTCAGATTGAAGGCATCTGCCAACCGTGGATTTATGTGATTCATTACTTAAGGAGGAGCTATTCTTTTTTTTTTTTTTAAAGATTTATTCATTTATAGTATGTAAGTACACTGTCGCTGTCTTCAGACACACCAGAAGAGGGCATTGGATCTCTTTACAGATGGTTGTGAGCCACCATGTGGTTGCTGGGAATTGAACTCAGGACCTCTGGAGGAACAGTCAGTGCTCTTAACCACTGAGCCATCTCTCCAGCCCAGGGGGAGCTATTCTTGGGACCATTCTGGCCACAGGTGGGGGAAGCAAGAAGTTGCTCTTTTTTCAAAAATTATTTTTATTTTATTATCTTATGTGTATGGGTATCTTTCCTGCTTGTGAGCCTGTATACAAATAAGCGTGCAGGGCTCATTGAGGTCAGAAGTGTACATTGGATCTCTTGGAACTAGAGCTGCCATGTAGGTACTGGGTCCTCTGGAAGAGCAGCAAGTGCTCCTAACCACTAAGCCATCTCTTAGGCCCCGCAGTTCCTCTTTCTTGACATGTGCTTAAAAAAGTGTTAAGTTAATTGACTTTTTTCTAAATACATGTGTAACTGAACAAATTTGTTCTCAAAAGACATTCTAGCACAGGTTAGGGAGTACTGAGTACTGACATCTTGCTTTTTCTGAATTTTATCTCTCTTGTACATGCAGCAGAGGACTGGACAAACTGTTACACCTAGCAGTTGAGGAGTAATAAGCTTTAGTTAGAATGCTCTCCAGTCCTGTCTAAGTGATGCTGAGGATGGAACCCACACAACTACTAGAATTACTGTTTTGGTCCATTCATGCCCTCAGCACAGGGCTCACCTGTGTGTGCTTTATTATTCTGTGGTTCCAGTGATTGCATCGGTTAGTAGTCTGTGGTGTATTTAAGTGAAAGGAATTACAATTGATGAAATGTATTTAGTTCTAACTTTTAAAAATGTTAGAGTTCTGTTGTGTGTGCTGTGTGTGTCCATCCTGTCCTGTCTCTTCCCCACCCCTTTCCCTTCTATTTTAGGCCAGCAGGAAGACAAGAGTGGGGAGAATCAGAACCAGTACAGAACAATGTCCAGAACAGTGGTCAAGGATTTTAGAGTACCTCCTTCTCTCTCTCTCTCTCTCTCTCTCTCTCTCTCTCTCTCTCTCTCTCTCTCTCTCTCTCTGTGTCTGCCTGCCTGCCTCTGCCGCCCCTCCCCCCTTCCTCCTCTAGCTTTTGAGGCTTGGAACTCACTGTGTAGACCAGGCTGTCCTTAAACTTAACAGAGATCACCTGTCTTTGCCTCTAGAGCACTGGGATCAAAGGCATGCACCACTACCACATGGCTTTTCTTTTTATTTCAATGACAGCTAAAAAAAAGCATTGCCATGGGTGGGAATGAAGCAGTGTTTTTATGTGGGCTGTGGAGTAGTGTCTGAATGGATGCTTTACTTAATTGTTGTATTTGCTCAGATTTGAGAAGGAAAAGAATGGGTATACATTGAAATCTTACAGTTTGGAAATAAGATATTCCAGTGTTGGGTTCTAGACTTTTCTGGGGAAACACAATTCTCCTTCCCTCCCCACACAGGAAGCCTGGGACAGAGCAAAGTCTATCTTGGTGAAACTCACAGTAACCTAAAACTTGTTACTTTTTTTTTGACTTGTGAGTTTGTGGCTTGATGGAAACGGCTACTTTGAGTACACCGACAAGTTATCTTACCTTTATAATTACTACTGTATGTCTGTGTGTGCTCGTGTGTGTGTGTGTGTGTGTGTGTGTGTGTGTGTGTGTGTGTGTGTGTGTAGCCTGTGGGAAGTCAGTTCTTTCCTTGCACCCTGTGGGAAATGTCTTAATCCAGTCATTTTAGCAGGTAATGACATTGGAGCTGATGAAATGGAAGCTTAAATAGGCTGCTTTAGTGAGATGTGAGGAAGGTTTCTTATGTGCTTTCTCCCTTGTTTTTTGATATTTGGGGGCTTCCTGGGACTGCCTTCTATAGATAGATGTTAGTCTCTGACAGTTTACAGCCTCATCTTGTTACCCAAGAGTGCTGGTTCAAACTGGCCTCCCTCATCCCTGACTGCTGAAGGAGATACAGCCCTGTTAGGATCAGCGACTTGCCACTGAGCACCTTTGTGCTCGTCTCTGCTTATTAAAGAAGCATGGGAACAGTAACTAGCATTCTTGTCATGGTGCATTTCATGCCTTGAAAATGAAGGCAGTAGGTCAGGTAACAGATCATTTCTGAATCTTGATGGTTTAAAGGTGAGTGAACGTTTAATCCCTTGAGTTTTGTTACTGTGTTTGTTGCCTTAAATATAGAAAAGTCTTCATTTGTGCATAGTATGTACGCAATATTCATAATGCTGACGCAAGCTTTCCCTTCTATTCTGAACACTAGGTGCGCTCTATGGATGAATTAAATCATGATTTTCAAGCACTTGCTCTGGAAGGGAGAGCTATGGGCGAGGTAAGTGAGCTGGTGTGGTTGACAGTGGGTGTTCTTAGGGAAGCTTGGATTTGTCTTTCATCAGTTGTGTCTGAATCTAGTCTCTAGGAATCTGTGCTTGCCTTTCCTTGTTGCCATCCTCAAAGTAGGAATAGGATGTTGGAGAATTGTGCCAAAACTCTACTGGTGACTTAGTACCTTAGTCCAGTTACACTGCAAAGCACCAACTGTGAGCACTGACAATAAACGTGTTAATGCGTCAGCTGTGATATGAGGCGTGCAGTCATGATGCCATTTATCTTCATCAGGTGTTCTTACCTTTGCCTCCATGCTCAGTGGCCAGGTGCTTTCCCATTGCGCTGGAAATCAGAGCGGTCAGTGGCTTGTGTTACACAGGTGCTCTTCAAAAGCTGGCACTCAGGCCTCCATTTTGAATGCTGCTGTTTCTTAGGTTTCTTACTTACAGATAGAGATCTCAGTTGGTCAGAGCAAATTCAGAAACAACTTTGGTTTCTTAGCATTTAAAATTTTTTCATTGTAGTGATTTGCCATTGTCTAGAAGGAGAGTGTGGCTAAAGTCCTGTCAGACTCGGAAGGGTCTGCTTGTTGGCAGGAGTCTGTACCCATGACAAATACTACTGTATTGACCGTTCAGATGTATTGCTGAAGGCCTCAGAGGTTCACTAAGAGGCCGGTCACTTCTGGTTGCCATTCTGGACAGTAATCCTAGGACTGTCTGTTTTCTTCTGTACATAAAAAGCTCTCTTAACTACTTCAATGTTTTGAAGGTGGAAGAATGACTATACTTCAGACCTTTTCTGTGTTCCAGCCATTAGATAACATTTGTTTGGTTTAGGGAATGCTATTTGGTCCTGGCATTGTGCTAGGTTTAGAAGATCAAGAAGTTATGCAGTCCCTTTGTTGAGCTTACACCAAGTCCTCCTGGGTGCTCTCTGGCCTCTATTGCTTTGTCCTGAGAGTCTTGCTTATTTTGTTGGAAGATTTTGCTTTGAATATTTCTGAATTTTCTTATGGTCCAAGAAGCTAGTGTCTGTCTTAACATCTTGGGTTCTAAATTTTAGGAAATGATTTGGTAAGTGTCCTCTGTCTGCCTACTATCATTGGAGCAGCATGTGCTAATAAACCTTGCATGTTACTGGGTAAAGTACTTTGTTAATTTCTGGAGTATGTTTTAAAGAGAAAATTAACATTTATGTTACCCATTAAATATGGAAGATAAACTATACTTGTGATTCTAACCTTTTCTGTGTTTAAAGTTCAGTCCAATTCTTGAGCTGAGCTTATTAGCTCATCCTTTAATCCCAGGATTGGGAGACTGGGGCAGAAATAGCTTGAGTTCAAGGTCAGCCTGGATGTCATAGTTGAGTGTATTAGTTAGTTTTCTGTTGTGACAAAATGAATAAGGGTACTCTAAGGAAAAAGCAGAGTTTATTTGAGCTGCTGGTTCCAGAGGGAGAGACATAGCTTTGGGTAGCAGGAAGCTGAGAGATCACACCTTTTATCTCAGCCTAGAAACACACAGAATGAACTGGGAGTGGAGGAGGAGGAGGAGGCTTTAATCTCTAAGAGCCACCTCAGGGACATACTTCCTCCTCTCTCAGTAGTGTAACTAGTTGGAGACCAAGGCTTCCTTTATTCTTAAGCCTGTTAGGCACATTTTTCATTCAGACAGTACACCAAACAACATACCAAACATACAACAGTGGCACTTACCATTTGTTAACTAATTACTAATTTGAGGCGGATATTAACTACTATTTCATATTAACTTACCAGCGCCCACTGAGGACTCAGTTTACTGTCCCCACAGGGAAAGCTATTACTTCTCAAGGTCAGATGACTCAAACAAGTTCTCTCTCCAGAGCACAAACAGGGCACTGAAGTGAGGGCAGCAAGAAGGGCCTGGAGAGCACATCAGGATCATGTGGAAGTTGGAAGCTGAGAAGTGGCTTCTGGTCAAATGAGGACTTGGTTACAAACAGATTGGGTGAATCTCCCCTCTTAATGCAGGGGACAGTAGCTTCTAATTACTTGATTTTTTTTCTTCCCATTTAGCAATAAAAGATACTCTCTTGAAGGGAGTAATATCGTATTTACTACCACAAACCTTAATCTCAAGTGGATTTGATGAACTTTTAAACTGGTGGTGTGTGTAAGGGATGTGTGTGCAGAGAATACTTAAGTACCTAAATGTATGGGTCTTTACATGTCAAAGAACATTGGTTCCCTTGAAAAAAACCGGTTTCTATTAGTGTTAGGGCTGCTTTATTCTGTTTAAAGCCTTTGTCATAGCTCTTAGCACAGAAAGATTTCCAATCTTTTTCTTAGTAGAAATTTTGCTTAAGAAGGTTTTCGTTGTTTTTCCCTTGACAGGGTTTCTCTGTTAATAGCCCTGGCTGTCCTGGAACTCTTATTTGTACACCAGGCTGGCCTCAAACTCACAGATCAACCTGCCTCTGCCCTCTTAAGTGCTGGGATCAAAGGTCTGGGTCACCACTGCCTGGCAGGAGTTTGTTACTTAAAATACCATGCTTACATGTTTGCTGGTTGTCTGAAGTGCAGCTCTTTTTGTTTTGCCTGAGTGTGTGTGTGTGTGTGTGTGTGTGTGTGTGTGTGTGTGTGTGTGTGTTTACACACTACACAACTGCAGAGGCCAGAAGGGGGTTGTCAGATACCCTGGAACTGGAGTTATTCTAGTGGGCTATGGGTTTCCATGCGGGTGTTGGGGTTTTAAGCTGTGTCCTCTGGAAGAGCAACTGGTGCTCTTCACTGCTGAGCCAGCCCCCCAGCTCCTGCCGTGTAGCTGTTTTCAGCTGAAGGGGTTCCTTTCTCCTTGTGCAGAGTATGAATTAAAGTAGTCCCCATTGTGTTTTACTGGTTCCTTAGTTCAACCTAAGAGTCCTCAAAGGTTTAAAGATACTTACTGGAGCAGCTTAGTTGGTGGGGATTCAGGAGAGTATTTTTGTAAAATACGGTCTTAGGGACTGTTGTATTCTCTTGTGGTCACCCAGACCAGATATCTGGCAGTAACAAAATAAAGGAAGAATTCTTATTCATTTATTTATTTTTATCTTATGTGTACGGGTCTTTTGCCTTCATATAGTAACATTCTAGTCCAGAATTGTTACTTTTAGCTGTTTCAGAGAGTTTGGAAACCTATAACAAAGGGGCTTCTTTGGCAGACAAAAAGCAGACAATGAAAGTGGCATACAGGAAGAGGCTATGGTGACAGAGACTCCACAGGAACATGCCTCCAGGGAGGACGTTTACCTAGTGTCTGCTTCTGCCTTTCCCCTCCTCCCCAAAATGTTATCCTTCCATTCACAATGTCAGTGTCTGGAGGTGCTGTGATGCATGCACCCAGAATGCCCTCTACTTGGTCCTTGGTCTACTCTGAATCCAGTTAGGTTGACACTCAGCTTTCAGCCTATGTTGACGTTGGTTCTTAAACTTCCTAACCTGGTTTCCCTATGGTCTCTGCTTTCTGGGTAGGATGGCAGTTACAATGGGACTGTCTAGGCCATGAAAAGTATTTCTTTGTGAAAAATAGAGAAACACTGAGAACTGTTGGTGACAAGGTCCCTTAATTTTTGTTTTTTTCTGTTCTTTATTTGTGGTTTTAAATTTTTACTTATTTTTGGGTAGGGTTTTTTGTTTGTTTGTTTTAAATTGAGAAAGGGTTTCTCTGTACAGCCCTGTCTATCTTGGAACTCATTTTGTATAGACCAGCTGGCCTCAAGCTAAGAGATCGCCTGTCCCTACCTTCTGAGTGCTTTAAGGCCTGTGCTACTGCAGTAGGCCTGAGATGGTCTACTTCTTCTGGAACGCACTGTTTCCCAAGCTGACTTTGAAATTGTAGTAGTTCTCTTACCTCAACTAAACAAGGGCTGGGGTTACTAGCATGAGCTAGCTGAATTTTCTGATCTTTATAGAATAAGTGACTATTTTTCTTTTTAGGATGTTGGTGATAGAAATAGGTCTTATGTAGCTCAGGCTGGACTTACACTTCACATGTAGGTGGCTTTGAACTCATTCTCCTGCCTCTGCTTCTAAGTGCTGCTGTTTGAGGCATTGACGATCATGCTGAGCTGAGATTCTATTATCTATCTATCTATCTATCTATCTATCTATCATCTAGAACAGTGTAGGCTACCATCTCATTTCTGGATTAAATGCATGTAGGTATGTAGCTCTTCACCCTTTAGAAAAATACTACCCTTGGTGATAGGTTTGAAATATGGTTGAGAAAGGGCTGGCTTAGTTAAGAGCACTGGTTGCTGTGCCAGAGCCTCAGGTTCAGTTCCCAGCACTCACATGGCAACTTACAACCATCTGTAACTCAGTTCTTGGGGGTCCGACATTCACATGGTATACATGCAGGCAGAAATGCCTAAACATGTAGAATAAAACTAAATCACGAAAAAGATGAGATTGAGAGAATCTAGAACATTCTCTCCTTGTATATGGAGTGATAAAGAGTCCTTCTCTGTTCTCCAGAAGTAGACTTTACCTGAAGATTGCAAACAGCAGAATTCAGAAGGAATAGTAGGGTCTCTGAATGTCAGCAGATTCGGGAGCTAGGGTCTCACTGCGTAGCCCTTTATGTCCTGTGCCTCCTGAGTGCTGGGGTTAAAAGCAGGCACCACCCACCACATGAACTTGGAGGAGGACGCTGATTACTCAGCAAAACTTGCCGGATAGAAGCAGCACAGCCCAGCATCTTAACCAGTGCTCCCATCTGTGCTTGGACATTTCTCTTTGCACCTTGCTGCTTTCTGTCTCCGAGAGATGTTGAGTAAGAGTTTAGTTTCTGGGACTCTCCTGTGTCAGAGATTGCTGGAGTTTGACCTTATGTAGAAAAAGAATGGTTAGCCTTTTAGGAGGAGCGAGGAAAAGAGAAATATGCCAAAGGACATTTAAGACTGATTTGTTATTCTAGAGCTTTTCATTGCATACACCCCCTCCCCACAGGACACCCTATAATAGGGTTTTTTGTATTCCAGGCTGCCTTCAACAAATTGTGTCCTTGTACAGCCTAAAATGTGTGCCTGCCTGAGCTTGTATGCACTGTGTGCATCAGGAAGGGGGTCATGGAAGTTGAGGCTATCACATCTTCTGGATGGAGTTATAGGTGGGGGTGAGCTATCATGTAGGTGGTGGGAACTAAACCTGGGTCATCTGCTAGAACATTGCGTGTTCTTCATTACTGATCACCCTTTCAAGTTTCAACTTCGGATCCTACTGCTTCATCTCCAGAGTCAGAATGTTTCTGTGATGCTAGGCTGCATACATGCTAATGTATGTAACCACCAACTGAGCTACATTGCCAGCCCTCATTGGACTCTTCAGTGACCCATTCACCTTTCAACAACTGATTGGAAACGTCCATCAGGAGACATGGGTTGAAAGCAGGGCAAAGTGGGAATGGCTCAGTATGTTAAATTATCTTCCATTATGGTTGACATTGTCTTATAGGATTAGAAAGGTGTTTTTTTTTTTTCCTTTTCTTTTTTTCTTCCTTCTTTTGGCTTTTTGAGGCAGAGTTTCTCTGTGTAGCCCTCGTTGTCCTAGAACTCACTTTGTAGACCAGTCTAGAACTCAGAGATCTGCCCACCCCCACCCCCTGAGTGCCACTAATGCCCAATTTTGAATTAGAAAGCGTTGATCAGCTAAAATGACTTGTGACTCACATTTCTGAAAGGGACTGCTGTTGTGCTGGCAATTCCTTTTAAATAGAGATACATAAAAACAGTTCATTCAGTTGACTACAAAATTGATTGTTTGGGAAGGAGACATGTTGTTGAAAGTAGTAAGCACAGCAGGGCTCCTGCTCTCTGTGTTAATATATTTCTAACATTCATGCTTCTCTTCTGGCTAAAATGTTAGCTTTAATAAAAAGAAAAGGCTGGGCATAGTGTTGCACAATTCCAGCAGTCAGGAGGCCAGCCTTGTCTACATAGTGAGTTCCGACAGCTAGGGCAGTGTAGAGAGACCTGTCTCAAAAGGGCAGTGTCTTCCAGTGTAGCCTAGGCTTTTTTTTTTTTTTTTGGGTTCTTTTTTTCGGACTCAGTGGGGAAAGTCCAGAAACCAAAAGGATGATGCATGGGCCCAGCTTGAGGACCTCTCTGCTCTTCTAACAAGCTTGGGATGGGCTCTGTCTCTGCCTCACTGGCTTCCCTCACCCTTGCCACCAGTCCCTCTTAATCCGACCATTTTTTCTTTGTCTTGTCACCGCATCTCATCATTACCAATCTTTTTTTTTTTTTTTTTTTAAGAATTTTTTTTTTCGGAGCTGGGGACCGAACCCAGGGCCTTGCGCTTCCTAGGTAAGCGCTCTACCACTGAGCTAAATCCCCAGCCCCCTAGGCTTGCTTTTTAACTCACAGCAATCTACCTTTGTGGTGGGATTAAATGTGTGTGCCACCATGGCAGACTGTTGGTATTTTTTTTTTTTTGATGCATATTCATATACTTGATTTGCGAGTAAAACAACTCTACATTTACAACAGTAAATGGCAGCCTCCAATATCATATTTATAATGATACCTCCCACCAACAGCATTTTCTGTTACTCTTTTTTTGTTTTTGCTTTGTTTGAAATAAATCTTCACTATGTAGTCTAGGCTGACCTTGAATTTGTGCTCTTTGTTTTTGCTTGGAAAAATGCTGAGATTATACGTATGTGCGCTGTGTCTGACTTGTTCCCCAGATCACCCTTCCTTCACCTGACCTGTGTAACCACATGCCCCTCACCTCCCACCTCCTTTTTTAAAGATGAGGAAAGGAAGACCAGCTAAGGCTGTGTGAATATTGCATAGACTCACTCCATTTTATTGGGCTCAGAAGAATTCTATTGAACAAATATATTCTATTTTGGCTCTACTTATCCCTTCATAGACCTGGTTTTCATGATGGTCCTACAGTGTTAGAATGCTTTTTTTTATTTTTTTTTTGTTCTTTTTTTTTCCGAACCCAGGGCCTTGTGCTTCCTAGGCAAGCGCTCTACCACTGAGCTAAATCCCCAACCCCTAGAATGCTTTTTAAAACAGATGAGCAGCAGAGCTGATGTGATCTTTCCAGCTGTTCAAACCCAGATACATCATTCTCAGTGGTTTATGTGGAGTCTTAGTCTTTCAAATTTTGGCTTGTAGTTTCTGCTCCTCCACAAAGCTGTAGAATGAGTTCTGCTTTCAGGGGATGTCTCCTGTTCTTAGGCCCACACTTGTTCGTCTAGAACTCCATCTATTTGGGGTCAGTAAAACTGCAGCACTTAGATACCTTTCCTGCCCCTAGGGTTGGGCAGATATGAAGAGGATGAATGACAGCAGACCCGAACATCTCTGTCCCTCTTCCAGATAGTTAGGGCAGAAGCGTTTCGGCACCGATAACTAGTGATCTACATTGCTGCTGCCCTGCTGACTGAGTCTGATACGGAGGCACTCTATTTGAGCCAGAGCTACTGTGGAACCCTGGCTGGCCTGACAGCTGCATCCATCTGCCTCTGCCTCAGTGTCCTGGGGGACACTCTGTAGGCACACTCTGCCATATGCCCCCAGGGCATTTGTTAGCAGATTATTGTAGTTTAACTAGATCAAGAGGCTGCTTTTCTGTATCGTCTATGTATCATCTATGTGTGTGTAGCCAGACATAACAGTATTTATGAGGTTGGCCTTGTACTCTGCTGCTTGCTCAGGAGTGCATCAAACTATGATGTGTATAATTGTTTCTTTGTTGTTTGCTTTCCTCCCTCCCTCCCTCCCTCCCTCCCTCCCTCCCTCCCTCCCCCCCTCTCTCTTTCTTTTTTTCTAAAGTTTGGGACAGGGTTTCACTGTACAGACCTGGCTGGCCTGGAACGCAGAGATCCGCTTGCCTTTGCCTTCCAGGTTGCTGGGATTAAGGGCATCTCCTACCAAGCCCAGAAACATCTTTCTCTTACAGTAAGTTTGCTGTAAGGAACCAGAGAGCATTCACTTCACTGATTTTGATTTGGTTCTCATAGCAGACAGAGAAGCCTTTTCTGTTGATATTTTCTGTATAAACAGCAGTCACATTTTTGAACCAGTCATTTATGAGGATGCATGGAAAGGGCACTCCTTCCTCTAGCATAGAGACGCCTGTTGCTCATGCTTAATTGATGAGAAGTACAGAGGCTGACCAGCAGTATGAATGGGTGGAGTGTTGTAGTCTTCACTTCTTAGGTATTTGCTTGGAGTTTCAGGATCTAGAGATGTTCTTGGAGACTGGTGTTCAAACTGTCTATTCCTGAACTCTGTGGTAAGGGGTCTCGGGCAGGTCTTTGTATCCTAGGGTTTCAAGAGAAATTGTTTTGATTTTGATATAGGCCCATTTAAACAGGAATGTGATGGACCATCATTATGCATCAAAAAAGCATGCAACTTCATCAGTAGGTAACTTGACAGACAGCAAACATAGTGGTATTTTATTGTGTAATTTCTTCCTGTTGTTATC
The DNA here is from genome assembly GCF_021556685.1 of Rattus norvegicus. NCBI lineage: Eukaryota > Metazoa > Chordata > Mammalia > Rodentia > Muridae > Rattus > Rattus norvegicus. Next base: position 148,888,115 of record NC_141538.1, read on the forward strand.
CTGGACTGATTGTCAAATGTTGTGAAGATAGTTTCATTTGTCGCTGTCCCAATAATTTGGAGTGGGAGCATGTAAAGAATTCGCTCAGTGGACTCTGGAGTGCTTAGTGGAGGGGGAGGGGGAAGGAGGGAGGGAGGGGCTGGTGTGTTACTTGTTTCCAGGTTAATTTATCCAAAGTGACAGGAAGTTTGAGGTGCTATCTGTGTCTGGAGTCTTTGAAGGACTTGTCTCATGAAAGCAGCATGTCTGCAGACTGTTTCAGGAAAAGTTGCTCCTGATGGCTGTAGGTCAAAGAGCCAGCCCGCACCTCTCACTAATGGGTGTCCTTAATGGGCATCAGTTCTCCAACCTCCTTCAAATCATGCCTCTTGGTCCCTCAGCAGTTCATAGTGGATCTTCAGGGCACCTTACTATCTTCTGGGTGGAAGAAACATAAGCTGTGTGGATCCTGTTAACATTTGCCTTCTGTGTTTCAGTTGGCGCTATAGAATAGATTTTCAGTTTAAACAATTTAAGTGATGGCTTCTGTGACTGTATTTTTGTTTATTATGATGGGCTTTGATTCATCATTTGTAATTACAAGAGTAGGAGAGATGGCACAGTGGTTAAGGGCATATGTTCTTGCAGAGGACCTGGGTCTAATTCCCAGTATTCACATGGTGGCCCACAACTGTCCACATGTAACTCCGTTTCCAGGATTCTGACCTGAAGGCACCAAGCACTCACATGTTACACATGCAAAACACTCAACATAAAATGAGTAAATCTTAACAAAAATAGAAATTACAAAAACCACAACTTGCCAACAACAAAAAACTGACAAACACCCAGAAAATCAAATCCCAAAACTTGTTTGGAGGGCTAGGGATGTAGCTCAGAGGTAGAAGGGCTTGCCTAGCATGGACAGGTCCCCAACTGCTGTAGACTGAGTAAGTAGAGCCATGGGAAAACTGAGCGGCATCGGAGAACTCAGCCTTCTCCTAAGGCTTCAGACCTTAGGTACTATAGACTTACCTTCTGGCCTCATTTAGATCTCTGACTTTGGGGCCAGCCTGATCTACAGAGTGAGTTCCTGGTCATGGGCTATGTAGAGATACCCTGTCTCTTCCCCCACAAGCCCATCCTAACAAAACAACAAGACAAACCCAAAACACCAAGAACCCAAAGTCTCCACCAAAAGTAGGTTTCTCACTGTAGAACCCGTGTTAGCCTTGCAGTCCAGCTTCAGTATCCTGGGTGTTAGGGTTCCAGAAGTGCATTTGCTGACCAACTTTAAGTTTTTCCATAGGCAGAAAAACCAGCATTGGATATTTTACATTCAGGAAGGAAAGACTAAAATGACTTTATCTTGGCTAGTTGAGTGATTGGTGGTTTCACGATAGTGGTGGAACTTGTGTTGAAAGATATTAATCCTGCTCTTATAATCCAGGACAACACAAAATCATTCCTTTCAGGGTCTGGAGAGATGGCTCAGGACTTAGTCTACTCCAGAGCTGCCTGTAACTCCAGTGTTGGGAACTCTTCTGGCCTTTATGAGTGTGCGCACACGATACTGGCATGCACGCACACACACACTAAAAATAATAAAAATCTTTTAAAAGTTTCTTCCTGTATCAAGGGTTCATGTAATGCTGGGCTTTGCAGACTTTGCACTTTAACTGGTATCTCTGTCTTTAAAAATAATTTTCTGTGTGTACGGATAGGCATGTGGAGGGCAGAGAACAATTAGGGGCCATTCTCTTGCCCTGTCCATAGTACAGCTTTTGGGCATGATCTCAGGCTGCCTGACAAGTGCCTAGGGAGAGGAGAGAGGAGGGCCTAGGACGAAGACTCCTGAGTGAGCATATGTGTTGAGAAAGGGTTTGATTTGTAACCCAGGCTTGTGGTAGGGGTGCTAGGATTACAGGCATATATGCACCACCAAGCCAGATTGAAGAACTTTCGTTGTTCAGATAAGTTTCTCTTGGGGATTAGATGGCCCTGTGTCTGTTCATTACTCTTCTGTAATGAGTGACTTAGGTTTTATTTACATTTTATATACTTTCAAAAATGTTTACATTTATTTTCTGAGACACTGGCTCACATCTCTAACAGAGCAATGATAGCATCAGTAGAGGGTGTGGCATTGTGGACATTTCCTGTATTGTCTCATTTATTTTACAACATGTCGGTATTGGGGGGCAGCTAGCTAAATCCCATGGAGTTTTGACAATAGATTTCTGAAAATACTGCTGTTTTCAGGGACTTGTGAATTACCATAGTCACCATCATAGTTCAAGTTGCAGTCTCAAAGGGGCCTTTTCCTGACTTAATGTCAGCTTCTGAGACTTAAAGGATTTTTTTAAAGATTTATTTATTTATTATATATAAGTACACTGTAGTTGTCTTCAGATACACCAGAAGAGGGCATCAGATTTCATTACAGATGGTTGTGAGCCACCATGTGGTTGCTGGGATTTGAACTCAGGACCTCTGGAGGAGCAATCTGTGCTCTTAACCACTGAGCCATCTCTCCAGCTCTAAGGGATTTTTTATTTCTTGAGTCTTACTAGATTGTTAAATGTTTAATCATTTCAGGTAAAACTAGGAACTTCGAAATTCGAGTAGGCAGACAACATGATACCTGATCATGCCTGTGAATTCGTAAGCATCCCTTGTGTCTTAACAAACTAGATTTCTGCAGGGAGTGGTATGGACGGAGAGAGAGGAGAAAAAAGGAGGCTAGTGGTAGAGACAGGAAGTATGAGCAGTTAGATAACACTTAAGAGCATATGGTAGTAGAAAGAGTGTACAAATTTTTTGGTGGGGGCAGGGTGGCATTTTGAGACAGGGTTTCTCGTGTAGCCTTGGCTAACCCAGAACTTACTCAGTAGAGCATTAGATCTGTCTGCATCTGCCTTGCAAGTGTGGGGACACCACTGCCTAGCCTTTTAAGGTCAGCAGAGAATCTCATGAATACTTCCCTGGGCAAACATTAGTATTGGCATGATCATACACGGTGATCCTCAGTTAGAGAGCTTCTCCAGGTTCTGCAGAACTACAGTCATGGTTCTTGGGAAGTTTGGTTGGCTAGTGAGTTTTACTACAGTGGTCTGGCTGGCATGGTGCTAGCTTTGTCTGCTGGCAGAGTACATGGACAGCTTTGTGTAGGTTGATGTCATTATGCAGGTGAAGGCCGGTACAGGATAGAACGAGGCCTGTCACTGGACAAGAAGGGAGGATGGGCAGGAGAAAAGTTTTAGAGAGGGGGAAAGGAAGACAGAACAAGAAGAGGAACTGAGAGAACATGGTGACAGATGTTAAGATTCTTCTCTTCACATAGTTACAGGTTGTTACCAGCTATTTTTCAGGGACGGGTGTGTACAGGATTTTGTGTTGTCTAGATGGGCAAATTATATCTTACCGATTGGATCAGAGGATATTGTGTGGTGTGTTCTTCCATATTGCGACTTAATTGGGTTCAAGAGAGTGTGTGGTGGCAGGACGCATCAGGCTTGCCACAGAATTGGGATGTGTATGCCTGGTGTGGTAACAACCCAGCCTGGGAACTAGATGGGCAGAGAGATTGCTGCCTAGGTCAGAGAGTATTTGGGGCAGCGTGGAGCTGTTGAAGTGCTAGTTCCAATGGCTGGAACAAGTGAGAGCATGACTGCCAGGATACCAGTGGGAACTGGTTTCGCCCTTTTTTATTTTTTACCACAACAGCCTTGGATTGGGGAAATCCCACCCTGTGGTAGAATGATAGCTCTTTACTGTAAGTGGTATTGCATTATTTCTGTTGATGTTTATGACAGAGTATTTGTAATATTAGATAAGGAGGCAGATGTAAAGCCACACTTGGCATTCAGAGACTAGAGGTTTTGAGTGTTAAGGTTCCTTAATAAGTGATATAAGATAATTGTGTGGTGTTTTTGATTTTTAAACACTTGTTTCTGGTGTTTTTGGTTTTGAGACAAGGTCTTTGCTAGCTTTTATTTAACCTAGAACTTAAAATGTAGAATGAACCAACTTGTAGTAAATTTGTGATAGTTCTCCTGTCCCCGATTGAGATTTCAGGAGATGGAGTCTCCACTGAGTATGACTTCTTGTGTAGTCGTTTTTGTTTTTTTTTTTTTTTTTGTTAGACTCAGAAAACAACAAAAGGTGTTCCCAGGCAAAATATCAGTTTCCCAAGTGCCAGATTACCTGCAGACCAGCGCCTCTGTCTTGCTCTCTCAGTTCTCAAAGTGCTCACCATTTAAGCATTTCCTTGGTTCAGGAGGAGATTTGACATCTCCTATCTAGTTAAGAATACTATTTAATGAAATGTTACGGGGAAAGAGAAGGTCTGTTTTGCTGAAGATGGGGAGACAGCCACCTCACTCTCAGTTTGTAGAGGTTTTTGTTTGTTTGTTTGTTTTGTTTCAAGACAGGGTTTCAGTTGTGTAGCTCTCTGTATCCTGGAACTCATTTTGTAGACCAGGCTAGTCTCAAACTCAGAGATCTGCCTGCCTCTCTGCGGCTGGAGTGCTGGGAATAAAGATGTGCGTTCCTACTCTAGTTTGTAGATCTCAAAGGTGGTCTATTGCTCATTCAGAGGAATTGGATTATGACATTGATCCCACCCTGACCAGAACCACAAGAGACTATTGGATAAAAGCTGAATTGCAGGCTGCTATTTTCTGAGAAACTGTGGGTCTCACTGGACAGGGTCACTGTGGTCAGTGATCACCGTGCTTGGTTATAGATGAAGTCAGTTTTGAGAAGCTGTTTGCTGTTAGCGTTGGAGGTGGAGAAGTTGCTGGGCTTTGTTGGATCAGTTTGCAATCCCCATCACCTCTTTTTAGAATTGTCATATCTTAATCCTTTATAGCTGAGTTTTCCCTTACAGTGAAGTTTGTAAAGCTGAGCTGTCATTTGTTGCTTTTTGGCTATAATTTCAGCACCTGAAAGCTGAAGCAGGAGGATTGCCTAGAGCTGTAAATCAGCTTGCATTACTTAGTGAGTTCTCAGCAGGCCTGCCTTTATTGCACTGTGCTTAGATGGCCTGATCCACCCCCACGGCGGCCCCCTCTGCCCCGTCTCACAGATAAAGGCTGGTCTGGCTGAAGTGCAAGACTGTCAGCTACCTGTTTTTGGCAGTGTGTTGGCTCGTGGGGATGCTATACCTCATGCTGCAGATAGAATGACCTCTAGAGCTGTGCTTGCTGAATTTAAATGGCTCTTGACTCTTTCTCTTGTTTTGTAGTAAAGTTGTTACGTAGCTCTGAAGGTGATGTCCTTACTCTTGCTGACTTGGAATATAGAGCTGAAAGTGTTCACGCTGCTTGTCACTAGCTACTTAGTTCTAGTGTGTTTTTAAGCTAGAGTATGGGAGAACAGAAATGGACAGAGCTAAATAGCTCATTTTTCCTAAATCAAAAATTAGTGTAGTTTCAGCACTGGAAGTGGGATGAGAAGTGTCGGTGGTGTTGTTGTTCGGTGTTTTTGTTTCTCTGTGTAACCCTGGCTGTCCTGGAATTCACAGATCTGCCTGCCTCTGCCTTCCAAGTGCTGAGATCAAAGGGTGTGGACCACCACCCATCGAGAAGTTATTCTTAAAACTCCAGCGTTGGAAACACACACTTCCACATAGTCGTGATGGGATCAGTTCCCCCACTGTATAACAGATTCCAGACAGCTCAGAAGGCCATTGTTTAAATCTTACGACTTCATAAGCTCTCTCACTTGCTGCAGGCATGATTTCTCTCAGGGTTGATTTTATGCTCAACTTTATCTGAGAAGGATCTTCTTTCAAATTTAATATCAGGATTCAGGCCTTCAGACTCAGGAGGGCTTCGATTCCTAGTGAATTGTTGGGTGGGGATCTCTCAGGCTATTCTCTTGATACTTTGCCAGGTGGGCCACTTGCGGTGCTGTATGGTTCCCCGCACAGCAGCTGTCTGCAGTGAGCAGGCTGGGCAGTGGTGGTGGTGGAAGGGGCCCTTTACAGAACACTAGGACTAGGTCATTTGGAGTCCGCTGTGCTGCTTACCTCTATCGGAGTACAGGCAGATTTTATAGCAGAGGGAGAAAGGCTAGGTTAGGTTCTTTTGAACTCGGAGATATTAAAGGGCATAACTAAGCTTGCTTTTGACTTTGCCCAGATCCCTTGGTTCAGAGATTGCCTTCCTGTTTGCTGAGCACCCATGCAGCTCACCCTTTCTACCCTGCTTGGCCCCAGTCAGCATGCTACACTCTGCTCTTCTACCGTGTTCTATCTCTTGGGAACTTGCCCAAATGGTGTCGGCTGTTCTCATTGATAACAGTTAGCTGGCCTCCACCCCATATGTTTAAGGAGCGCTAGCACTGTGGGGGTCACCTCTAACATCTGCTTACTATTTGTTTTCTGTTTGTAGTAGCAAGACAACTGGTTGACTCTTAGTGAACTGGGAACATATTTTTGATGTGTATCTCTTTGAGGCTTGTTGCTACTAATAGAAAGTAGACTTCACCTTTTTAATGTTTCATTATTATTTGTGTGCATATGTGTGAGTTTGCGGACTTGTGTGCCATAGTGGGTGTGTGGAGAACAACAGCATGTGGAGTTAGCTCTCTTCTTCTAATATGTAGGTGTCAGGGATTGAACTCAAGTAATCAGGCTTGGAGGCAAGCACTTTTGCCCTCTGAGATATCTCACCAGCTCTCAAATGCTCCCTTTTAGCGATGTGCCTCATGCTTGCTCTACTGTCTCCCTTTTGAAGGAGTGTCTAGCTGTTGCCCTCATCTGCTTGTCTGCGCTTGCTGCTTTGCATGTTATGATAACCTAATAGACTATAGTAAACAATGTCAGACGCCCACAAGTCCCCTTTAGTCCCTTGATAAATTATAGCAAGACTGTTTATATGTCGAATCTGGTACCTTGTCCAGGTTATTCTTGAATTGTGTGGAGAAGGACAAATGTTGAAAAAAATGACAGCATAGGACTGGTTTTAATTACTTTTGCTCTTTACACCGTTTCATAGAGCATGAAATTAACCACTAAGAGATGTGGACTCTTGTCGCTCCTTTCAGTGTACAGAGAGGATCCTACGTTGGGACTACTGTCTGGTCTCACTGTCTTCAAAATAATGAATGAGAATGTTGTCACTTAAAAGTGGAGTGTTGGGAGAGCGAGCGAGCTAGTGAGTAATGAGATTTATGGACTCTTTGGATAGGCATTTTTACAAGTTGAAAAGGAGGGGAAAAAAATGAAAACAGGAGCTCTTTTTATTCTGTGTGTATTGATAAGGTATTCTGCCTGCATATGGGATTGTAGTCACAGACCGCTGTGAGCTTCCATTTGGGAACAGGGGTTCTTTTAAATTGACCCTTGTATATTAATAATTCTAAGTATCTCTTCTGGAATTTGACCATGTTTTTGCTTATGTCTGATGTCACATAATACATTTCCCAAGAAGCTGTTTGATGCACATTGGGCTTAGTTCTTGCTCATGATGCTTCTGATTGGAGCAGCCATTGAAAAACAGGCTTGGCAGCAGAAAAAAGAGGAAGTGACCAAGGGCAGGTAATAGTAGTTCCTAGGGTACATCACAATTATCTACTTGGGGGATTTCTGGCCCTTTGCTTAGCTTTATTTGGTCACCTGTTTCTCCCTCTCTTTTTATTTCTTCTTCCCAACCCACTCTAGTTAGCAGACCCCAAAAACATCAAGGAAGAATTGGTTGATGTTTTAATTTAACTGCCCATCTTTGAGGCAGCTTAGCACTTGCATAATTCAATGTCAGTCCACAGTCTTTCTGTTAGGGATCTGTTAGAAAAAGGTAGCAAACTGCTTGGCATGTTTTGGAGCCTATGCTGTGGAATGGTTTGGGACTTTCTGAGGGTACATGAACACTATGCTGAGAAGGTGGTAGTGAGGCTGGAGGGCCAGTAGAGTTTGTTTTCTTAGACAGCTTCGTTTTCTTTATTCTCAGATGTAGCTAAGTAAGTTGGAGTGTTAAACCTCTCCAAGAGGAGAGCAGATCTCTTGGGCTTTCTGGTGTTTTATTTCTGAAACCTAGCATTCCATTTCTGCTATTGCATAAGTCAGTTCTTCAAGTATGCCTGTTTATGCTCAGTAGTAGTGATTGCACATTATCTCAAACTTCTTGGTATCCTGTCTGAGGAATAGCAGTTATTTAAAAAAAAACATAATTAGAGGAAACAAGAGGGAGACATTTTATTAAGTAAGGTTGGTGAAAGACCAAGAATTATGGCAGTCTTCAGGAATTTTCCTTTGTAACTACAACCACTGTTTCTTTGATTCAAGTTACTTAATGATACTATCAAGTATTATTAAACCTAACAGAAGTCAAGAAGTTTGTTTTTTCTTTTTTTTTTTTTTCCCGCTTCTGAAAGTGGATGAACGTCTTTCTCTTCTTAAAATCTCAGACTAGATGGATATGGTATGGAAGTGTTAGAATATCTGTAGCTGGGTTCATAGCTGGGTTCACACTCCTGCTTGGTTAGCGTTCTGTGTTCAGTCAGTGCATGTGCAGACGGTTTGATTAACAGTGCAGGTACTCTTGCACTTAGAGCCCTCTTAGCAAACAGTTAGCTACTAACTAGGGCGATTTTGTACTCTTACCTCCTCAAAAATCTTCACATAGATTAAGTGAACAATTTTAGATATTGATGATTAGTGTCCCCTTGCTTTAGGCCTTTCTATGTCTTTTACCAAGTAGAATAGTGCTCTGATCACAGCTGTGTAGCCAAAACACTTTGACTGAGACCCGCAGGGCCCTTGGGCGTCTAAAGAAAGTGTTGACTGCTGTACTTTCTCCCTTTGTGAATTCTTTAAAAGCATCTATTATTTTTAATTTGCAGCAGCTCTTGCCAGGTAAAAAGTTTTGGGAAACAGATGAATCCAGCAAAGATGGACCAAAAGGAATATTCCTGGGTGATCAATGGCGAGACAGTGCCTGGGGAACATCAGGTAATCTAGCTCTAGCTGTCTACTGTGATTTATGCCTGTCTTAGAGCTCCCTCCTCAGCACTCGGCCAACTCATGAATCTCACATCAGTGGCAGAAGCACGCTGAGCAGATGTCCTGTCCTGTGGTAGTATAATTGCTACCAAGGAGTGTAGGCCATGAATATATTAAAAATAATCACACAAAATCAAATCTTCAATATTTTCTGAAGTGCTAGTCAAAGAAGAATGGAGTCATTTGAAGTGACCATGATTTCAGCTCTGAGTTTTCCCTCTGTACTGCTGTCAGCTTGTCTGGAATTGGAAAATCCAAGCCTGTACTTTGAACTTCATGATTCTTTTCCCCCCTTGATGATCTGTGCTGTATATGAGGTAGTTATCTAAATGTGCGTGGGACCAAATGAAATCACCCGGCACAGACATTCTTGCGAATAGACTTCCCCTGAAGAGGACTGGGGGGAGCTGGTAGAGGCAGAGACGCCAAAAGCAGAAAGAAGCTGTAGTTTCTAGGGAGGGAGAAGACAGAAAACCCAACACTGGAGAAACTGTGTTCAGGACAGTGCCAACTGGAGTCCTCAGATACTGTTTTGCCTAAATAAATAAATAAATACATACATACATAAATAAATAAATAAAAGAAAGAAATCCTGCAACTCGGAAGAGACAACCATTGGCTTATCTACCTAACTGTGTGAACTGTACTCCTCTGCTCTCCTAGATAGAGGCAGGGTGTGTTCTGTTTCCTTAGCCTATGTAGAATACCAGTGCTTATTGAAAGACCAAAGAGGAGACCTTGGCTCAGCTGACCGTGCTGACCGTGCTGACCATGCGTGGTTGGTCTCCTGATTCCCAGACATTGGTTTATCATGAGACATCACTCATAATTTGTTTGGGCTTCTGGCTGCACTGTGTCACACTTGTGTATCTTTTTTGTAGATCATTCAGTTTCCCAGCCAATCATGGTGCAGAGAAGACCTGGTCAGAGTTTCCATGTGAACAGTGAGGTCAATTCTGTACTGTCCCCACGATCGGAGAGTGGGGGACTAGGCGTTAGCATGGTGGAGTATGTGTTGAGCTCATCCCCGGGCGATTCCTGTCTAAGAAAAGGAGGATTTGTAAGTTGGCTTGAGGAACTCGTTCCTATCTCTTTCTTTCCCCTTCCCCTAAAGCAAATGTGCCTGTTGAGTTTCCTAGGTTCTCAGAGAGCAGTATAGGGTGTTTTAAAAACACTTCCATTGTAGCATAGAGCTCAATAAGCAGAGCAAGAGAGGCAAACTGCACTTCAGAGGTGAAAAAGTAAAGTTCTGCTTTTTTGTGGGCAGTGGGCTTGCATAGTATTTAGGTGAGGAGAGAGCTAAAGTCAGTCTCAGTTAATTAGTTTATAAGAAAGCATTCTTCATTAAAACACAAAGTGTAACAGAGGACTTTCTTTACAAAGAAAGCAGAAGTTGGGTATCAGCATGAGGTACTTGTCTTAGAGGAATAATTGGCCACTACCCAAGAACTTTACAAAGGACAAGGCTTGTGGCCCAATCTTGATTTGCAGGCTAGATGTTAATTTTATGGTGGCCTTAATGAACAGCTTTGTTTCCTATGCCTATGCTGTTGGGGAGCTTTTTTTTTCTTTTCTTTTCTTTTGTTTTGTTTTGTTTTGTCTTTGTTTTTTGGTTTGGTTTTTAATTCATTGTCACTAACCCACTTATCCTGGCTGAATGGCAGCCAAAGCAGCTTCCTCGCTTTCTTCTTCTTCGCATTCTTTCTGAAGCCTTTGACTACCTTTCTTGAAGCACATTCTCTGTATTAGCAGCCTTATAGATAAAGGAGTCTTAACAATATCTACTTGAGTCTCCTTTTGTACTCTGTGGCTGATGCTGTAGCCACAGCTATCTGCCTGCCTCTCATGCCTAACTCAGTTTGTTCTCTACCCTCCCTTTTAGTCCTTTTCTGGATGCCATTGTGGACAAATAGCACCCGGTGGCAACTGTTTGAGATGTCTTCTCCCTCCTCATCATCTACACATGCGCTTCTCTCTGTGTGGCACTTATTACCGAGAGGCCACTTCTGTCACTGAAAACTGTTGGGTAGCAGTAGTTGGTGTGTGGTAGCCTGCTCTCCTTCTGTATATTAATAGTATGCATGTTCTTGAGGGCCAGTCTTTTCAGAGCTGACCTGAACGCTTCTGGATCTTTTGATTTAGTCAGGGCATAATGACTTGTAAATCAGATAGGGAGCTGCTTTTGCGTTCCTTCTCATGGGGCTCTTTGGGGAAGAACAAGATTTATACTTTGGATATGAGGAATGGGATCAGGCCAAATGATTGTATATCTTCTCAAGAAAACAATAGAATTCTATTTTCTTCCTCCTTACATTTTCATTTGATTTCTTCAGAGAAAGTACTGCCTTCTAGATACTGCCTACCATTTTTAAGTTATTTGCTGGAGAAAAATTAGTGTGGTTTGTTAATGAGTTGCTTGTATGGTGACCAGGAACCTTGCTAACAATGGCTGAGAATTCTCTGACCAGTTTCTACTTTGTTGACATTAGGCACAGGCACACATCAGGATTACTGTGAAAGTTGTAGGAGGCAGAAAAATCATTTGAATTAAAAGTAGGTAAAACAGGAGAATGGAATTATTATTGTCATTTTTAGGACAGCTTCTATGATAAAACCCCGCCTTTGGATTGTAATAGGGTTTCATACTTAATTGTTTTGGGAAACTGGTGATTTTTAGGTCTTCATTGACTTGAGCCTCAGGCCAGATGAGCTTTCCCTACCTCCAGTTGAAAATAGTACTCCCTGGGAAGCAGGACTCTTAGCAGTCAGCTGGATAATTCTTCATATCTTCTTTCTTAAGAAGATGGCCATGGAGAATAAAATGTTATTGACTATTTCTACACCTGTGCCATCTGTAGATAGCATTCCTGTTGATAGAATACCTGTGGACATCAAGTCAGGGTGTTGATAGAGGAATACCTGTGGATAGCAAGTCAGGGTGTTGATAGAGGAATACCTGTGGATAGCAAGTCAGGGTGTTGGCAGGTGCCATTTTCTAGCTGGAAAGCCTAGAAGGAAGGTCTGTCTGCCAGAAAACTGCTGGTCAGCACTGGTGTTTGTGTTCTGCTGATGTTAACCTAGGCTTGCTCTTCTGCGATTAGGATATCACCTAGAGAAAACTCTTGTTAATGGGAAATCTGAATTACTCTAGTTCTCATGACATGCACACAACATTGGGGAAAAAAGGGGCTGTCCCAGTCTTTCTTTTAAAAACAAAGGTAGTTCAGTGTTAAGTTTGGAGAGCAAGGACAGTGTCTAGGGGGGTTCTCTACAGAGCACAGAGCTCCTGGTCGGGGCAGCTTGGGCTTTAGTCTAGTAAGCTGAGTGGCCAGCATCATTTATGGCACAGTGATTATGTAGAACTCACAGCAGGTACACAGAAGTCCTTCTTGGATGTGACAGCTGGCAGTCCAGATGTTAAAACTCAAGTGATGAAGGTGTCCCATGAGGAGACAGTAGTTTTAAGTTTTCGTTGAGATTTCCCTCACCACAGCTTGAATGAAAAGATTTAGCTCTCCTGCCCCGTGCTTCCCTGAGTTCCTTTTGGTGTTTTAAATGCTTCAGGAGTTTTGGTTTGATTAAGGATTACTTTTAGCAGGTGGGGCCTGTTATTTTATGCCAGAGAGAGGTCAAATGATCTCTGAGTTTGAAGCCAGCCTGGTCTACATAGTGAGTTCCAGGCCAGGGCTTGACAGAACCTGCTACAAACTTAGCTAACTTACTTTGAGGGTCAGCAGAAGACTCTGCTCTCACACTTGCTAGCACCCAGCATGTGTATACCAGATTTTGGAATAATCTGAAAAACCTTGAATTCAAGAGTCAAGTCTTCTCTCCCCAACCCCTAGCTTTTATTTTATTTGTTCCTAGAATAAGGTATTTCTCTCCCCATCTCCTGGATTCAGAGGTAGTTACAAAATTACATATTTTGAAAGCTCTTGGGTGAGATTGTCTTTCTAAGGGCACTGCTCTTGGTCCCCGATTTGTTTTTCTTTAAATAGGTTGAAAAGTGGGTCATCAGTGCTACCTTCTGGTTTATCCAGTGCAAACATTGCATTAGTGACAACTACTCTAACTTTGTTGGTAGGTTTCTTCACGCTGGGTCAAAGTGCCTGCTTTCTGACCTGGAGGTCACATTTGGGCCAGTTATTTGGCTGGGAAGGCTAGTATTATAATTGTTTTCTGTGAAACTTGGGATATTGCATTACATAAAGAAGCCAGGGTTTTGAGTCTCAACTTTTGCTTTTAAAAAGGTTTATATATTTATGAGTACACAGTAACTTTTCAGACACACCAGAAGAGGGCATCAGATAACATTACAGATGGTTGTGAGCCACCATGTGGTTGCTGGGATTTGAACTCAGGACCTCTGGAAGAGCAGTCAATGCTCTTAACCACTGAACCATCTCTCTAGCCCTCAACTGGACTTTTAATTGTTTAGCAGGAATAATTACTATTCAAAGAAGTATCGTAATATTGTAAGAAATACAATATTCAGTTGTGCACTGATATCACTAGCATTATCCTGGGACTTAGGATTCCTAGGACATACCCTGGCCTTTCAGAACTGAAACCTTCTTTTGTTGTTTTGGGGACAGGGTGTCACTGTGTAGCCCTGGCTGGCCTCAGACTTTCAGTCTTGTTGCCTCAGCATCCTGAATGCTAGGCAGGCAAGAGTGTACCCACCATACCCACATTTGTAATAAGTGAGCTCTCTGCTGCCCCAGTGATTCACATGAACATTAAAGCAGGTGAGCTCTGCTGCACTGCTAGAGTCTCCTTGGAAGAGCAGATCATCAGGGTGCAGCACCTTCAGATTGTGGAAGCCACATGCTGAGGTCTGCAATACCAAACTTGTTAAACAAAACCAAACTATTTTTGAGGGTTTTCTAATAAAATCAAACATCACTTCTTGCCTGTAAGATAGGTTTCTTTTTCCCTCTTAAATATCACTGCAGGTGGCTGCTGCTCTTACCTTTCTGCACACCAGGAATTGGGTGATTGTGAGTAGACTTGTGTAGGTCATGCTCTATGGTACACTTCTCTAAGTATTCCTCCTGCTGAAATGAGTGCCAATTCAAATGGCCTTGTCATTCTTGTGTCCTTTTATAGTGGTTCCTAGCATGATAGTATCCCAGAATCCGTGAAATGTATGGCTACATTTTTTTTATACTGATCTTTTTTTTTTTTTTTTTTTTTTTGGGGGGGGGGTTCTTTTTTTTGGAGCTGGGGACCGAACCCAGGGCCTTGCGCTTCTTAGGCAATATACTGATCTTATAAGAACAAGTTGTTTTGTCTTTTAATTTCTTTTGAAGACTTATAATTTTAAGGATATTGCCTCATTTAACCCTTGGAACAACCCTTAAGGCAGATTAATTTATAGATGAGGAAAAAGGCTCAGGGCAAAGTCCAGGTTCTGCATTCAAGCTTTGCTTTCATTTCGGTTTTGCCTGGGATGGCTTTTGCTCTGCTATGTTGGCTTTTGAGTGGGTTCTCATCAAGTTGTTCCACAAGGCTAGCAGCTGTAGATTTTTTTTTCTCATTTTTTATTCCTGTCAGAGGTGGAAACTGTTATACTTCGAAAAGATTTAATTAAAAAAATTTCAGGGGTGTGTTGTGTGAAATGAACACACACTGGACTTAGCATAGTCAGCATCGTCTTGTTTTTGTGCAGCTAGATCCACACAGACCTGCATGTATGATGCACATGGAGGAGAGCCTCTGCTCTCACTTGACTGGATCCTTTGTCATGTGAAGGGTTTTTAGTTCTGACTTCTTTGAGAACAGAGAAAGGTTTGGGGGTATCATGCTTTATGGTTGTCCTGAGGAGGCCGAGCCCACAGTGAAGAGGCCAAATCTGTCTTTCGGACTATGTCTGCTTGGCTCCTGCCTCTTTGGCTCCTAGCAGTGGCGATGGTCCTCAGTCACGTGTTGATCTGCACCTTCTTGTTGCCACTGTGAAGAGCGTGATAGACAGGTAGACGGGGCCTGGATGCTCCAGTGCTTTCTAGACTGTGGTGGTGCCTTTTTTTTTTTTTTAAATTAAAGGTTAAATCTCTGAAGTAGTTTGAGATTGTGCTCATCAGCATTGACTATAGAATCAGTGTTTTTTTTTTTTTTTTTTTTTTAAAGAACCATTTTTAAATGAGTGCTCTAGAAGGACCACACCAATTAAGTACTTGTGTTCGGTAGTGTTTCAAACCCTGCTGTGAACACCTTTCTGACGTATTTTTATGGGTATACAATAAGATTCTTAAGTTTCACAATACAGCATTTCATTGCTGTTCATAACTATTTATTAAACAAAATTATCCCTGCTTTATAAATGAGAAAATGAAGACTCAGAGAGTGAATGACCAGAGTTCTATGACCAGTGTTGTACATAGAACACACAATAGATTTCAGACTAATACTGTCTGAAAACTTTCATAACCATAAACACTTCCCCTTATAATTGAAAACCATACACATGCCACAAATTAACACTTTTCATACTCCTTTTTTATTTTTCCCTAAATTTACTTTTATTTTACATGTATGGGCGATTTGTCTGTGTGTTTATTTGTACAACGTATGGCATTCCATGCCCCTGGAGTCCATGAGAGGATGTCAGTGTCCTAGGAACTGCTAGATCTGCCACATTGTTTCTGGGATTGAACCCTTGTCCTCTGGAAGAGCAGCCAGTGCTCTTCTCTGCTGAGCCATCTTTCATTTCGCTTTCTTCACAAGATGTTTTCTTTCTTCCCCTCCTTTAAAAATAAAAGACAAGGTCTAATATGGGATCCCTATGTAGCCAAGTGCCTTGAAGTCGTTGTAACTTTCCTGTTTTATTACCTGAGAACTGGGGTTACAAGTTCAACTCCCCTGCCCAGTTATAAAGAAAGGTTTCACTGTGTGTACCTCTGGCTCGTTTGGAATTCACTCTGTGGACCAGACTGTTTATAGAGTTCCTCCTGTCTCTGCCGCTGGGCACTGGCATTAAAGTCATGTACTATCATTGTCACCGCCACTGCCTGACTCAGAGACTTTATTCATGTTCTTTGAGACAGGGCCTTTCACTATAGCCCTCGCTGGCTGGTAATTCACTGCTTCTCTTCCTCGGTGCTGGGACTATAGTAAAACCTCTTTCGATGATCTTGAATCCAGGGCTGACTTTCCATAGCAACTGATTTCTCCCTCTGATCTTGACATAATGCACAAGGCAGACTGGATTGCCAGCTATTTTTGTTGCATATCTTTTGTTTGTTTGTTTTTCAAAACCTGGTTTCTCTCAATAGTCCTGGCTGTCCTGGGACTTACTCTGAAGACCAGACTGGCCTCGAACTCAGAAAGCTCTGTCTGTATGCTTCTCCTGCCTTTCAGTGCTGGGATCGATTAAAGGTGTTCGTCACCACAACCTGGCATGTGTAATTGTTTTAAATGAGCTTTTTTCTTTAAAAAAAAAAAGTATCTGTCTATATATATCTTTTGGTGTATACACACCTAACTGCTGTGGTTATAAATGTTTTCCACAAACTTCTTTAAGACGAAATGCACCAACAAAATCAATAGGCAGAAAGCAGTGCTCTGCCAAACGTCTGATATTTTGATAGGGGGAAAAGTCAGGTAACAAGCTGCAGGAATGAAAGGTACAGGGTTAGTGAGAGCCTCCTATCTCAGGGAGTGTTTTGAAAACCTAACCCTTGACTGTGAAATTGATAGTGAAACTAATTGGTGCAGACCAGTGAGCACATGAGTAGGCTGAACAGGTTCCCCGGAAGCCTTGTGGAGATCCCCCCCCCCCCCCCCCCCCCCCCGCCAAGTACTGGCTGTAGGACCTTTGTGCTGCTGTTTTTTCCTGTCTCCTGTGCAGTTTTATGGTCAAGTCTTTTGGATGCTGTGGGAGAGATTGGAGTTGGGCAGTTTTTCCTGAGACATAGACTTGATGTGTAGACTTGTAGAGATTGCTCACATGATTCTTCTTGGCCATTGACATTAATGGTTTCTTTCTGCCACTGCAGTCATATTCTCACCATCTAGACTGGGTTAAGATGACAGAGATAAGATGGAGTTTCTTATTTTGGCAGTGCAGTTTCCCAGGAGGCTTTGACCCTCACCATTAAAACAGCTCTTGGCCATACTTACTGAGATTCCGCTAGACAGTGCATCCATCTTTATAGCCGCAGATGTAAAACAAAACTTCCATCCCTCCTCTCTGCCTGGTGGAGGTTGCTACTGTTTCTGGGTTCGTGTAAGCTCTTGTCCTTTAGAGCCTTGTCTTCCCCTGTCTGCGCTGGGTGTCAGAGCTCTCCTTCAGTGCTTCTCTGTTCCTAAGCTGCATGTTGTAGAAAAGCAGTCTCCAAGGCACATCCTGTGGTGGCCACTGTTGTCTTGATGCCACTTGAGGCCAAGCTGTGTATATACTTCATATGCAGTCCTATTTTTGTATTATCCACAAAGGCTTTCTTTTTCTGTGTGCATTTATACAGAGAATGGCTTTAAAAGGAAAACTGGCTCTGAAATAGTATCCTACAGGTCTAAAACTTCTACAGGTTTTACAATTCAGGGCTCCTGTACTGTAGTTTCTGATTAAGTGATTTCTTAACACTTTGGAGAGCTTATGTTGTTTTCTCTGGGCAGCGTGACCATTTCTCAGTGGGTCTGCTCACAAAACTAACTGCCTGCTACTCTGTGCTCCACTATGTCCTACTGGAGTTTAGCTGGTGATTGGGAATTTGTCTTAGAAGTGCTTGTCTTCTGTCCACTGGGCTTGCCTTGTATCAGGAACTTGAGTTTGAGCCATGTGCCCTTGTTTCCACCATTAAAGCCCAAGACAGTGGTGGGAACAAAATTACTTCTCTCAGTTTATAACAGCTGAAGTTACTTAGTGCCCTGCAGTGCCAGGGTCTTCAAAGCTGTCTGCCACATTGAATTCACAGATACTCACTTTCCTTTTGGGAATCAAGGCATTAAAAATTAATATATGCAGGGCTTATGCTGGGTGCTACTAAGAGGAGATACATTCACATTCTTTTAAAGGCAGGATCTGAATATATCTGATAACATCAATTACAGTAGTGCCCATGTCTGAAAGTTTGAAACATTTCAGAAATTTTCTTGCATAAAATGCCCCCAATTATATCATTTAAACTAATTTGTTGCAAAATATGCAGGTAATGGAAGATACGAGTTTTTAGAGTATGCTTCCTAAAAGGAAGATTTAATTTGTTTTGAAGCATCTTTTTAAAACTGTCAGTGTCTGCTGGGTGTGTGGTACACACTTGTAATCTTGGCATTCAAGAGGCTGAGGCAAAAGGGTTGCCAAAAATACAGGCCAACCTGAGCTCTGTGTTCCAAGCTAGCAAGAGATAGCAAGAACCTGATTCAAAAAGCCAAAACAAAACAAAATCAACCAGACAAAAAATTAAAACAAAATACAAAAATGTCAAGGACTTGGTGCAACAGGGTAAAACTGGGCAGTAGTATGATTTGGCAAGGCATATATCCCCAGGTCAAGTGGAGACGTGTTAGATTCAACTGATTTCAGCCCACATTAAGTTTCATATTTAGAAGTAAAGGAGGGGCTTATATAGGATAATGGGAATCATGATTTTTTTTGTTTGTTTGTTTTAAAGCAGGCTTAATGCTTTCCCTCTTAGGAGTATGCTAGACAGATTTGAGAGTAGAGAAGTAGGCTGGAGAGATACACAGTTTCAATTGGGCAGCAAAGGGGTGGGGTAGAATGGGGAGTACATGGTATGATAAGATGTATTCAGTTTGTAACATACCTGTCTGTCTGTCTTCCCCCATTTGGCAAAACTTTGTACAGTGTTCCTGCCTCTGTGTTGTTTGTAAACTAGACTGTAATGTCAGGCATGGGCACTGTCCTGTTCCAGTTAGCATTTAGTGTAGTGTGGTGTCCACAGTGGGTGTCCATAATTAGTTGATGATGATTAGTGAAGCTGAAGCTATTTTTTAAACAGGGCCCAAGGGATGCAGACAGTGATGAAAACGACAAAGGTGAAAAGAAGAACAAGGGTGCGTTTGATGGAGATAAGCTAGGAGATTTGAAGGAGGAGGGAGATGTGATGGACAAGACCAATGGTTTGCCAGTGCAGAATGGGATTGATGCAGACGTCAAAGATTTTAGGTTTGTATATTTTACACTTCTGATTTTTTGGATGTGGGCTGTGGGTTTTTGTTTTTATTTTAGTCCCTCCTGTCTTGTTTCAGCTTTAAAAATTGGATCTAGTATAGATGATGCCGTAGAGGTGTAAACTAACTGGTAAGGTGGAATTTTCCAAGAGCTGACCTTGTTTTATACTTTGCCCAAATAGTAGAATTGGCATTTGTATGGAGCTGGGCTTGCAGAGTAGTTCCACAGAGGACATTTTTATAGTTCTAGAACTTTGATGTAGGCACTTGGGGACTCCCTGAGTTGGTCCCACACCACTATACACCAGAGCCATGGACACTGAGGGATGTGTCTCTCTTTCACATTGGAGGGAGAAATAGCTGAGATGTTTTACACCTTCTCCTGTCTTACACACTCTCGGCAGCTCCACTCTATGTAGGTAGGCTGTCATCAGTTACTTCAGTTGGAAGAAGTAGATGTTCACGTGCAAAGTAAGAGGGGCTCACTATGTAACCCAGGCTGGCTTTGAACTTGGCAATCCTCCTGCCTTGGCCTCTGAGTGCTGGAATTTCAATTGTATACTGCCACACCCAGCAAATGGCGTGTTCATAATCATGTACTTTCCATGGATGCCTCTTATCCCATCTCTGGTCATGACTGAGTTGCAGATTTCCTTGTAATAGAACATCTGTAGTATTAATTATTTGTCTTCCACAATTGATAACCATACTTCTTTATGTAGACAAGGTTTAGTTACTGTGTGTGATTTCAAAATGCCTTTAAAAAAAAATCTTTGGGGGTTGGGGATTTAGCTCAGTGGTAGAGCGCTTGCCTAGCAAGCACAAGGCCCTGGGTTCGGTCCCCAGCTCCGATTAAAAAAAAGAAAAAAAAATCTTTGTTCAGTGTTACACATACACAAAAATAATTTAATGTCATTCTAAAGCTTATAGGTGTTTATTGCAGACAGACGCAAACGTGTTTTTATACCTTCTAATACCCATTGTATAAAAAAAGTTTTGTATCATTTGCAGAGGTATTATAAGCTTAATTATATACATATATATACATATATATCTCTATATCTCTATATATATCTATATATTGAACTGTATAGAATTAGAGTCTTTGAAGTTCGAGACAACAGGCAATAAATACTTACCTGTGTTATTTGGATGTGTTCAAACAGCCTCACCTCCATGAGTCACAAGCATCTTGACCAATGCTTTAAGGTATCTTGCTGGGGCCGGAGGTAGTGGCGTATGTGATGGAGCGTGACAGTTGCTTTAACTTGTACCAGCTGTATTTATCTTTTAAGAGACGGAGGGTCGAATGTAGCCATAGGCTACTCTCCCTGGCCTGTAATGGGTTTGGAGATTTGCAGTTTATAATGGTTATGGAATTATACATAGGGTTGTGGTATGTACTCAGTTATACCTTTTGGCTCTTTTAGTTCTTTGGAGTGTGGTGCCATGGAGGATGAAATATAAACACACTAGATTAGGTTTAGAATTGTCTCGGAGTAGGAGCTTGTGGTCAGTAATGATGCTTTACACATTTTTGACGTTTTTGAACTGACTTCCTTCTTCCATTTACTTGGCAGGTGGGGTAGTATTCACACCACTTGTAAAAATATAGATAAATAAGACATGAAAACCTTTTTATTAGAATCATTACAGGAATTGGAATTCCCCCTAGGAACCAACTTTAGGTGTTTTGCTTTATTTTGAAACAAAGGCTTGTGTGGCCTCCAGCCTGACTTTGAAACTTGCTCGGAGTGCTGGGATTGTAGGTGTGGCCATTACGCCCAGAAAGCAGCCGTCCCAGTTTGCTCTGTGTTTAAAGAGGATCTGCTACTCTGGTGGAGCAGAGTGCCTGTGTTTGTGGGGAAAACTTGTTTTGTTTTCATGGCTGCCACAGGCAACATTGTTTTTAGTTGACTTTGGTTTCTTCCATCTAGAGTCCATAGTAAAGGTATTGTATGCTAACAGCAGTGATGATGACCCAGCAAGAGGGTCTAGGAGGGAAGGCAAACAGTGGAAGAGTCATTCTAGAGGCTACAGCCCTGTAAGCCTTGTCAAAGATCTGGTTAGTTTGTAGAACTAGCTTTCAGGATTGCTAATGAACTGTGATGTCAAGGACATAAACTGGGGGTTGCTGTAGTGTCCCTTCTCGATCAAAATAAGGTTTAATGCCCTTTACTTTCTCTGTTTAGCCGTACCCCTGGTAATTGCCAGAGCTCTGCTAATGAAGTGGATCTTCTGGGTCCAAACCAGAATGGTTCTGAGGGCTTAGCCCAGCTGACCAGCACCAATGGTGCCAAGCCTGTGGAGGATTTCTCCAACATGGAGTCCCAGAGTGTCCCCTTGGACCCCATGGAACATGTGGGCATGGAGCCTCTGCAGTTTGATTATTCAGGCACGCAGGTACCTGTGGACTCAGCAGCAGCAACAGTGGGACTTTTTGACTACAATTCTCAACAACAGGTACAGTGTGTGTCTTTGTCACTCTTCCCTTTCTTTTCAGCCAATACATTTTGGGTGCGGGGTGGGAAAGGGTCTTACCAGTTCAGAAAGTCTTTAGCCAGTTGCTTTTGGTTCAGCAGTGGGATACATTTTAAAAGCTCAGCAGGAATCTGGTTCTTAGGTTGCAGTTGCTGAGAGGAGGGCACCCTGTCCTATGTGCACCACGCTTGCTTGGCTCTTTTCTCCCCCTTGGGGAGTGGATGGGCATCCTCTCAGATGCTGTTACATTTAGAAGTTGCTATTGTATGCTGTTGCTGGTTTGTTTTGTGTTAAAAAATAATGAGGGGCTAGAGAAATGGCTCAGTGGGTAAGAGAGCTTTCTTTGAAAGCAAGAAAATCCACCTTCAAATCTCTAGCATCTTTGTCAAAGCTGGAGAGCTGTGCATGCCTGCTGCAACCCTAGGGTCGGAGGTCAGAGATGGGCATGTTCTGGAGCTGTTAGCCAGCCTGACAACCTAACAGAGCAGTGGGCTTCAGATTCAGTGTTAGACCCTGTATCAAAAGGTAAGATAGAGAACAATAGAGGAAGACATTTATTTACATGTGTACACAGTGCCGCATGCATCCATTCCCCAAGTGAATATTTCTTCTATAGCTCCAATAAATAAATGAAATGGTGATTTCTTTTGTCCATAACCTCAGTATAATACCAACCCATTTCCTATCAGTCATGTCTTTTGTTTAAATTAGTTACTCTAGATACAGTCTATAACACACTTAACAGACATTCTAATTGTAAAATAATAAGAATGATAAACTAAGTACACAGAACACTAGAAGGTCTGCAATGATTTGTTTGGTGGCCCAGGGAGGCAGATGGTCATGAGAGCCAAAGAGGTCAAATACACACTTGCAGAGTTCAGAGGAAGATGTTGGATGTTTTCTTCCTCTATTGCTCTTTGCCTAATTCCCTTGAAACTGGGTTTCTCACCAAGTCTGAAATAAGGCACTTCATCTAGGCTGGGCATTTTCCTAGGTTAGCCAGCCAGTAAGCTCCAGTTATCCCCACCACCACCCCACCAACAGTGCTACCTGTTGTTTTCTGTGCTCTTACACACCAAGCCATCCCTGCAGGCTTAGCTCTGTGTTTTTACAAGTTTCTAGAAAAATCCGTTCATGTGTTTATTACTGTTTTAGTCTTTTTGAGACTGTTTTTTTTTTTTTTTTTTTCCGGAGCTGGGGATTGAGACTGTTTTTTATGAACCCAAGGCTGGCCTGGAATCTGCCTAGCCCAGGATGGCCTTCTTGTCTCCATCTCTGTGCTTTGTGAACATGCATGTCTGTGTGCCATGTGCATGCAATGCTCAAGGAAAAAAAAGAAGAGACTTGAATTCTCTTGATCCTGGAGTTACAGATGTTTATGAGCTGCAGTGGGGTTCTGGGAAATGAACTGGGAGCAGTCAGCGCTCTCAACCACATAGTCACTTCTCCAGGTCATTGCTTTTAGCCTCTTTGGTAATACTGAGATCACAGATGTGAACCACCATGCCCTAAAACAATGGCAGCCAGTTTTGAAGGCACAGTAGGCCTAATTCATTAGAAAGGAAGTGAGAATCAGAGGGACTACTGTGTAGCTTCACAATCCACAAAAGGTCTGACAGATTACACCTTTCTGTTACTCCTTTGGATTGTTACAAAAATAAAAATTCAAAGTGTGAGAGATGGCAATATTTTGAAATTACCTACAGTGGAGATTAGTTATAATGTGCTGTGCCTCTTTTATATGCTCCGAGTATATATGGTGGTTACATTTTTGTTGCTTTCTGCAGTACCGAGGGGAGAGCCTGTGCTTGACCTTCAGGTGTATATGGCCCAGCCATACCCCCAGCCTATGTGTGATTTAATTAGCAAGCTTTTTTCCCCTATAGAATGAAAAGTATAATTGAACGTTATTCTCTATAGTTCCCAGGAGCTGTGTACTCTACAAAAATTGTCTCTTGTTCTTCTCTTTTCTGGTCTTTACTGACTCAATGTTTTGTTTTGTGTTTTTATTGAACTCTTTTATTTAAGAAGAGTTTATTTGGGGCTGGAGAGATGGCTCAGCGGTTAAGAGCACTGACTGCTCTTCCTGAGGTCCTGAGTTCAATTCCCAGCAACCACATGGTGGCTCACAGCCATCTGTAATGGGATCTGATGCCCTCTTCTGGTGTGTCTGAAGACAGCTTCAGTGTACTCACATACGTGAAATAAATAAATCTAAAAAAAAGTTTATCTCCTGTAGGGTGTTTTTTTTATCTATCTGTCCTTTACTTCATAGTGAAGGAATTGTGGCCCTTTTGGTTTATTAGTCTACAGTTTCATATTACCAGGAGTTTTGGAGTTAGCTAATTATTAGGATTTAAACATAAATGAATTTTGTTTATATCAGAGATACTACTTGTACAGATAGATGTACAGTGTCAGAGATGGCTTCAGGACTGGCTAATTTAAAAAGATTGCTCTTTGGAACCTGTTGAGTTACATACAGCTTTTCATAGATGTCTTAGTTTTTACAGCTTAGGGGTTGCTATGTGCATAGACTATGAATTGTGCATTGTTTTATCCCATGTTTTAATTAGAGTTACCGTTGCTATGATGAAACACTATGGTCATCAGCATGGTGGGGCTTACACATTCACACCGCAGTCACCATTGAGGAAGCCAGGGCAGGAACTTAAGCAGGAACCTGGAGGCAGGAGCTGATGCAAACACAGGTCATAGAGGAGTGCTACTTACTGGCTTCCTGAGCCTGCTTTCTTATAGAACCTGGGATGACGCTCCCAGGGATGGCCCTACCCACAATGCACTGGTCTTTCCCCCATCAATCACTACTTAAGAAAATAGGCTTGCCTGCAATCTGACCTTATGGGAACATTTTCTAAGTTGAGGTTCCCTCCTATCAGATGACTACGGCTTGTGTCAAAGTTGACATAAATCTTGCCAGCACATTTTGTATATGCTAACTATTGTCTTTTCCTTCATTCATGCCAATGACATGGTCAACTCCTGAGCTGTATTGCCAATCTCAAATTAACTTTTTCTCAGTAGATATATATTTTTAAGATTTTTGAGCACCCTGATAACATCTGGCAGTCATTATCCTAAGATGTCCAAGTTTTCTAAACCCAGTTTCCCAGAAGTGCCTGTGGAGAAGCTGGCAAAGTTGAGGAAGGATCATTTGTAAGTTGGTATGCATTCTTACTTTTGCATTTTATATTAGTTTCTTTCTGTTGCTGTGATACAACATCAGGACCAAAGCAACTTAGAGAAGGCACGGTTCATTTGGGCTTCCAGTACGAGACAGTGTGTCATTGCAGGGAGACATAGCGGCGAGTGGCAGGCATGGCTGTAGGAGCAGGAAGCAGGAAGCTGATGACTCATATCTTCTACTGCAAACACAAAACAGAGTGAACCAGAAGTGGCTTGGACCTCTAATCTCTAAACATCACTCCTGGGTGATATAGTTCTTCCAACAAAGTCACACCATCAACCAAGTGTTCAAATGTTTGAGACTGTGGGGCATCTCATTCAAACCACCATATTTCTCAACACACTTAACTCCATTCCCATTCTCGGCCAGCTGTACCACTCTATTTTTTTATGTGCAGCTGGAAAGTCCTCATTTCTTCAGCTCCATTGTATGACGTGGCTCAGTGACCTCAGATCCTGTGTCTTTTCTTTGCCTGCCTATGATAAGGTATTACTGCCTTTGCCTGCTTGTGAGCTGCCTGAGAGCAAGGGCTATCCCCCTGCTTCCCTTTAGTCAAATGGGGGGGGGGGCTTTCCTCTGTTTCTGTTAGAAAGTTTCCCAAATTAAAATTTGAAACTCTGTAATAGCTGGGAAAGTTTTGGATGTTGTTGGAAGGTTTGTTATATAACCTCCAGTAATATAATATTACAGCATAATGGCCGGGGTAGTTATTTCTTGGATCAGATGTTCCAAGGGTCACTGTGTGGCCGTCTGGCCTTTCACATCCAGAAAACATTTTCTTGTTTTGTGAATTGATGTAGGGAGATTGTGGCTTCGTGGGCTACTCATGATAATGTGTAGTTAGTACCTTTTCATCTGTAGACAAGTGTATCTTTGAATAGAGCAAAGGTTTCTGTTCCAGTTGTTTTCAGTTGTTAGGACGCCTCTCATCATTTCTGTAGAACAGGCAGCACTCTGATGATGCTGGGGAGATGGCTCAGTGTGGTAGATGCTCTTGCACAAGACACGGGTTGGCTCTCCAGTACCTGTGCTGTGTGGCTTACAGCTGCCTCTGGTACGACCACCAGCTTCTACTCTGTAGCTCTGGCTGTCTAGAAATCTGCTATGTATACCAGGCAGGCCTCAAATTCTGTCTGTTTGCCCATGCTGGGATTAAATAAAAGTGTGTGCATTTAATGCCCGTCTCTGACCTCAGTAACAGGAGTGCCCACATACACACGCACACACACAAACTCTGAAATAACAAAGAGATAAGATCATTCATGTCTACACCCTATGGAGAGTTTCTGTCTCCAAAGAAAGGAAGAATTTATGGAACAAGTGCCAGCGAGCTGTTCCTTAAAAGCCTTTCTTCAGGAAGAAGCCGAAAATCAAAAATAGTAAAGCCTAAAATGTAGATTATCCAGAGTGTGTTTAACCGGATGGGTTATTTGAGAGACTCTGAAGGTGAGTAGGCGCTGTGCATGTGGACTTAATACCAAGTAAGACTGTTTTTTTTTGTTTTTTGTTTTTTTGTTTTTTTTTGTTTTTTTTTTTTTTGGGGGGGTTCTTTTTTTTTTTGGAGCTGGGGACCGAACCCAGGGCCTTATGCTTCCTAGGCAAGCGCTCTACCACTGAGCTAAATCCCCAACCGAGTAAGACTTTTTTTAAAAGCAGGATCTATATGTCTGTCTGTCTGTCTGTCTATGCATATATACATACATACTCAGTCTTGCCATGTTTCCTTTACTGGCCTTGAACTCATGAATTTCCTGCTTCTATCTCTTCTTTTTAGGAAGAATGCCTGGTTTTCGTGGTTTTGTGGCGTTTGTGTAGAAGCAGGTGTAGACACTGTGGTGGTAATATATTAGTTAGTTGTTGACTCACCAGTCCTTGTGGAAACCTGAGTTCTCTTGCAGTGGGATCGTGTTAAATTGGTTGGTGTAAGTACTACTGGCCAGGCATGGGAGGGCTCAGTGATGATCAAGGCTGTCTTAAGTGGGTGTTTGGGTTGACAGAGCAGAGAGTATTATATATAATCACAGTGTGCCTGGACTGTAATTCTAGCATTGAGTACAAGACTGCATTGAGAATTGAGTCTCAGTTGTAGTGGTCTTGCTTATACCAGATGTGTCTCTGAGAGTACCCAGAACAACTGAGGGTCGTTAAGCTGTGATCTAGAGCACTGTGTATTGTTTTCCACATTATGCTCTTTGATTTTGGGGTCTGTAAATGAGGAACAAAAGGTGGTCATCTTGCGTTTTTAATTTGCTTCAAATTGTAGGGCAGCTTTATTTTTGTCTGTTTTTTTCCTTTTTTGGTGGGGTGAGGGGGAGTTAGTGTGGACAACTACAGAATAAATGGTCTCTTGTCCTAGCTCCTTTCCATTGTGACGTTTCCCATTGAAGTTGATGGAAGTTGGTTTTGTAACAAAGTGTCAGCTTGATTGAGATACCTGATAGAAAGCGTCCAGTGAGTAGGGGAAAGGTGCTTAGTCCCTTTTTATTCTGTGGGCTTTGGATTTTTTAGATTCTTCTCTGGTTACTGGTGCTCATTGTGAATGTGACCTCTCAGATTTATAAGAGCAAGAGTTCTAGAAATCCTTTGGGCAGTTAGGTGACTCCTGTGATTTGCTTTCTTGTCTGCTTTGTTTTATGGTGAGGGACTGTGCAGGCCCAGCGCATGCTTTGCTTCTGAGCAGCTTTGCCAACCCATATTGTTGAGGGTGTCCTTTTGTGTGTATTCTAAATATATGGTATGTGGTAGACTATGGAGAAAACACATCAATGTGTTTAAAAGCAGAATCTATATTTGCTTCTTTATACATAAGAAGCATGAATTATTAGCTGATACTGAGCATGAGAAGGATTTTGGAACGCTCGTGACTACACAGAAGAGGAAAGTGCATGGTTGCCATCTGCTGTAACAACACAGCTTTAAGGCTAATAGTGACCCTTTTTGGAGACTATTTCAAGAGTTTAAAGAATATGCTGAAGAGTCTGCAGGTGGATAAGCACTCAAGTGAGCCTGCAGGATTGACATTCATGGAAACGGGGCCTCAATTAAGGCTATTTTCTCCACATAATATCCTTTTTGATGTCCTTCTGGAGTGATCTTTCCACTTTCTTGCTTTGCCTTTTGCCTTCTTAATCCTGAAAAACAGCCCCCAAAAGTTTTTGTATTACCAAATTCGTGCCATTCTGTGGTATGTATTTGAGCAGTTTTTAAATGAAGTAACATATAATTTTCCATTTATATTCCCACCAAAATATTTTGGAAGTCATTATATCCTCACCATGTAACTGAAGCTAATACTGTTATGTAGGCATAAGTTATTGAGTGTTGATGCATTTTATTTAGAACAGTCAGTTGAAAATAGCCTAATATAGATAGGGTCTCATGTTACTGGAACTGACCCAGAAAACTGTTAATTGTGTAACTGAAGACCTTGAATTGATCCTTCTGTTCCTGTCTTGAGTAGTGGGATTATAGAGTGTGCACATGTGACTTGTAACTGACTATAATTCCAGCTGCAGGGCATCCAGTGCAGGATCCAGGATCTCCAGGAGGAGAGGGATCTTCTCTTCCTCCTCATCATCACCTAAGTGCACTTTGAAAACACACACACACACACACACACACACACACACACACACACACACACCCTGTCTGTCTGTCTGTCTGTCTGTCAGTCTGTCTGCCTGCCTGCCTGCCTGCCTGCCTGCCTGCCTGCCTGCCTGCCTGTCTCTCTGTCTCACACACACTCATTTTCTTCATTAGTGATTAACCATCGTTAACGGAGGCCATAAGTATGCATAACTTTAGTATTTTGTTTTTGAAACTCAGTCTCTTTGTAGCCATGGCTGTCCTGGTAGCCCTGCATAGATCAAGCTTTTCTCAAACTCAAGAGAAGGGCCTCCCTCTAACTGTCTCCTGAATGCTGGCCACCACACTGGCTTATTTGCATAGCTTTAATGCAAAACACCTTTAAAATTCACCAGCGTCCTATGGGCTATTATTGAGGAAGACTTGTTATTGACTAGTTATAGGATTATTTACGGTTACCTCAGTGTATTTTATTTTGTTCAGTTATACAGAAACATTTATTTGGTAGAGGATTGGGTTTTAGTTTTGATTTGAGATCTCAGAAATCATTTACCCTAGAATCAATCAATCTCTCTTTTTCTCTGTCTTTATGTTTCTGTCTTTATGTTTGTCCCTGTCTCTTTCTCCCCCTCTTCCTCTCTCCTCTTACCCTCTCTCCCCCCCCTCCCTGGTGTCATATCCCCCCCTTCCCCCCCCCCCCCCCCGTTTGCTTTTTGAGATGGTCTTTCCAGCTCTGGCTGTGCTGGAACTCATGTAGACTAGGCTGACCTCAAACTTAGAGAGATCCTCCTGCCTCTGCATGCACCACCAGGATCATTTGGAATTAGTTGTTTTATCTGTTAAGGAACAGTGAAGGTTTTGTTGTTGTTGTTTAAATATAACATTTATATGTTTAGTGTATATGGGTGTTTGGTATACATATGGACTATTGGCTCTTGTCTGAGACACATAAACAACAGTAAAAATTGAAACAAAATGGCGAGATCTTTTGGTCTCTAGTGTTAGGCTTCCCCCGCCCCCCAACCAAGGACTGCACAGGCTTTGTTATGTAGATTTTGCCCCCCCCCACTTTCAGTTCAGCTTTATCCTTAGTCTTCTTTTGAAAGGTGTTTAACAGAAAACTGTTCTCTAATAACTTAGCATCTTTCCTTGTAACTTCCAAAAACATTTGTATGTGTGCGCCCGTGTGCATGCATTCATGACATGAGGGAGGGGGGAGAGAGACAGAGACAGAGACAGAGACAGACACCGAGACCATACAGAGGACAGCTTGTGGGAGTTTTATCCTTCCGCTGTGTAGGATATACTGATTATAACAGTAATAATATTAATAGCTCCCTTTTGTTTTCTAAGCCATATTGGTAATAACTACCTTTTATAAATAGCCCACTGTTGTGTTGTATGTTTTTGAGCTTTTGGAACAGGAACATTGCCTTTTGTAAACTCATGTAGTGAGGGACATAGAAGAAAGAAAGTCAAAGCAGTTTGTTATAGATACCCAAACTGTGCTTTCAGCATTTATTGGGAATATGACTTTGAAATGTTTGCTGAATTGCCCCGTGCTCCCTCCCTGTGCACGCGCTATAATCAGCACAGCTCTCATCTGCTGTTCCTAGCTCCTTTCTCAGTGAATGCATGACAGCGGTAGCAGAACTCAGGGATGTGCTACCAGAGGGCATTAGTTTGAGTTTTTTTTTTTTTCGGAGCTGGGGACCGAACCCAGGGCCTTGCACTTCCTAGGCAAGCGCTCTACCACTGAGCTAAATCCCCAACCCCCTAGTTTGAGTTTTTAAGGAGCTTTGGAGGCTGTCACTTGCCAATTACCCAGTTTTGTTTTGTACTGTATTTCTCAAGAGAAAATGTACCAAGAAAAAAATGACAAAATTGACATAATCTAATATATAATCAAATCTAATGGCTGATACATAATTAGCTTTTGTTAAATTGTTTACTATAAAATGCTCTCAGAAAGAAAATCTCCCATTTTTCTTATCACTAATTGTTAAGCAGTCCTTAACCACAGGCTACGTGTGGCCTCTTGCAAGGCTAAATGTATGTGATTCCTGTTAGAAGTAATAATCTTTACCTTGAAGTGTGACCACATGAGGATGGGGACTGCAGATTTTGGTTACATGGGAGGATTGCTTTTACGGTATTCACATATATGTGTGTGTTTACAGTTATAATACTGAGTACATGAAGGATGTATCGAGGAAAGTCTTGAGTGTTGTTGGATCCTGTCAGGATGCCCTCAGCCCTGACATTCTACATGTATCACTGTTACCTCCCAGTTCCATTCTGTGCAGCAGCCCAGCAGTGGGACTTAGCAGTGAGAAGGGTTGTTTAAAGCAGGGCCGTGAGGGTGGCATAGAAGCAAATGGAATCAGTTGGTGAGAAGGACTGCTTCAAAAACTTTTAGTTTTTTTATGTGGCTTTTACCTTTGTTTATTACTTAACCTTTATTTATTTGCTTTTAAAAATTATTTTTTGGTACTTGATTGAACCCAGGGCTTATTACATGCTCAGTGAATGTTTCATCACTAAGCTATCTATATTCCTGGCCTCTTCATTTTTTTTCCTCTTAGCTGATTCTCTTGTGTACAAACACCCCCCACCTCCGCGCACGCGCGTGTGCTAGTGACAGTGTTCTTGAGATAAACTTGCAAAGCCCATACATAAATGCAGCTTGTAAGACACACTGATCAGCTTTGGTCTTAGGGTGGACAAGTGTTTTGAATGCTTGAGAAATTCATCTATCTCACTGCTTGGTATTAGATATGTATGAGCTAATGCCTTTTTATTTTTATCAGCATCATGGTGACGTTTCCTTTAACCTTTGAAAAGGAAAGCCAGAGGGTTTTTTGTTTTTTTGTTTTTTTTTTTTTAAATCTGAATATGATTGTTTCCTAAGGACCGGCAAGATGAAAATCTGTTTGTTTGGTTTTTTTTTTTTTTAAAGAAATACTTGAAGTATAGAAAGTAAGATTCAGGTTAAAGTGGCCACTGTGTTGAACATATCCCAACTTTTTATTTAAAATATTTGTAGTGATTGGGAGAGATGGTTCAATAGTTAAGAGCACTGGCTGCTCGGGGTTGGGGATTTAGCTCAGTAGTAGAGCGCTTGCCTAGGAAGCGCAAGGCCCTGGGTTTGGTCCCCAGCTCGGGGGTGAGGGGGGGACAAAAAAAAAAAAAAAGAGCACTGGCTGCTCAGAGGATCCAGGTTAAATTCCCAGTACTCACATGGCAGCTCACAACTGTCTGTTCCAGGGGATCTGACTCCCTCATGAATACAGGCAAAACACCAATGCTCGTAAAATATCAATATTTTTAGGCTTATGTGTATGAATGTTTTGCATGGTGTGTGTGTGTGTGTGTGTGTGTGTGTGTGTGTGTGTGTGTGTGTGTGTGTGTGTGTACACCACATATTTACCGGGTACCACATAGGTCCAGGGATTGAACCTGGAGCAAAAGCACCAAGTGCTTTAATGAGCCGAACCATCTCTCCAGCCCTGTTTGAGACAGACATAGGTAGGGTGTAAGGCCACAGGATTAAATCTCTGTTGTATACATTAATAGTAAGAATAGTTGCAGTGGTAATTTAGCTGAGTTGACGTGATGGCACCTTCTGATGTCTCTCAATAAATATGGCTGTAGTTGAAGGTCTGTCCTGTCTGTTAGACATCACCTAGTGATGTGAACTGGGCTCTCGGTGGCTCTAGTAGAAGAATAGGTGGCTGGAAGCTGTATTCTGGGCATAGAGCTTTTGAGCAGTTTACAACCAGGCTGTCAGCTTCACCTTTCTTCTTCATTCTCCATGTTCCTTGCATAGTAAATATTTGTTAAATGAATAGGTGAATCACTTACTTCGGGATCTTCTATAGGTACATTCATGGGATCATGTTAACGAGAGGTGTTTGACACTTTTCTCTCTTTGCTGCGAATTAAAATTTTGTGTGCAAGTCCTGATGCCACCAGCATAGGAAGTCAGAGAACAGCTCATAGGTCCTAGGGATTCAGCTCAGTTTCTTAGGCTGAAAGTTAGGAACCTTGCTTGTTCACTTGTCCATAGCTATACTTTAGGAGACCCTGAAACTCCCAAAGCCAGGCATTTCTCTAATTCATTCATTAGGAAAGGCTGCTACTTTATGAAGGTATGCAAAATCATTTTCCTAGAGAATAAAGCAAACCTTTCTCATCTCCTCCAAAGCATGACTAAGTAAGAACTCAGTACTCTTGGGTCTTAAAAGACCTTTGGATCGATTCTAACCTTTGGGGTCATGTGGAAGTTACTTTGCAGCTTTCTTACCTGACTTTAAGGTGTTCCTTAGTCATTCTGTGCTGTACACTTGCTGGTTGCTATTAAGGATTTTTCATATGTGTATGTCAGGAGTTAGGGAACATTTGACATAGGATCAATCTATGGAGGAGGGTGGGCTATTTGAGGCAGGAAGGGAGAATAGATAGACTGAAGCATTATTCCTTCAGGGAGTGGAGCAGGCATCCTTTTTTGTCAGATATTATGTGTAACAGAGGCTAATGGAATTGTTAAGAGATTTCAAACACATTTCACAGGACAGTTCTCTAACTATAGCATCTTTCTCTTGCCTCAGCTATTCCAAAGACCCAATGCGCTTGCTGTTCAGCAGTTGACAGCTGCCCAGCAGCAGCAATATGCACTTGCAGCAGCCCACCAGCCTCACATCGGTAAGTCCTTTAAGCCCGTGTCTCTTTCTATCTAGCAGTGGTAGATGCTGGGAAAACCAGTAACTTACAAATGTCAGAGGCCTTCCTGACAATTGGGAGGCAGTGAGAGTTTAGAGGAGTTCCAGGCCAGTCTGATCTACAGAATAGATAATACATTTGTGGTGAGCCTGGAATTTACAGTGATTCCCTGTGTCCAAAAAAAGAAAGGGCACGGGTGGCCGGATTTGAGACAAATGCCTTGTACAGAGTAAGTGGCCTCTCTTTCTTGTGTCCAGTTATTTCTTGCCCCATAGTTTATTTTCGATGTGCTAGATCTAAACTCATAATACTTCTCTGAAATGTATTCCCCTTTACCCCCAGGATTTAAATAATTTGCTAGAGAAATGACTACTGATACCTCTTCGTAAGATTTCAGGCAACAGTACTGGGTGTGGTGGCACACACATTTATTCCAGAACTTGAGAAGCAGAGGCAGGAGGACCTCTATCAGTTCAAAGCCAGCCTGTATTACAACATAGTGAGTTCCAAGCCAGCCAGGGGTACACAGTGACATTCTGTCCCCCAGAATAAATAAATGACTAGATTTCCGCACCCGTGATTAGGTTGTTGCAGTTATGAATAGCCCAGGTCACTTTTCAGCTTACTGGACAGCAGATAACGCTTTTTTTTCCTTTTAAGAGCCATCTTCCAAGTCTTTTCTTCCTCTTCTTGGGTTGAGTTTGGCAGGCATTTTAATCTTCACTTGGACCTTCCTACCTATTTAGACCTCTATTTTTAGATCTTTGAGACAGGATCGTGGTGTAGTCTCAACTGGCCTTAGACTCATGTCGGTTATCCTGCCTCAGCCACCCAAGTGTTGATATCACAGATCCCCGCCAGACCTTCTTAAGGGTTCTTCAAAACAAAATACCCTGACTGTAACTAAGTGGGAGGAGAGATTTCTTTTATTGTTTTTTTTTTAATATCTATTTATTTATTATGTATACATCATGCAGCTTTCTGCCTGCATGTGCACCTACAGGCCAGAAGAGGGCATCAGACCTCATTACAGATGGTTGTGAGCCACCATGTGGTTGCTGGAAATTGAACTCAGGACCTCTGGAAGAGCAGTCAGTGCTCTAAACCGCTGAGCCATCTCTCCAGCCCGATTTTTTTTATTCTTGCTTTAAAAGTAACAGAAACGAGCAGAAAGGACATGGCAACACTGGATGTGTATGCAAGGAAGAAGAGCATTTAACCCCACCCTAGTTGCCATAAGATCCTACCAGTGCTGTGTGTATGTAAATTGCCATTAATACCAAAACTGTTTTGAAACATTGTTTTAATAGAAATAATTCATCATTTAATAAAAGTGTTTTGAAACAATTTTAATAGTAAAATTGAAAATTAGTATGATTTTAAAATTAAGATTTGGAGATGGAGTATGTATAGTAGATTCAGTGTCTGCACAGGGCCCTAGATTCAACCCCCAGCAACACAAACAAACAGTAAAATTAATTCCTAAGAGTCTGTCTAGCTGGATTTAAAACTGTAACAGAGACAGGGCAAGGAGACAATATAAAAATGAGGTGTGCATGATTTGTTGCAAACACTACATTAGTAAAGATGGGAGAGGTTGCCCAAAGTGGTCTAAACTGGGCGGTGTAGTCCAGCACTTTGAAGATTGAGGCAGGGGGATTCAAGGGAAGTAAGCTACATAGTGAGACTTCCATTTCACAGAGCTAACAGGACTGGAGTGAAGCTTGGTAGGTAAGAGTGTTTACTGGTCAAGCAAAAAGACCTGAGTTTAAATGTTCAGTACTCACTTGAAGGCAGGTAGATCCCAGTATTGGGGAATGGGAAGGAGGATCCAAGGACAACCTGTCTTAAAAAATAAGGTAGAGAGCCTTAGAGCTATGGGTGTCAACCTGTGGACTCGCGTATCAGATATTCACGTTACGATTCAAAATAGTAGAAAAATAAGATTAAGAAGTAGCAATGAAATTTTATGGTTGCAGGTCACCACAACATGAGAAACTTAATTAAAGAATTGTAACAATAGGAAGGTTGAGAACCACTGCTATAGAGGAAGGTACCTGTTGTCTTCCCCTGTCCTCCCAGTGTACTCACTCACTCACTCACGCATGCACGCACTTGGATAGATGTCACTATGGCTTTTTATTGAGGTTATATTATCTTTGTGAAATTCCTCTTTACTCTCAGCTCAGCCTATTCTCTCTTCCTTTTGTCCCCTTCATCTACAGCCTGGAATGCTAGCCAAACTAGAGAGTTGTGTAGTAGGGCTGCAGTTTGGTCGTTTGTTTTTACTGACAGGTATGTTTCCAGCAGGTTTAGCTCCCGCTGCGTTTGTCCCCAACCCATACATCATCAGCGCTGCTCCCCCAGGGACGGACCCCTACACAGCTGGATTGGCTGCAGCAGCGACACTCGGTGAGACACGTGCTGCATGAGGGATTTGCTCACCTGCTAGAAAGTCCTTTGAAATGGGCGTGCCTTTCTCCTCTCGCAAACCCATGTCTCCAACACCAATGTCTCCTGGCTTTAGTTCCTGTCCCTTTTCAGTCATATTTCTCTGCTTAGCTATTTCCCCATTCTGCCTAGGAAAATAAGGCGCTCACTCATTTTGCCCCACAGTGGCTTGGGCGCCCTGAATTGCTTGTTGATAGTGCAGGGTATTTGCTCAGCTTTTTCTGCTGGTTCCATAGGGAGCTCACTGTTTTCTTGCCTTCTCTTTGCTTTGTGGCTTTCCCTTCCTCCAGTCCTCTAAATTACATAGCTTTTGAGCACAAGTCTTAATACCTCCCTTGGATTTCTCTTCTCCCTACTCTGAAATGTGGCCTGGTACTGTTACTGTCACATTAGGTTCATCATCAGAGCCTGAGGAGAAGATGACAGTTGGGTTGATCCTTGGGATTAGTGAGTACTACAAAGGAGCTCTAGTGTCAGAATTCTGAAGATCGACTGAGGTTAGCCCATTGTATATCATTCTCTCTCCATGACTTGTGTGTGAAGCTGACCAATGTACCGTTCTTTTTTTCTTGAATGGTCACATTGGCTCACAACATACACTACAGTCAGCCCCATCTGATCTCAGTTCCTTACAGTACCAACTTGGGCTTCTGTCTTGGGATATTAGTCATGGCTTGTGCCTGGGAAGATCTGGCGTTGGTCTGGATGGATGATCTGTTAGTCTGGGTTGCCTGTTGTTTCTTTGTTGCTGACAGCTGTGGGTGTTATTTGCTGTGGATGGATTTACAATGGCCTTTTCCTTCCCTGAACTTTGATTTGTATTTCAAAGTCAAGTACCTTTCTCCTTTGACTCTGTGTAGCACTATTGTTGTCTCAAAGGGGCCATAAATGTTAAGTGGCTTCATTTCAATATGAAGACAAAGACATTTTCAACTTAGTTCCCATGTAAGGTTTCTGTGACTGTTGTGTAGAACATTTACGTCTGGTGTGTGGTTCTCAGTGATGGTGCAGTTTAGCTCCTGAATTGCTTCCCTGGTGATGATGGCAGCCTGGTTAATACTTCTTGGGAGTGTGACAGTCCTGTCAGCAGTGCGGACCTTGGTTGGCTACCACTAACACTTGCCACACCTAAGAGCTATGCACTGCCCTGATTACTGCTGTTGAGCATTTTCCATCATCAGGTAATGAGTGTGCAGTTACTGAAATGGTAGGTTGTGTGCACATGACCCCGACTGCAGATGACAAGAGACATTAGCGACCCAAACCATGGAAGAAAGGATTTTGTAAACACAGAAATTGAGCCAAAAGTTGTGATTAGCCAGTTTCAGCTCAGCACCCTGACTGGGGTGTTTAATTTCGACCACATGACCAAGGTCCAAGTAGTAGAAGTACCAGCTCAAGGATTTGGAGGCAGAGTGTTAAGTTTTTAGGGCACTGTCCTTGCAGGTCTCACCCATCTTCTCAAAGGCCAAAGGGCCACACTCTTTTATTTTATTTTATTTTTATTTTTTGGTTCTTTTTTTCGGAGCTGGGGACCGAACCCAGGGCCTTGCACTTCCTAGGTAAGCGCTCTACCACTGAGCTAAATCCCCAACCCCAAAGGGCCATACTCTTAACCTGGCACACTGCTGTGTGAACAAGGAACCCAGGCACTGGGACAATTTCCTTAGGTGCCTTTCTCCCCTTTCCCCCTTGTGGCTTTCTTTATCTTAATAGCTTGTCAGGTGAGTTTGGAGACTGTCATTTTCTTTACTTGTTTAGGTTCTGAAAAGCCAACAAGGCACTTTAATGCGTACACACGCTCGCTGTGAGAAAATGGTCCGTGTGGTAACGCATTTCCTCAACAACACAGTGGGCGTTCTTGGTCATGGTAAGCCATAGGTGTCAAACAGCACCCAGCTAGAAGTTCTGGAGGCAAACATTAGGCCGTGATGCAGTCAAACTTGCTTGTGGTTTAGAACCTTGCAGCTCCTCTACCAGCACAACTATACTAAAATGCAAGGCTGTTCACTGCTTGTCATGCTGCACGCACGTATGTGCTTAGCCTGTGAGACTGAGCAAGAGGCGTGTCTCACCAGATTCCAGGAGTTGTCTTTGAACACTTTATGTTTTCCTTCTATGTAAGTTCTTTTAATTATGTAAAATATACACAAACTATTTACTCTTAGAGCCTTGTCACTGTCTTCAGGGTGAATTCACATCTTTTTTCTTTTTTGGTACCAACTGCAGCATAGAATTTTGACCTAGACTTTGGCCCCACCGGCTGCTCTCTGAGCTACCTTATTCCGTTCAGATCTGCTTCTCTGACTTGTGTGGCAGACTTTGGAGCTCACTTATCACCAGTGAAGGGGACAGTTGGCTTGGAGAGAGTGTTGAGTTTCTGTGCTGGGGCCGGTGACTCTGTGGTGAGTCAAGAGTAAGGTGCATTGTGCTTTTGTCAATAACAGTCAGCTTGAAATGTGAGGCTGGATGTAACTGTGTGAGTATGTGCTTGTTGTGTTGAATAGCTTTGAGACTTTAAACATAGAAAAAATAGTCAAAGGTTTTTGAAATTGTATGTGGAGGTACGGTTATCAGAAGGGTCATAGATTGCATCTGGCGTTAGTGAAGGCTGAACACAGCTGGAGTTTGTTCTTTTCCTTTCTGTTTAAGCTCATGTATCTTCCGTGTATTTCTCTTTCACAGCAAACTTTGTCTGATGTCTGTCATGTATCTTTTCTTTCTCATGGGGTAAACATAACTTCAGCTGGGTATGCTGTTTCATGTCTATAGTCCAGCACTTGGGAGGCTAAGGAAGGAGCAGGTCTAGTTTGAAGCCAAACTGGGCTGCATAGCATGACCTCATCTGACAAACAAATCTTTGTCTCAGGCAGCTCCTCCTGTTTTTAAGCCCCATTCCTTCAGTTCCCTTCCCAGCTTCTCTTTAGTAGCCTAATCACTGTACCCATACCTGTCTGGCCACAGTGCAGCCTGGCTTCAGAAGACCCTGCCACAAGGATCATACAGTCAACCTCAGTCCCTCCCTCCTCTCATAAATACTAGCTAGCACAAGTCTTTGTGTTCTTTAATATTTTTTTGGATCTCACTTTTCAAGATCTGAATAATCTTAAGGTCATGCTTTTTAAACTTCTTACCCTTTTCTGGTTCCTTTCAGGCCCAGCTGTGGTCCCTCACCAATATTATGGAGTCACGCCATGGGGTGTCTATCCTGCTAGTCTTTTCCAGCAACAAGCTGCTGCAGCTGCAGCAGCAACAAATTCAGCTACTCAGCAGAGTGCCCCACAGGCCCAGCAGGGACAGCAGCAGGTAAAGTCACTCCTGTGAGGCAGGCGTGTGGTGTGTGTTACTGACAGACAGACCAGTGAGTGCATCTGTGTGCAAATGACTCACAGCTGATGTTAATGTCTTCATAAAACACAGGGTACCTCTGAGAGAGAGCGAGTGTGTGTGTGTGTGTGTGTGTGTGTGTGTCTGTCTCTGTCTCTGTCTGTCACAGATGATGTTGCTCTTAATCATAAAGTGCGGAGTGCCTGTGCTTGATGTCCACATACTTCAGTGCTCATTTAGCTGATATATACATTATTGTTGTTGGGTGGGTCAGAGGTTATTAGCCTCTGGTGCCATTCTTCAGGAGCCAGCCACCTTTTTTATTGAGATGAATATCTTTCACCCATACCTGGCATGCACCAGTTAGGTTGGACTATCCAGCCAATGAGCCAGGAATCTTCTTGTTCCTTCTCTGACACTGGGATAAGTTCTTGTTAACGTCAGTGCTGGGCATTGAGTTCTGGTTTACATGCTATGTAGCCCTGGCTATCCTGGAATTCACTGTGTAGACCAGGCCGTTTTCTGAACTTTTTCTTTTTTTTTTTTTTAATTTATTTATTCTTTTATGCTATAAGTACACTGTAGCTGTCTTCAGACACACCAGAAGAGGGCATTAAATCCCATTGCAGATGGGTGGTTACTGGGAATTGAACTCAGGACCTCTGGAAGAGCAGTCAGTGCTCTTAACCGCTGAGCCATCTCTCCAGCCCCCGTTTTCTGAACCTAAGAGAGCTGTCTTCCCTGCTTCCTGAGTTCTGGAGTCACCATGCCCTGCCAGAATGTCAGAGGGGTTCCAGGACAGCCAGGGCTACACAGACTAACTGCATCTCTGTCTCTGTCTCTGTCTCTGTCTCTGTCTCTGTCTCTGTTCTCTCTCTCTCTCTCTCTCTCTCTCTCTCTCTTTCTCTCTCTCTCACACACACACACACACACACAGACACACACACACACACAGACACACACACACACAGACACACAGACGATTTAAGAGGACTTAGGTTCCAAAGGGTTAGTGTTTCTGATGGCTGAGGGAAGATGGTAACAACAGCTGAGAGAGGGGTTGGGGAGAGAAGTGTTAGCCCACTTCTCAAACCACAAGTGGGAAGCAAAGAGCAAACCGGGAAACTCCAAGCTCACCCTACTGACCTACTTCCTCCAACAAGACCTTAATTCTTCTTAAACATTTTTTTTTTTTTTAATCATGTGGAGACAGTAGTCAAACATGAAGCTGTGTGCCCATTTTCACTTAAAGCGCCATACAAGAGAAAAAAGAAAATGTTGTGGTTAAGAATTTTGTGCTTTGGTTTGGGAGTTGGCTCAGTTGGTATTGGATCAGTGTTTTCCTAGCGTGCATGAAGCCCTGGGTTCCATCCCCTAGCACCATGTGAGCACAACCGAACATGGCGGCATGCCTAGTGGAGGTAGGATGGTAAACAGTTCAGAATTGCCCTGAGTTTGGAGATGGCTGTGGAGTGCGTACAGATACTTCTACTCGGTGTTGACACTGCTCCCTGTCTGCGCTGATCTCTCCTAGTCCTTTTTAGTCTTCTTTTTCACTCATGTGACAGAACTCTGACATTGCACTGCTTCCTTCCTTCCTTCCTTCCTTCCTTCCTTCCTTCCTTCCTTCCTTCCTTCCTTCCTTCCTTCCTTCCTTCCTTCCTCTTACTCTTGTTCTGTATTCAAGAGTGTTTTGCCTGCATGTTTGTATGCACGTTTCCCCTGGTATCTCCAAGGCCAGAAGAGGGCATTGACTCTATTGGAACTGGAGTTGCAGGCAGTCGCGAGTGCACGTGGGTGCTGCGAGTTCTCACTGTTACTCTAAGCTGTCTCTCCAGCCCTGTTGACTAGAGTGCACCTGCTTTGCCTGTCTCATTTATAGTTATATTTTCACTGTTTGCTCTATGGTAAGAGTTAAAACTATTGAGTAACGAGTATCACTGTGTTCCAGTCTTTTCTCTTGTCCTCTCTCCCTCCTCCCTCCTCCTTCCTCCTCTTTCTTTCTTTCTGACAGGGTTTCTCTGTGTGCCTCTGCCTCCTTAGTGCAGGGATTAAAGGTGTGCACCATCCTGTCTGGTATTATCTACTGTTTCTAAAGGTTGCACTTACAACAAGAGTATTCTAGAATGAAATTTTACCCTAGTAGCCACACAGTGTGATGAAATCATTATAGTAAACATTTTATTCCGTGCAGTGGTGGCACAT
Source organism: Rattus norvegicus (assembly GCF_021556685.1). Classification (NCBI taxonomy): domain Eukaryota; kingdom Metazoa; phylum Chordata; class Mammalia; order Rodentia; family Muridae; genus Rattus; species Rattus norvegicus. The sequence continues at coordinate 148,929,214 of NC_141538.1, forward strand.
TTCTTTTATCCCAGCACTCAGGAAGCAGAGACAGGTGAATCTCTGAGTTTGAGGTCTACAGAGTGAGTTCCAGCACAGCCAGGGCTGCACAGAAAACCCTGCCTTAGTTGAAAAACCAAAAAGGGGGAATAAAGGACTATTTTACTTTTGCTGTCTGACTCTAGTAGAGCATGTGGTGTGTCCTGTGAGATAGCATTTCTGTTTCCTACTCCCAGGTTCTTCGTGGAGGAGCTAGCCAGCGTCCTTTGACCCCAAATCAGAACCAGCAGGGACAACAAACAGATCCCCTTGTAGCAGCTGCAGCAGTGAACTCTGCTCTTGCCTTTGGACAAGGATTGGCTGCAGGTATGCCAGGTAAGAGTCCCACTCATGTTCCTAATACTTTGTGAGGCCAAGAAAGTATGAATTCAGGGAGTGTTTGTGGCCTAGGACTGGGGACTGGCAGGGATGATCCATACTTGCCCTCACTTAGACCAGAGGCCATTGATGAGGCGCTGTTTTCTGAGCCAGTCGTTGGTCATCATGGTTATCTGAACACATGACGGATGTGTGTGTCCATACGTGTGAGAAGGTGAGCTTTGCTTTGTTGATCTCTTTTGCCTCAGGACTTAAGTGGACACAGCTTTCATCTGTTTTCACCATGGTCTGAATGCCTGTGTGTGAGCTGCTTGACTAAGAGAGAATCCCTGCTGTTCTCTTAGATAGGCACTGTCTGTGTTTGTGGGATTTCTAAGTGTTGTTTGGCTACTCACTGAGTTGTTGAAAAACCAAAAAGGGGGAATAATCCATGTGTCACCAGTGCCTGTTGGTCTCTTCACTGCCTTACCGTGGCATGCATTGGACATAGATTGATGTCATGTGCTTAATTGAAACAGGTCCTTGATTTTGTGACACTTTCCCGTCCTAGTGTAGCCATTTATATAAAGTGAGAAGCCTCAGCTTGCCTTGTGTATTATCTCTGTGTGGTGCTAGGTCTCCTGTGCATGCGCACACAGTTCTTCCTGAGACCTGGAGATTCTTAGTAGCAGTGAATAATTTTGTCAGTTGAACCTAAACTAGCTCTTCTTACTATCTTGTGGGGTATGTAACCTGCATTTTCTGTGGTCTATGGAAATACTGTGGTGGTTGTACTCAGACTTCTGTTCCTTGTTTAGTAAAGACATAATTGGTCTTGGCTAGCACTTTGATGGAACGGTATTTTCAGTCCTAAATTGACCTGCAGAAGAGAGTGCTTCTGTCCATCAAGTGCTGTGAGACCCTTCACATCCGTCTCTCCTTTACTATTCCCAAGGCAGTGAGTGCTCAGATTCGGGGAGTTTCAGCTGTGTGAGTGACAGAACCAGGATGTTTATCTAGGTCCACAGAATCCCAAAACGGGATCTGTCTCTATGATATGTTGGTACCCGATGTCTCCTGTAATTCAGAAGCTCCTTTGATTACTGTGGGTCGAAAGACCCATGTGTGTGATGACTCACACTGGTTAGTACTGAATCTTGTTTGTACTGTGTAAACAATATGAATTCAATGCCTGGTAGGAGACTGAGATCTGTCTTAAAAGTTACTTTCCTGTTTCTGAGAAAGCACCATAACTAAAGCAACTTCCAGAAGAGATGGTTTATTTGGGGCCTACGATATTATAGTGTCAGAGTCTACGTGGTAATGGCAGAGAACATGGCAGCAGGCATGGTGCTGGGACAGTAGCTGAGTGCTTCCTGTCTCTTTAAGCCCGAGGCAGAGAGGGCTAACTGGAAATGGTGTGAGCTTTTGAAACCACAAAGTCAGCCTCCTGTGACACCACCGAGGCCAAGCTTTGTAGTCTTTTCCGAACAGTTCTGGGGACCAGGTATTCAACTATATTAGCCTATGGAGACCATTCTTATCCAAACCATCACCTCAGCTAAGAGCTACTGTAGACTTTAGTAACTGGAATACGGAGATTCTGTTGTGGCACATTAGAAGCCTCAGGCTCAAGTGCTACAGCAGCTACACTGGTAAGACAGTCTGGTAATCTAGGCTACTGTCACTGATGGGCAGGTTGCATTTGTAGGGAGGTGGGACTGGAGTACTGTGAAGTTTCATCATGTCACTTAGAATGACCCCGTGGTTTAACGCTCACACATCATTTGTTTGATGAATTTCCACCTAATGTAGCGGAGACTAACTGACATGGTTTCTACTTGTGCTGCTTACTCTCCCCAGGTTATCCAGTCTTGGCACCTGCTGCTTACTATGACCAAACTGGTGCCCTTGTGGTGAATGCAGGGGCAAGAAATGGCCTCGGAGCTCCAGTTCGGCTTGTTGCTCCAGCCCCAGTCATCATTAGCTCCTCAGCTGCACAAGCAGGTGAGCTTCGTTTTGGACGACTAAGGGTTGAGGGAGCTAAAGGGGAAGGGTTGGCTGATAGTGATAGTCTTCAGATGGGCTCTAGTGTTCCTTCATTGGTAATCTCTATTTTTTTCACCCTGTAATATTTCAAAGAGAATTAGAAGCTACAAGGCAGTTTGGTAGATTCAGATTCTATTGGTGATTGTGTGGCACCTGGTTAGATGCACAGGCAGTGGCACAACAGCTAACATTCAAAGACTGAACAACATACACCCCACCCCCCACCCCCCGTTGCTAGGAATTGCTTTAGCTTAGGGCCGGAGTAAAACTGGGTACCTATAGGACCAACATAGCAGTGCATTTATTGACAGTGCGGAGAATTTGGTTTTTAAAGCTTGATACATGAGTTTTTTTAAAAAATGAGAGTCAGCTGCTTGCGTTTGCATACACTTCGTATTCCAGTTCTTGGGAGGCAGAGGTAGGTGGATCTCTTGTTCATATTCCATGCCAGTCAGGGTTACAGGATCCTGTTCCTGAGTAAATAGATGCATGGGAGGGTGGGAGAACAGAGGGCTATTATGGAAAGATCTGTGTCTTAAAAGGAGGTTAAGTGCATGACTGAAGGACTTAAATAGATGGACAAGATCATTTCATGGAAAGTCTCAGGTGGGAGTAGGTGTAGAATTTGGGATTTTCAGGAAGTTGATGTATTTAATGGGTCCATGTAATGCTTGAGCCACTTTTAAACTGGAGCCACTTTAAATCCGCGTCTAGCCTAGAGAGATTGTTGTGTGGAATTTTTATTTCAAGCCCATAATACAAATAGACAGTAAAAATTGCAGATGAAGGCATCAAAGATGGATGTGTACAGTTCTTTATAAGGTTTGTGTCAGCCTTGGAAGGATTCTGTAGCACTAGAAGTATTGTTTTAAGTGGATATAATACATAGGTCTGTGGCTGGCACCTTTCTTAGCCTAATGCTGTGCTTTCTTCCTCACAGCTGTTGCAGCGGCTGCAGCTTCAGCAAATGGAGCAGCCGGTGGTCTTGCAGGAACTACAAATGGACCATTTCGACCTTTAGGCACCCAGCAGCCCCAGCCCCAGCCCCAGCAGCAGCCCAGTAACAATCTGGCTTCCAGCTCTTTCTATGGCAACAACTCTCTGAGCAGTAACTCCCAGAGCAGCTCCCTCTTCTCTCAGGGCTCCGCCCAGCCTGCCAACACGTCCTTGGGATTCGGAAGCAGCAGTTCCCTTGGTGCCACCCTAGGATCGGCCCTTGGAGGGTTTGGAACAGCAGGTACAAATTAGGCTGAGAAGCTGTTAAAACAAATTTGAATGAGTTTTATAATCTTTCTGGAACCCTGACAATGCATGACACCCTGCACAGATACCACAGGCAGATGTGGACTAAGTCCCTGGCAGTCTAGCCAGCCCACCCAACCTTTGAGATGTTGGACTATAGACGTCAAGGTATGCAGCCAGGGCCTCTTTCGGTCCGTGCTTGTGTTGCTACTTATTTTAGTTTCACTTTGTCAGTTTGTTTCAGGCGTTGAAAACTAAAGAGAGATGTTCTTCAAGCATTAGGGAGTTGTGGAGGGGACTCTAGCAATGTAGATGTTAGGCTGAGGGAAAAGGACTCACAAGAAGGTCGAAGGCTGGGCGCTCCACATTCAAACCTGTGCCCTGGGCTTGGCTGGACCATTTTAAACAGGCATTTTATCCATGTTTTGAACAGCGGTAAGGGAGATGCTGTGGAACATTGGGAGGAAGGATGCTAGACCAAAATATTTGTTTCGATGGGAGAAGAATGTAGTCTGTGGACAATGGGATACATGGAGTGGTTATCAGCAGTGTGATTTCAGAACAGAACGGCGTGTCTGAGAGAAGGTGCACTAATCAGAGCTGTAGGCTAGCTGTAGCTCCCGAAGATGACAGACAGGCCTGCATTAGAAAGTCCCGTGGAGCGGGCAGGGCCCCGCTTACACATCTTTTTTTTTTTTTTCCCCTGTGTTCCATTTTTCTGCTAGAACCTTTCAGCTGATGAAAGGCATTCCTTTTAGGTCATTTCCTTTCACTTTCCCGTAGCTCATGTGGCCATCATAGCTTTTTAACCTGCCCCCATCCCATTCTGTCTGTGACACTAAGGAAAGGTAAATTTGCCATATTTGTGTGATGGCTGGAATAATAGCTCTGTTAACCCAAGCCATGTCCTCTTTATGACTTTAGCTGCCCCTAGAACTGCTACATTAACAGTTAGGCTGTCTCTGCTGACACATTTGCGGTGGTAAGGAGTCTGGTTCAAAGTGTTAGGAACAGGCCAGTGGGCTTGTTCTTCAAAGAACAGGCCTGTTCTTATCTGCATTGTTTTAATTCCATTTTAGTTGCAAACTCCAACACTGGCAGTGGCTCCCGCCGTGACTCCCTGACTGGCAGCAGTGACCTTTATAAGAGGACATCGAGCAGCTTGGCCCCCATTGGACACAGTTTTTATAACAGCCTTAGCTTTTCCTCCTCTCCTGGACCCGTGGGCATGCCTCTCCCTAGTCAGGGACCAGGACATTCACAGACACCACCTCCTTCCCTCTCTTCACATGGATCCTCTTCAAGCTTAAACCTGGGTAAGAACCATTACTCTAACACCACCTTGAACGCTAGAAGTCTCTTGCCACTGATGACATTTCAAGTACTTTGCATAAGCAAAGGACAGTCCCTTTATTCTAGAAGTGTCCTGGTGTTCTATGCCTTTGATAAAGTCCTCCAGTTGCTCAGGTTGTACCTCTAGCTTTGTAGCAGTTGGGGATTGCTAAGCATCTGGATACACCCTGTGTATTCACTCCATCCTCAGTGTGAGCATTTACTCTTGGGCAAACACAGTAAAAGTCATTACAGGGAGGTAGGAGGACACAGAAAGAAGAATAGTTGCTAGTGTAGCTCTTGTGATGACAGCAGTAATTGATCTGCTAAGGCTCTTTGTAGGCTTTCTCCCCCTCATCCCCCCCTCACCCCTTGGATAGAAGTTAGTAGCTTCACAAAGCATTTTATTGAATTTTTTGGCCAGATTTTAAAGTATTAATAAATACTTTAAAAAATCCAAACCTTTATAGCCTGTAAATAATTAGATGAGAAGGTTCCAAATAGCAGGCTTTAAAGAATAGTAGGAAATTAAGTTGTAGCACTGGGCAGGGGTGCAGAGTTCTTATCTAGAAATGAGGTGCACCCCTCCTCCCTCTCGTTGTCTCTCTGGTATGGATTTCAAGGTGCCAATTTACTTCCCAGATGGGGAAAGTTGAATTAGAGAAGTGGAGAGCAAATGGTGAGGTGAGAGTGTTGTTATTTTGTGGTGGTGGCTTTAAATGGGAGTGTACTGAACAAACCAGCAAGAATGCACTTGCTAGAAGATTCTGCCATTGCCTAACATGTTTAAATGTGGCTTCAGGGACTTGGCAGTGATGACTGAATAAAAGTGAATAGCATGATCTCATTTGGAGAGACATTTATGCAAACCAAGAAAAGTTTGGTAAAGTCTGTAATAAATAGTTATTTTAGAACGAGTTTGAAGGCAAGTGATGCATGCAGTGTGTGTGCATGGGCATGTGTGTGCATGCACACATGTATTTTCTGAAGTGGAGAAAACTTGGACATTCTTATTGGCTGTCCACAATGGATAGATGAGTGGATGGGGCATGTTATGGCAGTGTTTCCTAGCAGCAGAAAGCCTGGCTGCAATATAGGACCAAGAGGGCCATAGGCTCAGAGCAGAGGACTGAACAAACACTGTCCTGCGCTACCCTCCTTGCATTAAGACTCTCACTTCCTGTGCGTCTGGGAAGTACAAGGGTGGGGGGTAGCACTTTGTTTCACATGTAGAGAGCCTTCTCAGAGCTTGAATATTTTGCCTCACTTGTATGTATCAGATTTGAACAACAGTTTTTAAAATTCTAAATTCCAATATATAACCTTTTTATGTGATGTGCCAGTATATCTTTTGAGCCAGCACATTGTAACTAAGTCTATGTTTTGCTGAATCATTTGTGTTGTTGCTGTTGTTGGCTGTTTTTGTCATTGTTTTTATTTACTTTTTAAAAAATTTTTTTAAAAATGTGTTTGGGTGTTTTACTTGCATGCATGTGTACCATATATGTTTCCAGTGTCCAAAGAGACTAAAAGAGAGGAACTGATCCCCTGCAACTGGAGGTAGGGACAGTTGTGAGTCACCATGTGGGTCCTGGGAATCTATCCTGGAGCCTCTGGAAGAGCATTCAGTGTTCTTTATCTGCTGAGTCATCTCTCCAGCCTAGCTATATTCTAATTAAACTAGTTACAAAATACAGGTGGTAACCAGACAGATTCTATGTCCTAGAGTTTAACTCCTGAACTACATGCAGTGGCTCCCGGTGTGCACACTGGATCTGAAAATGCTGATGCAGTGAGACCCAGCAGTCAACATGCATTAGAGGATTCTAAGAAAGCAATTGATCTGCTTAATAATTACTTCTATGTGCCTAAGAACCCTCAAGTGACACCCCCCCCCCCCCCCCCCCGCTGGGGACCGAACCCAGGGCCTTGTGCTTGCTAGGCAAGCCCTCTACCACTGAGCTAAATCCCCAATCCCCAACCCCTCTCAAGTGACTTTTCATTCCCATTTGTTTCATTCTAAATTAAAGACCAACTTCTAGTTCTTACTGTAAAATTTACCTTGTTTGATGTAGTCTGTTGAATAAATTTTATTGCTGTAACTTCTGTGGCTTTCACGGTAAATCTTTTATAATATTTACAACCTCTCATACCCTTCTGCACTTCATTTGAAACTGCAGTTAATGATGTATTTAGTTTGCATTTTATTTTTTCTTGATATTTGTCTATGATGCATTATATGCCAGTAGGTAGTTCCTTCTTATTGAACAATTTTTGTGAGCCCATTACCTTTTGTCTGTCCACTCAGATCTCAGGGGCTTTTGTTTCTGCTTTGGCTGTTACTTGTTATAATTACAGCTGTGAACCTCCCCAAACCCCAGCAGTGTCTCTGAGTGGCCATGGAACTCTCTGTAGTCCAGACTGGGCTTGAAGGCAGAGATTCGCCTACCTCTGCCTCCTGAGTGCTGGGATTAAAGGCCGTGCGCCTCCACTGTGGGGCATTCAGCTACGAACATCTTAATGGAAGTGTTTCTGTAGGCGTACTTGTGTTAGCTATATGATCTGCCTTTTATTTTTAAGATAGGGTCTGGCTATGTAGTTCTGCCTGGCCTGGAACTCACAGATCTGCTTGCCTTTGTTTTGATAGAGCTCTTTCAGTGGACAAGGAATGGTATCTCATTATGCTTTTATTTTCCATTTCACTTCTAACTCAAAGCATTTTGGGAGAGGGTTGACGAAGTATTATCTAGTCTACGCTGCTTTCAAATTTTGTAATCCTCCTGCTTCATCCTCCCAGGTACTAGTTTTATGTGCCCTGGCTTTAGAACATTGTTTTATGTGCCTTTAGTTATCTTTAAAATTTCTTATGTGTTTTGCTCATTTAAAACTTTGGTTATTTGAGCTATAAGAAAGAAATCTTTATGTTCTCATCATTTGCTTCTTTTATTTTAAAATCGGTGTCTTTAAAGTATGTCAAGTTTGAATTTGATTAAGTTTATTTCATTGAAGTCTTGGTTTTGTAGGAAATATTTTCGTATCTTCTAAAGTTTTACTTTTTTTTTACTGTTTATTTTGATGTTATTTTTTCTTCTAAGATGCATTTTTGTAATTTTAAGTTACATGTGTCTGAATATAGGTCTGTGCATTTGAGGCAGGCAGGTGCAGATTCCAGAGTCCTTGGCCCTGTGGAGCTCCAGCTGTGAGCTGAGTGCTGGGAACCAAATTTGTCCTTTGGGAGAGTTAGCAAGTGCTTTATTCCCAAATCTTACAGTTCTTACTCCTAAACATAATGTGTTCATTTTGAACTAATGTTTTCATCTCGTGGGTTTAGGGTTCATCCTGACATGTAACTGTCTAGTTTGTTCCTCCCCCCCTTTTTTTCCCAGCAAAGTTTTGTAGTTTTCAGTGTGGTTTACGTGCTACTGTGAGTGGGATTTTGTTCTGGTTTAGGGTTGTTCATTTTGTTGCTGAAATAATACTGAGTTTTTGTATACCGATAGTGATGGTTTGTGTATGCTTGGCCCAGGGCACTATTAGAAGGTTTGGCCTTGTTGGAGTAGGTGTATTATATTATCACTGTGGGTGAAGCCACGTGAGTTCTTAAAAGACCTCACACTGCCCTGGCTGGCCTTGAATTCCTGGTTTTGTTTTAGAGGCACTTTCTCTTTTTATATCCCTGGCTGGTCTGGTCTCCCAATTTGTAATCCTCCTGCCTCACCCTTCCAAGAACTAGGATCAGAGATGTATACCACTGCACCTCACTTACATATCATTTTTATTGTACTTATTGAGGGGGTGGCCAGAGTGCATCCTCAGAGGTCAGAAGACAACTTGGAGGAGTCTTCATCTAGCTGGCCTCATATCATTCTTAATTCATTTATTTAAAGTGTATAATTCAACACTTTTTGGTGTATTCAGACACCAGCAAAGGCTGGAGAGCTGGCTCAGGAGTTCAGAGCACATAGTAAGCTTGCAGAGTACCTGACTTGGATTCCCAGCACCAATGTCAGAGGGCTCACAACTCCCTATAACTTCAGCCCTAGGGAGATTGGGTGCCCCTGTCCTTCATGGGCCCCTGTACTCGTGTACATAGAAGTGGAAACTTGTGGTTTCTTTGGAAAGTCAGTTGTGTCAGATGGTGTTTTGTAGGGCAATTACATGAAGGAATGTTTTTGTGAAGCAGAAACAGGTGAAAGGATGTCTGCTAAAGCAGACACGTGGAAGGACACATGAAACAGGATTCTTTGCTAACAACACAAATGTATTGGTCTGTTTTACACTGCGTAGTTGAGCTACATTTCTCAGGACTCCATAGAGAGAAACGCACCCAAAAACCTCTGGTGGTGTGCTGCAGTTTTGGGTTGATTGGCAGAGTGATGTCAACTGAGACAGATGCATGTGCTGTGGGGAAGACACGTGATGAGGCAAGACCCTTGGAGGACAGGTGATGATGGAGGGTATAAATAGGACTCGGCTGACTGTGATGGAGGCTGAGCTTGGCTTGCTTAGAGAGCCAGCTGTGCAATGCTTGTGGGTCTTTCCTCTTCCCTGATCTCTGCTTCCCTAAAAGAGGCACAGCCTAGAACTTTTCCTGGCCTCGTCCTGGGTCCCTCCTGTTGGTCTACTTCCTCCGTATCCTATCTTTCCTACTACCTTTGGTGGACGGTGGGCTAAAAGGGAGATTAAAGCGTTTAAGAATCATCATTAAAATTAAGGTGTAAAAAAAAAATTAAAGTTACAAGGGTGTACCTGCATCCCCCAGTGAGCATACAAAAGACAGAAAACAGCTTACAGGAGTCTGTTCTCTCCCTCCATCATGTGCTTTCTGGGAACTGAACTCATGTCACTAGCCTTGGTGACAAACAGTTTTACCCATTGAACAGTCTCTTTGGTCTGTTTTGTGCCATCTTATTATTAAAAGTGTCTCTGAATCTTTATGCCAGCTCCCAAATAAATGTCCCTATAAGAGTTTCCTTGGTCATGGTGCCTGTTCACAGCAGTAAAACCCTAACCAAGACATCTTATCCAGAAAATGGTCTTAGGTTTTAGGTAAATCTCTAGGATTTCTAGATAACAGAACAGAGAGGAGCGTATTATTTTGGCTGTATCCAGGTCCTGGGGATAATGTTTGTTCATTGCCCTGAGGTTTGTTGGCAGTTGGTCATTGTGATGGACCTTTATGAAGATGAGAAAACTTGCCACTATCACAAGATCACAAGTTAGTATGATTTCTTTCTTTCTTTCTTTCTTTCTTTCTTTCTTTCTTTCTTTCTTTCTTTCTTTTTTTCTCTCTCTCTCTCTCTCTCTCTCTTTCTTTCTTTCTTTTTTTAAGATGGATTTTGATATTGTCAAGTACTTTCTGTCTTTGTTGATCATGGTAGGACTCATTTTGTGAAGATTTTGTTATACGTCTGTATTAGTAAAGTGCAGGTATTCTGTGTAATACCTGTTGTCAGGTTGGTATTGACCTGACCTATGTCTCTGGTAGTTTCTGGAAATCCTATAGTACAGGGATTGTTTTTCCTTTATTTGTTTGCAAATTCACCAGTTAAAACCATTTGCAAGGTTTTAGTTACTTTTCTTATGTCTGGTGTTTTATCCTTGGCTTTAGGTTTTTTCAGTCTGTCGTCCCCTCTCCCCTTTTCCTCTTTTGTTTTTCAAGGCAGGGTTTCTCTATGTAGCTCTGTCCGTATTGATAATACTGGCCTTGAAATAAAGAGATCCACTTGTCTTGCTCCCAGTCGGATTAATGGTGTGCTTTAATTCACCAACACTTGTCGTCATTTTCGTTGTTACTACTGGTTTTTGTTTTATTTTTCTGAGATAGAGTCTTACTCTGGCTTTCCTGGAACTCACCATATAGACTAGGCTTGCATGTGACGCTGCCAACTGGCAGGTTTTGTGTCTCTTAAGTCAGTTTGGTAATGGAGATTGGGCTCTCCAGATTTGTCCATTTCATCTTCATTTATAATACAGTTAGGGCTGGTTCCGTACCTCAGCTGGTACAACTCTTGCCATGTAAGCCTGGTGACCTCAGTTGGTTGCCCAGGACCCACATAAAGGTGATACTAACTTGAGGGAGTTAGTTGTCTTTATAGACCTCCACTGACATCACCCTTCCTCCAGTCTCTTCCTCGCATTGTGTGTGTGTGTGTGTGTGTGTGTGTGTGTGTGTGTGTGTATACATATATATATATATATACATATATATATAATGCAAAACACACACACACACACACACACACACACAAGCTTGGGAAAAACATACAAAATGTGAGTCTAAGCAAGGCTGAGGTAAGCAAGCAGTTCTTCCACATAGTCGAGCTGTTGTCATGGAGCCCCTCTCAGTGCACATGTGGATTAGAAGATGGAGTCTGTGATTGCACACTTAAGCTTCAAGGATCTCTCTCAGGAAAGCTGTGAGGAGTGCTGTCTACTCTGTTGTGGATGTTCTAGAAGTCTGGTGTTAGTTCTGTCTGTCCTGCTTATCCATGCAACGTCTGTGACCCATTACGTTCCTGTTCCCTGGTTTGTTTCTCAGTGCACATGGTTTTCTGCAACCCCTAGGTTGTACCTTAGCTCTTGAGAATCAGAACTTGCTGAGCGAATTTGCTTGGGCTTATATACAGTTTACAGTCCTCAGGCAGGCTTGTGGAACTTGGGTACGTTGTGCCTGTTCCCACCTCCACAGTTGAAGCACACCCAAGTCCTCTTGTACTCTGTTCAAGGTGAAAAAGTTCTACTACCTACCATTTAGGGGTTTTGTTTTCTTCTTGAGACAGGGTCTTTCTTTGTAGGCCAGACTGGCCTCAAACTCAGATCGCTGCCTGAGCCTCACTAGTGCTGCAGGGATTGAGAGCCACACTTGGAGACCGTTTCCTTTTTTCTTTATCACATAGAAGTCTTTTCTGCCTGAACCTTATCCAGGTTGGTCAAAAGCAACACAGAAGCAGGAGTCTCTCCCTGGGCCCTGTCATCTATGAGTCTCACTGCCTGGATACATTTTTAATGTACTAAGCTTTCTTTAGTTTAGGACTAACATGATGTGTTAAGGCATCAGTGAGCATTGCAGCCTCTATTAAATGTTGGAGGTGAGGATGTAGCCAGTGGTTGAGTTTTTAACCTAACGTGAATGTCGGAGCTTCATTCCTCAATACAGTGGAGAGAGAGACTGGGGAGGGGGGAGGTGGTGGGTGGGTGGTGGTGGTGGTGGTGTGTGTGTGTGTGTGTGTGTGTGTGTGTGTGTGTGTGTGTGTGTGTGTGTGTGTGTGATGACGATGCCAGGAACTCAGCCTTTAAATAGCTATGACATAATATAAGTAGACTATGTAATCCCTTAATTTCTGTGGAATGGTGCTTTAAGACACTGTCCAAACACTACAGAATATGGGAAAGTTCAGCCAGCTTTTAAAAGCCCATGTTAATTGTCTCTTTCATAAAAGGCTTTCGGTTGCCTGGTACTTGCAGGTAGACTGACTGCTAGGAACTGGATTGTTAACTGCTACTTCTCACATTCCTAATCCAAGAGCCATTTGGTCAGTAAATACTGAAAATCTGTTTGTTAGACGGTTTTTTCAGAAAGGACCAGAGAACTTTAATCTTAAACAAAACTTGCTGTCTTAGGTTAATGCATAGATAAATCCTACTTGACCTCTGCAGGGTACATCTGTGAGTTGTGTTTCTCTCAGAGATTTGTGTATACTTTTTTTCAGTAATAAAAGAGTCAGTATGTCAAAACTTGAGCATAAATGTGTAAATATATAACTTATGGGCATATTCGCTATCGTTCCTTCTAGCCCTTTGAAGTATGTATTAGTATAATTTTGGCCACAATAACAAAGTCTAGTTAATGTTAGCTTCAACAGCACTGAATTTATTAGTGCATAACTGGAAATTGAGAAGTGTAGGGTAGTGTTGAGGGTTAGTTTGTTCCATTATTGACTTAGTTGCCCAAGGCCTGGCTTCTTTTCCACGTATCTTCTGCCTTTTTCAGTGACCTGCTAGCACAGTGCCTGGCGTGACTTCAGAAGCCATGTGTGTTTGTGCTGGTCCTCCTTGTATGTTTGTTATGAGCACCGCATCTGTAGTGCCTGCTGCTTCACCGACCTTGTGACTGTTTCTTTGTCCTCTCTCCAGTCAGAAGAGCAAGGTTTCTTACTGTCGTAGAGAGTGTCCTTAGGCTGCTCTTGTCTTCTTGAACAAATCCACTTGTGTTCCGGAGTACTGTGACATGTGAGACTTAGCAGTACCCCAAAGAACGAAAACGGTTGACGTAACTGAGCCTCAACATAAGGCACATGGCGCTTTGGGCCAAGGGCCTGACTTTTGTTCTGGCTGTTAGGACTATGCCTTGCATTTTTGGATGCCTGGTTCTTTTCCCTCCTAGTTCTAGTTTCCTGTTACGAACATGTACCCATGACCGATAGGCAGCACCTGTGAAGAAGTAGCTTAGATGTTCACACACTGCTCTCCACAGTGTAATGCTGAGCTGTTAGTGTTGCCATTCTGTCACTCAGAGGGAGACCTTTACTTTGGAAGTTGGGTCCTGGAATTTGTGAAAAAAGCCAAGCTAGGTCTCTATTTGTACTTGCCATTAAATGCTGAGGCAAGTTCTGTTCAGAGCACGGAGAGATGGAAGTAGGCAGTTGTCCATGGATTTGGAGTTGATGTGTTTCTTAATACTTAGGCTGTTTTAGGTCGGTTTGTTTACAGTGATTGGAGAAAAACATTCCTGTGCTGGGGTGCACTTTAGTGATGGAGCTTTTGAGTAGCACACACTGAAAGACTGCCCCATGGCAGCCTTTCTTCTGAATGCCATACGATTTTATGTTCTTGATATACAGTAAAAATTAAAACAAAAACACCAAGCCAGGTATGGCGGAGCCAAACCTTTAATCCTGGCACTGGGAGTCAGAAGCCAGTGCGTCTCTGAGTTTGAGGACAAGCAGGGCTACACAGAGAAACCCCGTCTTTGAAAAACCCAAACAGTTCAAAAGCTACGACAGGAACTATGTGAACCATTGTAAGAATGATTGAAAAAAATCTATCTGTAAATCTATGTAACTATGCTACTTTCCTCTGTGTGTGTGCCTGCGTGCCTGCATGCGTGTGTGTGTGTGTGTGTGTGTGTGTGTGTGTGTGTGTGTGTGTGTGCGCGCGCGCGCGCACTCACGTCTGTGCCTGGGTTTTGCCAGGTGGAGCCCAGTATCATACCTATGTTAGGCACAGACTCTACCATTGACCTACACCCTAGCCCAGGGCTGCTTTTCGTTAAGTCTTTTGGTTGGGATGCCATCTTGTTGTGTAGGGACACACATTTGTAACCTGGTCACCATCAGGAGCAGTACACGGAGTACAGGACGTGCTATGCCACGTGAGCTTCCTCTCACAGGAATGAGTGTTCACAGTCGCCTGTTGATGAGGACCTCAAGCCTACCACCTGCCTTGAAGTCATTCCTTCACAAAAAGCTTTCCAGGAATTTCCTGTCCATACATTAGGATGTCCTGATTTTATTCCCTCTTCGTACATTCCCAAGCAAGTGCAGTATCCACACCCCTGTTTGTAGTGATCTTAATGGGTGGGCTTCAGTTGGGAGGGAAGGTGACTTAGGAATGGAATGAGTCCCTATAGTGCTTGAAGTGACAAGCTCAGAAGAGGCCTCATTGTGTGCTTTGTGTTTTCTGAGTCCTTACTGTAGGTGCTGTGCCTCATTTGATTTATTAAGGAAACACAGTATATTGCTCCATTTTTTACTGGTTGGTTTTGTTTTCTCCTTTTTAGGTAGTATTGGGGATTGAACCTAGGACCTGACACATGTTAGCAAGTGCTTCATCTTTAAGCTGTACCTCCAGCCTTATAGCAATTTTGCTAGCACTGGTTAAAACAAAACCCAAACAAACAAACAAACAAACAAACAAACAAAAAACCAAAATAGATACTTCTTTCTTAATCTCTGTGCAAATGTTTCCTTCAGATTGGTGTGTAGGCCTTGGAAAGCCACGGTAGTGGGGAAACTGCCTGATCCTAGCACAGTGCCGTAGGAGGAGAGACGGGGAGGCGTGTGGAGGTGCAGGAGTGGTGCAGTGCTTCTTCCTCCTAGATGAGGCTCCTTCCCTAAGTGTGGACTCAGGTCTTTTTGTTCTGTAACCAACAGGAGGACTCACGAACGGCAGTGGAAGATACATCTCTGCTGCTCCTGGTGCCGAAGCCAAGTACCGCAGTGCGAGCAGTGCCTCCAGCCTTTTCAGCCCCAGCAGCACCCTTTTTTCTTCCTCTCGTTTGAGATACGGAATGTCTGATGTTATGCCCTCTGGCAGGAGCAGACTTCTGGAAGACTTTCGAAACAACCGGTACCCTAATTTACAACTGCGGGAGATTGCCGGGCATATAATGGAATTTTCCCAAGACCAGCATGGTTCTAGGTAAGGACCTGGCTTTGGCCCCCAGAATAACTAAAGTCTGTGCCCTGGATTCCATGCCTCAGATAGGAATACACCGCAGCACAGAGACGTGACTCACAGTATGCCTCTGCTGCGTCTCTCAGGGTTTGTTTCTGAGGGGATTTAGGCATGGAGATCTTTAGATGGCCACACGTTTAAAACATCTTAGTGGTCTGGACCATGGTTGTCTTTGAGCAACTTTTTTACTTTTATGAGCAAGTACTCTGTGTGTTTCTGCTCCACAAGAATCTTAAAATGCTGTTGTCTGCCTCTGGCTATGGTTGCACATAACCTATAATCCCAGTATCCATGAGACAGAGGCAGGGGGATTGTTACAAGTTCAGACATTTTATTGTACACTAATTACACCCATCTCTATGCATGAAGAATTAACCTTCCCAGGAAGCCCTGTGCATAGGTCAGCACTATAAGGCCTCTTGTGGAGGAGACAGTGTGGGTCCTCAGTTCCCAGGAGCACAGCAGGTCTAGCACTTGCTCTCATTCCTACTGCACCAGCAGCTGCCCAGAGGGTTGCACTGGGCCTAGAGACCCAGCGAGGTGAGACAGTGCCACTCACCCTCCATCCAATCAATCTCTGTTGTGGTTCTTCCTGTCTGTATTCAGGGAAACTCCTAATGGTTTCCCTGCTTTGGTGCTTCTCTTAGCTGCCTTCCCTGAGGAGTGGAGGACAGTGGAGACAGCAAGGATTTTCCTGAAGGAGTCAAGCAGGGGGGGCAATTCAGAAGATAATGAATGACTCTCTTTACCAGTGTGGGTTATAGAATGGGGTCAGGATGGATTCTGATGAGGGACTGCTATCTCAGCACTTGGGGAGGCAGAGGCAGGATGATCTTATGTTTGAGGCCAGCCTGGTCTACGTAGTGAGACCCTTAAAAAACAGGCAAACAAAACAAAACCCAGTGCATTTATTGGGCTCATGGTCCAAATGTTGCAGAACTTGTCTATCAAGTGATGCCCTCACATTGCAAGTCTCTCTGTGTGGTTTCATTGCCCCTTCACTCTGTTCTCCAGATTCATTCAGCTGAAACTAGAGCGAGCCACAGCAGCTGAGCGCCAGCTTGTCTTCAACGAAATCCTGCAGGCTGCGTACCAACTTATGGTGGATGTGTTTGGAAATTACGTCATTCAGAAGTTCTTTGAAGTATGTCTTTTTTTTTCCCCCCACACTTTGACTTTGAGAATCTTCAGAGCATTTGACTTTTGTTGGCTTTTTGAAGCACAAAAGCTCATTCCAGCCATTAAGGTCTTCTCAGAGAAGAGTGTTTTCAGTGTTTCTCCAGTTCCCGATCAGCCACCATTGTGCTCCTGGGTGTGTTAGATGACTTGGGAGTATGGTGTGATCACTGCTCCTACGCTCCTACGCTCCTACGTGAGACTCAGCACAGACTGTAGACCAGACTGGGCTTGAACTCAGGAATCCACCTGCCTCTGTCTCTGTCTTCCAAGGGCTGGGATTAAAGGCACGCACCACCCTGCCTGAGTGCATTAAGAGAGAGTGTTTTTTAAAAAATGTTAATATATGGGGATAGGGTGGTTGCCTGAAGAGGCTTGGGACATAAGATCCCTTGAAACTCGAACCAAGCGGTTGTGCTAGGAATCAAACTCAGGTCCTTTGGAAGCATGAAGCTTGTCATGAAGCTTGTCCTAAGTGCTGAGCCCCACTCTGCAGCCTTTACCTCAGTGTCCAGATGGTCACATTATAGTTTAGCAGCAGCATCACTGCAACGCAGTGTAAGCATGAGGAGCAATGGAAGGCAGCCCAGCCTCCGCTTTCCCACCATGCCCTGAGGCAGTGTGTGGAGACCTCCTTTGGCCTCGTCATCTTCTTTTGCCCATTAACTTGATTGAGTCTTTGGGAGTAAATTAGTGGTGAATATTGTCTGCTCCCTCTTTTAAGCTCAAATTTCAAAGACGGGGATTTTTTTTTTTTTTTAAGTTTTTATTAAGGTTATAATAATGCTATTGTTGTCATTTCTTATTGTCAGCAGCTTCAAGCTGTTGGATGATGCAGAAACACTGAGGGAGAAGATTAGGTCTGGGGACAATTACTGGACCTCTAAGCTTACCTGCTGCTAACATCTACAAAATCTCATGGCCTCTTATTTGTATGAAGCTTTAAGAGTGGCTCTTTCAGACTTTACCGGTTCACTTCCTCACAGATACTCAGCTGCTCTAAGAAACTGGCCTCTGTGCCTCTCTGATTCTCTCTTCGCTGCCATTATGTCACTGAGTTAGGGTGCTGTGCAGCTGGGTGTCAGAACAAATGTGGCGTGTGTGTAGTTTTGTGATTTAGAGCAAGCCAGAAATCTTCCCTAGACCCATGAGTGGAACATAGAGCTTGGATGATGATTGTATTCAAATGACTGCAAACAGCCAAGGTTGGAAAACAATTTTTGGGAGAACTTTAATTCTGTGCAATGTCACCTTTCAGGTTCCTTGGCTTCTCCTTTCACAGGTTTCTTGTTAATATCAACAGTCCTTGAAAGACACTAATCCATAAGAGTGTTGTGTGTACTTCACCTCACACTTGGCAGTCACTTGGCTTGCCTGCCACAGACCTTGCATATGTCTGCCTATGCATCACAATTAACTATATCACTCTGAGGCATGTGGAACCTTGAAGACGCTTCCATCTACTGGCTTTGAGTAACAGGTGTCTGGCTCCCTCCTTTCAGAAATGAATGTTAATGCTTTAATTCTTCAGGGCTCTTTAAGATATATTTGATTGTAGGCAGTAGGACAGCAAGAGGCGGAGGCTGGACACAACACAGGTTAAGGAGAACTTTGTTTTCTCTGGTCCTTCTCTTTTACTTAAGTAATAGTGTCTCTCATATACCCCGTCCAGTTTGGCAGCCATGAACAGAAGCTGGCTTTGGCTGAACGGATTCGAGGCCACGTCCTATCATTGGCACTGCAGATGTATGGCTGCCGAGTCATCCAGAAAGCTTTGGAATTTATTCCCTCAGACCAGCAGGTAATTGTAAGTTTCCTTTTCACTTTTCTCTTGGTGTCTCTGTGGTTTGTGCAGTGAACTGTGAAGACTGTCAGTCTGGAGCTTTGTGGTTTATGGTTGTACTCATGGCTTCCCATTGGCAGAGCAAGCAGGAATTGCCCGGTTAGTTCACAAGATTCTAGAGGATCAGATAGTTTGCAGCCTCATCTCTTTGGTTCCAGTGTAGCCTGAGTAACTGAATAAGGTAAATCTGCTTATTGCCCATAAGTGGCACCAAACATCCCAGCAAACCTGAACTGTAATTGAGCCCACGGGCCATCTTCCTTCACTCTTCCTCTTGTTCACTGGTCACATGCTGAAGCCTGCTTGCTGTGTGTCAGCAGTGGGCAGCATGGACATGACTAAGGCTGGGACCCTGCCTTCTCCACACTGTGGTGTACAGGAGCAGTGGGAAACAATGCTGCCCGTGGGGGAGGCCCTCACCCCCTCCACTGCAGAATCAAGGCTGGGGAGAGTTAGACAGGAGAAAGGGAACCGAGGCCCAAGCAGCTAGTTTCTGTGGATAGGGATGGATGGGAGGCCCACAGATAAGGAAGGCACACACACCACAGCTATTTGTGCCAGGTGGCACCAAGGCCCCTGGCCTGCACTCCTCAGCCTTGGTGCTCTGAGCTCCCTCAGCCTTCTCAGCGGTGGGGTTAACTGTTGTCTGGCGGTGATGACCCACTTGCCCTCACTGAGGACAAAGTTCGTTGGTGAGAACCTTTGATATGGACTCGTTCTGAGCCAGACAGGATCCCACCAGCTCTGATTCAGACCAATTCCATCATGTAGATGTGGCAGTTGAAGGCTGGTGGAGCCTGGAGCACTAGAGGCTGAGTCTCATAGCTAGGCGACTGAAGATGGGTGTGGTTGGAGACAGACCTGGGCCATATGTGCAGAACAGATAAGAAAGCACTGTCTAGTTGAGTGTGGGTGTACACAGTGGCGTCCTAGCACATTGGAGCCAGATGCTTGAGGAGTATCCCAAATTTGAAGGCACCCATAGAAAGCCATTCTCCAAGATCGGTGCTGTTTGTCATCACAGGCAGACCGAGGCTGGCATTTGCCATTCACTCAGGCATTATGAGTTTTAATAACCTCAGGGTTTTGTGGCTCAGTGAATTATCTTTAATTCTGTTGCTGGCGCCCCCCCCCCCCCCCCCAATCTTCTTTCTCTTCCATCGTGATAGCCACTTAACAAAAGTAACCAGCTGTTCTGGCCGTTGTATATGATGTCCCCTCTTCCCCTTCCTCACTGAGAAGGCCTTTGCCAGCTTTTCACCATTTCATGTCTTCCCCCAGAAGGGCTGTTGCTCTTCTTTGCCTCTCTGTCCTTCTCTCTGATTCTTCCTCTTCCCACTTTTGTGGCAATGTAGGGTTGAAGGTAGGGCTTTATACAGGTTGGCTAACTGCTCACCCCAGGCCTTGAAAGACCTGCCTTGGCGTATCATGAGACGCTGGGGTCGTGGCTTGTGCCCCCATGCAGAGTTGTTTCACTTGTCCTTTTTCTAGCTCTTTCTCTGTGGCACTTTGTTCTGAGGTGAGACTACTCTTCTGCTGTGGACTATGCTTTATTTTAGTAGACAAGTTTTATCAGTTCTGTGAGTATGTATCCCTGGCCAAAAATAAGGCTTTTTCTAGTGTTGGTTTAGTAAATGCTCCTTTGGACTAGGCCATAGTGAGTGTTGAGTGAGTGTCTTGATAGGGATGGATGTCTCATTTGCTCTGCAGCTCGTACCTCAGGGATGCAGTCACTGTTTGTGAGCGGTGCCATGTCACAGTGGCTGTGGCGTTCTCGCAGAAATACAAAGAAGTGCAGATAGAATCAACAGGGACATTGGGGAGCAGATGCCTGGCCAGCCAGATTCTGTGTTTCCATATAGACGATGTGAGGCAAGGAACGCCAGCATGCCAGGTCTTTTTAAACTCCCTCATATATGTCACTATGATGCCTTTCTCAGTGAGTCTAAGTTTATGAGTTGGATTAGTAATAACATGGCCCACTAATGAAATTTCCATATTAGGATCTTACTCAGTTCCCATTCTGGGAACAAACAACAGAAATGTATTATCTTTCCCTTCTGGAGGCAGGAAGAAGGTTCCAGTAAGAATCTTATCCATTGTTGTTGCACTCTGTGTCTATCTGTCATCTTTATTCACTGTTTGGACACCATTAATGAATTGAGAAAATCATTCCTATTGACTTTAATCAGTGGATAAGTCAGACACTGGGAGTCATAGTGTGACTGCTCTGAAATTTGTATTGTATCGCTTTTTGTCTTTCCCCATGTACCTTGGTTCTACCAAAGGAGCCCTTTGAGACGTGTTCCTGGCATGTCTAGGTTAACCTTAAACCTCTTGGGTTCTCTAACAGTCTTAATCTTCCTAGATGTGTACCGTCACCACCAATGGCTGTCTATAGATTGTATGTCCTGGCAAGGAGGCAGTCCTCCTGCCTTCACCTCTCATGTACTAGAATTACATGTTTTAATATGTTTTAAATAGGTAACTTGAGTTGTCAGTTTGTTTTTCTGTGGCTGGAAGAGCTGCAGGTAATTATGGAATTCTCAGGTGGTTGCCCGGCAAACACAGGCTGCATCATGGCGCTCCATTGCTTGGGTTTGAGGCTTGGAAGTCCAGATCTTTTTCAATAAGTTGTGTAATGTGTCTGCTCCCATGCTTCCTATGTGATCTGTTAAGAGGGAGCTAAAGCATACATTCTCAGCTCTTGGATCTTTCTAGATTAAGTGCTTATTAGTAATAGAAGCTTACATGGTTGTCAGGACACAAGTGTGTGGAATTGTCTGAGCTTTTCAGTCCTTCCTGCTTCATCACTTTTTTCCTATTTGAAGAGGACTTTGGTAGTTTTTAGGTTTTTAGAGTCTCATGTAGCTCAAGTTGGCGTTGATAAAACTGGCCTTGAACCTTTGAACCTGTTGCTGTGCTATCAGCACTCACAGTACAGGTTGTACCACCAAACCCTGGCGTGTTTTTAAAAAGGCTTTGCTAGGTGTAGTATAGGCTGGCCTAGAAGTTGCTATGTAGCAACTCCAATTCTGCCTCAGCTTCTAAGACCTAGAGTAGAGGTGTGTTCCACTGCACCCTGCTGGTGTCATGGTTTTGAAAGCCGGTTTTTAGAGCCTGGACGAGTCTTTTCCAAGTTTAATATCATTTTATGTCCCACCTGCTCTCTCACTCGCTGTGATGTTGCTTGGCTACCGTTGACTTTGGTTGTCATGGCTCTCTCTGTGCAGTGCTTGCTCCTTGGTAGGGGTGGGGACTGTTGGGATGTTTGCTGGCTGTGATTCTGCTTGGTAGGGAGTGGGGACTATCTGGATGTTTGCTGGCTGTGATTCTGGTGGTGCCTTCTCATCTTTGTCTCTAATAGAACGAGATGGTGCGGGAGCTAGATGGCCATGTCCTGAAGTGTGTGAAAGACCAGAATGGCAACCATGTGGTTCAGAAGTGCATTGAATGTGTACAGCCCCAGTCTTTGCAGTTCATCATCGATGCATTCAAGGGGCAGGTAAGTCACTTAGGGTCATGTTGTCCCCATGCGTTTATTTCACACTGCAGTCATGTGCAGTGGCATCCACCAGAACATGTGGTCAGTCTCTTCCCTTTACTCTCTGGGGTCTGCTGTTGGTAGCAGAACTGTTAAGATGTATTAATATCTGAAGGATTATGTTTCCCATGGCTAGTTTTTATTCTGAGTTTTCAAATCTTTTGTTACATAAAAAAATTAAGATAGAATCTTGCAGATCATGATTGATCACGATCTTTAACATAACCGGGCGTCTTTGCCTACAGCTTTCTGAGGGGGTGGGCCATGGTTGTGTGACGTTTACAGGACCCTCTCCTCCAGCACTGCACTGCTTTGGTGTTGAACTGGGTGGGGTCTTGCTGTGGAGCCCAGGCTAGGCTCAGCTTTGTAGTATTCCAGCCCTCCAAGTGGGTATAGCCATGCCTGGGCTAAAGTTGTTACCATATTATGCCATTATTTTTCTGAGTGGCTCTAAATTGAATATAATTGTTAGTTTCTTTGCCAAAAATAATAATTTCCTGCCTTGCTGTAGTTAATGGGATTGGGCATTAAACAAACTTTCTTTTTTGGGCATTTGAATCAGGACTTCTGTTTTTTTTAAAGGAGGAAATATTTCTCTAAGAAGTGCTTAAATGGAAGCATGGTTTAGAGTTTTTCCAAGACAGTTCTTGTTCACTTACAACATGCTTAAGATGACTCAGAGCCCAGGGCTAACATACGGGGAGTTTCAGGATTAGTGGAGGGGAGAGAGACAACGTTTGTTCACTGCAATGATGTGCGAGCTGGAGAGATGGCTCAGTAGTTAAGGTCACTTGTCGTTCTTGCAGGGGACCTGGGTTTGGTTCCCAGAACCCACATGACCACTCAGAACTATCTGTAACTAGTTCCAGAGGATCAGATACCTCTTTCTGGCTTTTTTGTATACACACATTTGTATATAATTTAATCTATAAAAACATTAAATTAATGACAGTATGCAGCAAAAGTAAAACAAAGGAGAAAAATGATTGCTGTGCTTATTTTGAGGGAGTGGTGAGGAACCAGTGACCTGCAGCTGCAGCCACACTGCTGTCTCCAGTCCAAGGCTTAAATGCCACCCCTTTGGAACCGCAAGAGCTGATGGCTAGGTTAGATAAAGAACTGTTGCAATCCAAGAAAATAGTATGTGGAGGGGAGAAATGGAGGAAAGGTGAATTAACATTTACAGAAGCTCAGATTGCCAGCTGATAGGGAAATCGTCTATTCCGTTCCTCAGGAGGGAAGTGAGAACGAGATCCAGATACTACAGGCAGTCCCCACCATGCATTGCGGAATGCTTCAGAAATGTG